>NC_054468.1:179431560-179741699 GCF_017639515.1 Carcharodon carcharias
GGGTGTTGGCATCTACTTAATTGGCCGCCTCTCGGAGGACCGCAGCTTTTGGCCTGCTGTGGTCACTTGCGGGTTCCCAGCCATGAATAGTGTATGATGTCAGGGTTCCAGCAATCTTGGCAAAATCTAGCCTAATGGCTTTGTCTTCCCAGTGCTGAGTTGGAAGAAATTGCTGCTCACCCAGTATTGCATGTTGGACAAGCAGGCTGATATTTAGCAGCCATGGAGGAGTTGAAAGAGAGGTGAAAACTTTCACTGTGTTTCTGAATCGTGACGCCAAGGGGCAGCATGTCAGTGAGAAATAGGTATGGACCAAGGATAGATTCTGCACCAAAACTTTGCTGACCTATATCCTATCCTGAACCAAATCTTTGCTGATCTGTATATTCTGAACCAAAACTTTCTGACCCACGGTATGTCAGGAAAGCAGTGAGCTCTCTACCCTGTACCTAGCCATCTGATCAAACAGTGCCCCATGCCATCTCCAAACTATCCTCCGTGGGGAGACATTCAGTTCCACCCTACAACTTTTGGGAAGACATCTTTATAAATGATCAGACTTTTAAATTGTTTGTCAGATCTTTTGTTGAGGGGTTGTTAATGTGGATGGAGAGGTGGGGGGAGGTGGAACCTTAAAAAAAATCATTTTTTTGAGTTTGCTGAGTTGTTATGACTCACTAGGGATAGTACACTTTCGTACTAAGTCCCACTGCTCCCCGAGCTGTGACAAATGTGAGAAGTTTAATCACTTCACCAAATTGCTCCAATTGTACCTCACTGTTTAATTTAGGTTAAAAGAATACGAGCACCAGGTTTGTAAACTTAACAAGTAAATAACTGTTTATTAAACAAATTGACAATAACCCGTGGCATAGGAAAGAAATATGAACTGCTAACTTTTAACTCTATGGCCAAAATCTTCTATTTGGCGTGTGGGGATGGGTCCCGCATGCTGACACGTAAAATGATGTGTGGTGGTGTCCGGCGTGTGTCGTGACGTCATCGCATGTCATTCTGATCTTCCGTTCGGTGGGCACGCACCGGAGTTGGCTGCGTGCCTGCCGAACTGTCAAAGGCCTGTTAAGGCTACTAATAAAACAATTAACCCAATTGAGAAAGCTGCCCGTCCAACCTTAAGATTGGCGGGCAGGCGAAGAGCCCAGGCGGTCTTCGCATTTTTCATGAAACCTCATCCACAAGCAGGATGAGGTTTCATAAAGATTTTATTAATTAAATAAAAATTTTAATGAAAATTCATAAACATGTCCCAGCTCATGTGACACTGTCACATGAGGGGACAAGACTGAATAATTTTATTTTTTTATTTTTTCCAATTTTGAAACTGAAGTTAATCTCCCTGAGGCAGCTCCGTGCTTCAGGGAGGCTTTTGCACTCTTTCGCGCGCAAGCGGCGCAGGCCTCAAGTCACCCTCTTCCCCCTACCCACACAGGTAGCGCTGAGCACTATCGGATGCGTGTCATGCTGGGCGGGCCTTAATTGGCCCGCCCACGTAAAATGGCAGTGCGCAGCCAATCGTGGGTGGTGACCAGCTCTATGTCTGCTCCTGCCCGCTTCTGACCGGTCTGCCTGACAGGGAGAAAATTCTCCCCTGTAACTTAAACTCTATCCCTTCTTAAACCCCAAAGCACAAGTGCACACACACACACACACACACACACACACACACACACACACACACACACACACGTACAAGACACACCAAACATGGATTTTAAGGGTGAGATAAAACAATTCAATAGCACCAATCTGGAGTTCAGGATTTGATGGGTTGACTTTGGTTGCTTTCTTCCAAATTCCTTGCAGGTTGTTGTGGCTGGCACAAGGTGGTCTCCCAGCACTTGCAGTCTGTGGTTCTCTGGCTGAAACTTGCTTTTAATGTCTCCACTGGTTTTTTTTCCCCTTTTTCTCCTGACAGGGGTGTCTCAAATAAAGCAGGATACAGCAATGTGAGGAATAGCCAGCTAGCTACTATGGCAGGATTACTGGAGTCACATAAAACACAGGAGACAGAAGTTTTAGGTCTTTCCTCTTATCAGGGTAGGAGCCGATCTACTGCATTATCTTCACATGAAACCTAGCCACTAGGTCAGGAGCCAATCAAAACATTGTCGCTAGGCTGTCCCCTCTTAAACCATGTCTCCTTTCCAGCACTATTCTGTCCAACCTGGTGCACACTGTTCCAGGAGAGAGCAACATTGTAGATTTTCTTCTTCCTGCTCCAGTGAACATCTCTTTTAAACTGTAGTAGTTTTTAAAGCCACAGTCCAATCTTAAGGCCACAGCCCAAGAAATTTTTTATAAAAATGTTCTTTACAGAGTATAGAGGGAAATTAATCTAGATAAAATAAATATGCTTTCTAGAAAGTGTTCTTGAGTCCTTTTAGGAATTCGTAGTAGTAGTAAATCCTTATATAAATTAATTACGTAATGTATTTTAATATTGTTCTTGTGAGTAATGGCAATACCGCCACACAATCTTCAGCTCATCAGTAACACATGGGAAATATTGGAGACATAATGATTTATAATAGCGAGATAAGTATGCAAATATGATATTTCCCGATATATTTGCCTAATTTTGTGAAAAGTAATTTTTCTTAGATTGAAAAATCTAATAATTTTAAATTGAATTCTACCTCAAACCCTGAAAAAAATGTAAAAATAAGTACTTCTTTGTCTAACCTACTTGCATTGTATTAGAGCTATTAATGCACTAACACCCCCGTCCTCAGTGCGCGTGCACACACACATGCGCACACATTTTTTTTAATTCTGTAAAATGAGGACAATCATAGGAAAATCAGCTACTGCAGAGCAATCACAGTGCCAGTCACAAAATAGTCACTTCAACTTTACACTCTGATATTAGGGAAGCGTGATGGCTCCTAATTTGAATTGTAGTCAGCAGGCATTCAATTCCACATTAAAACAAATCAAACAGGACTCTTGAAAATGATGTGATTTGCATTTGACTATTTTGAAGGACACATTATAGCAAAGCACTATTATAATGACATAACTCAAATGTAAATGAAACACTTGGCAGAGAAAATTAAAAATGTGGGACTTGCTTTGTGGAAGACTAAGCATTGTGAGTAAATCAGATTTTCCTTTTACTGCGAAGCCATTGTACACAAGTATTGCTCATTTCACAGCTGGATTCCTGAATGTTTCGTTAGTTTATGCTCCCTAAGTGACTATTTACCTACTTGATGCGCAAAAATAGCTTTGTTTAAAGGTACGGTTTGATTGGCTAACTTTCTGCCATTCCCATTAACAAAATCAAATTTTTACAAAATCTTTTTATTCACACAAGTCAGATATTCTGATTGACATTCACTAACTTCCAAAATGAAAATGATTATTAACCCATTTTCTAATGAAAAGATGAAAACATGATATTGAGTAGCTGAAAAAGATGGATTTAAATTATTAGTGAAATACAAATGCTCTGAGTCTTGCTTCCCCTAAGGATAATGAAATCAAACAAAATAGAAAAGGACAAGTTTAAAATTGAGTCAGATTGGGGATGCAGTAGAGACCAGGTGAGACAAAGTGGTATGTCAAGATAATTTGTTAAAGTACTAGGTGACATTTATTACTACGGAGAAAATTATTATAATGACTCATCAAAAAATTTCAGCCTTTGATTTTCAATACAGCAGGAGGCAGGAAAAGCACACTTATGCACTGAATATTCCGGGACCTTTATCAGTGAGGAACTGACAGACATTATCTTGCACTGTAAAATGTCAGGCTGTTTATCTGAGAGATCCTGAAGAGAAAGCTTACTAGTACATAACACATTGTTTCTTCTCCGTTATTTTCAATTGTTTCTTCTCCGTTATTTTCATAAATGGGTATGACATGCATCTCCTTCAACTTATTATCATGATATCGACAAGGTATTAGATTTACTGTACCGCTAGAAAGCCATAAATTGTTTATCATGCTCACAACAATGACTGCCACAGTATGATAAACCATAATAAAAGCGAGTCAATAAACTCATCACAGACTTCATGTAGAAAATTATAGGGTGCTCAATTGTGTGCTAAGGTCAAGGAGGTGTTAGCAGCAGGAATCTTAATGGTACAGCATATGACACAATATGGATGAAATAATGAGGTACATTCATTATAATTCCAGGCAGCTGGAATACCCAACAAGTATGGTGGCAATAATATTAGCTTTCTAAGGAAATCCAGTTTGCAGTCTAACCATTTGAAAAAAAAATATCAAAAGATATTTATAATAGGAAAAAGGAATTAAAATATAAAGCTCCATTTGAAGAGGTGGCATTGTCATAGGTATCTTTGCCAAATGATCTGTTTCTGTGCTATAATTTGTAAGAGTATAAAATTCATTATATTCACTTTCTAAAACTTGAAGTTATATAAATCATTCATAGGGAAAAAAAGGAAAATCAGATTTAATATGCCAGTAATGAATTTCTTACTATTGTTCATAAATTTTAGCTTAATTTTTAGTGTAATACTGAGTATATAAAAAATCCAGGCTGATGAGTTTTATTCATCATTTTTATGTGCAGCTGTAGTTGAAGTTATTAAAATAAACATAAGGAACGGGAGAATGGTTACACCTTATGGTGCTACTTTTAGTGAGGCTGGCTAGGTGGGGAATTGGTGACAACAAAAATGGACTGAGACTGGAGCAGAAATGTCATTGTTAAGTCAAGACGAATGGAGGGGCGAGTTGTAGCATTGGGCCAGGAACAGGGAGGCTGACTGCAGAGCTGAGCTGGGACTGCAGAAAGGAGCTGAAAAATTGGTCCAAGAATAGAGGAAAAGAGTGGATGCAGACTAGGAAAGGTGATTGTAAATTTTAATGCTGAGTTGTGGCAGGTGGTGAGGTAGAGTTTATAGCTGATGAGATTGAGACTTTTTTTGTGCTGGCTACTGTGTTATGAGGGGGTGCACTGAATTTGGAAAAACATATTTATTGACAAATCTCAGGAGAAATGTGCCATGAACAAGAAAATGGTTCAAATTTGTATTCTGCACAGAGAAGTTAAACTGTACGTTATGAGATTTTCAAGCTGCATAATTACGAGTAAAAAGCAAAATAGTGCAGATGCTGTAGGTTGAAAAGAAATACTACCGGAACATACACAGTGGGCAGGATTTTATCGTCGGCAAGCGGGGATGGGGCCCGCTCGCCGATGCGTAAAATGACGCGGGATGGTGTCAGGTGGAACTCCTGATGTCACCCCGCCCCATTTAAATTTTCAGGAAGGTGGGGGCGCAGCAAAATCAGCTGTGTGCCCACCGACCTGTCAATGGCCAATTGAGACCATTGACAGGATCAATTAAGCAATTAAAGAACCTGCCCGTCCAACCTTAAGGTTGGTGGGAAGGCCAGGAGCCCCGATGGCAACATGAAACCTCATTCATTGTCGGGATGAGGTTTCATGTAGAGTTTTAAAAATGTTAATAAAGTTGTTATGGAAATGATGAACATGTCCCAACTCATGTGACATTGTCACATGAGGGACATGTAAGGGAATCTTTTTTTTCTATTTTTAATATTGTTGAAAGTAGAGCCGATCTCCCTGAGGCTGCACTTAGCCTCAGGGAGATGAGAGCGCTCTTTTATGCGCATACGTGAAAAAGCGCACTCTCGATTTTAGGGATTCCCCCCGCCCGCATAGGGAGCGCTTAGTGCTTCCCTGCGGGCGTCACACTAGGTGGGCCTTAATTGGCCCGCCCATGTAAAATGTCACCGCACTACCAATCGAGGGCACTGATTGGAAGCGCGCCCGCAAGCGCCAGTCTATTAACTTCCACCCCGATGGGGGAAAATTCTGCCCAGTAAGTCAGTTTACTTCTGTGGGAAGAACAGAAAAGTTGATGCATCAGATACAGACCCTTCTTCAAAACTGAAAAAAAGAGGTGAGCGGGTGTGCAATTAAACAAAGGATATATATATATATATATATATATACAGAAAGGAATCATGAGCAGAATGGTATACTAGAACATCTCTGCCCAAATCTTATGTAACTACTAAATTTTGAAGACATTTGGCCTCTGGAAACGGTTCCTGAAGAAATATTGGTTGCAGACCTCCTGTGAGATTCAAACTAGGAATGAGGATTCTGACTCCATACTGTGGCCAGAATCGCAGGAAATGGAAATGACCAATAATAGACAGAGGGTCCTGGTAGCAGGGGAGTATCATACACTATTATGAATATATAGTCATTCAATGCAATTTTTAATATTATATGTAGAAAGAAAGTTCATCAATTTGGTTTAATTTGTTTTGCATTGGATATTTATAAGCATATAATAATATCAATTGTTAACTTCACTTATGGCATTTTATTTGTATTGAACATTGATTTTATATGGCCCTGCATTTTGAATTAAAACCTTTATTAATTATTGAGGAAACTTTTCATTCCATACCCTGAAAATAGGAGATCTCAACTGGCTGCTCCTTATGCATGCACAGTCTCTCTACTCTTCAGGCTTGCTTTGATATTTTTAATGAAATCAGTAGAACACTGATGTGTACAGTTCTGATAATATCAGAGCTTATGGTTAAAGGGTGCCTTGAACCTTAACATTGCTTTCTGCATGGCTATTAAGTAGCACTTTCATAGTCAGACATTATATAATTCATCCTCAATTCATCCTAGTCAAATAGACCATTAATTTCTCTGCTGATTATTTTTGCATATATTAATATAGCATGTAAAACATTTAAACTCAGAAATCTATTGAATTATTGCAGTTTTCCGTTCTCTGTATGAAACTAAGTTCAGGACTGTAATTTTGTACTAACGGTCAAGAGAAGGTTTAGTGTTTTAATATTTTATGCTTTCAGTGTATCACTGACTGGAATGAACTTATGCATCTTTTATTGAATGTAATTCGAAAAGTAATGTGCCTTACCATTTTCAATTTAACAAGTTACATTAGTCTTGTCCAAATCTCATGATAACTACCAAATCTTAGAGCCAATGGTGGCCTCTGGAAACTGTTCCTGTTGGGGGTCTGTTCTCTCCTGTAAGTTAGGCTGCTGATGAGTGTTGTGTTGTTCAAGCGCAATTAATTCATAACATAAATCAGAAATGAGATTAAGCCTTTCAACTGTTTGAACTTGCATATAAAATTAAATAAATCTTTTCATTGGCCAGTCAGACGTCATCCATGATTTTCTTTCACTTAAAAACTTTTTCACAAGAGGAGTACAGTTGCCACTAGATGTTCAATTGCTCTTCTGGTGTCTACACTCCCTGATGAAGACCCCATTTTAGATGCACAGGAAATTGTTGGCTTTGTCGATCCACAAAAACACTTGGTTAAGGCTAACAATTTTAGTAAACTTAGAACCACATTCATATATTTGCACTTCGGATCAAGGCTGTCCAGGCGGCCTCTAGAGACAGGCTGCAGATCCGATGTAAAAATCTGATTAGGATTTCACTTTGTCAAAATACAACCTGAAGTTGAAGTGCGAAATGAGTAAACCTTTTGATTTTCTGAGTTAAGTTTTTGTTAGGCGAGGGATATAGAGCTAAGGTGACAAATGGAGTTGAGGTGCAGGTCAGCCATGATAATTGAATGGTGGAGCAGGCTCAAAGTGTTGAATAGCCTACTCCTTTTCTATGTTCCTATGGAATGAGATTTGAACACTTGGAAAAAAAATTGACATATTTTCATTGAGTGCAGTGATACACTGGGTTATTTGTTGTAATTAAACTAACTATGTAATAGAACCCCAGTGTTACAAAGTATTTACGGTACAGAAGCCTAATAGGTCTATGCCATTTTTTATGCTCCATAAAACTTCCTCCCACTTTTCTTTGTCTAACTATATTGATGTATACTTTATTTCTTATTCCGTCATGTGCTTATCTAACTTGCCCTTGAATGCACCTATGCTATTCACCTCCCCTGTGGTAGTGAGTTCCACGTTATAACTATTCTTTATATCTATCCCTTTGGAAATGAACCACACTGCTTTGCTTGCTTTTTCTTTTAAGCAACCTTATTAACCTGAGTTGCTACTTTTAGTAATCTGTGTATCTTTTCCCCATAGATTTCTCTGTTCCTCTGCCCCTGGTGTTATTAAATACAATGTTGCAATTGGTGTCATGATGCTAAATTGGATTTTAAATTGGAACTACTTCCCTAATAATAATGAAAAGGAAAATTAATGGTATGAACACAGGCTGAGGTATTCAATTAATTGGCTGGATTTTCCCTATTGGGTCGTGATCCCAATATTAACCTCAATTTCAGATCGGGAACCCAAGTCAAAGCCTAACCTGAGGGTCCACAGCAATATCAGGCCTGCAGTCCCACTGCGAGAGGTGGGCTCTTCTGAGGCAGGCAGGAAAATACAGGAGAGCCTCAACGTGAAGATGCCCTCAGTTACCTGCAGAGAAATCAACAAATATAGAGGCCTCAAACTGGTAAGGCCATCATGGTGAAGGGGAAACTCTTCCACTGGAGTAGTGATGCACACAATTGTGACCTATAATCCCCTTGGCCCTATCAATGGTGACATGGAGCTGGCAGATGTGATGGCCATCTAGCCTGCCAATGATAGGCTAGTGAACTGGCAGCCTCTGCCCTTGGAAGGATGCCACTCCAATGGTAGGAAAATACTGGCGCCATCGCAAAATGGCACCTGACTTTATGAACAAACAGCTAACCCTGTTCCAAGCCCACCCCTGAAAATGTCCCCTGGGGGTGGGAAGTGTCAAGGAGCCATCCCCACGTGGCTCCCTCCTATTTTCCTGGCAACCACTTCCTCACCCGCCTCCATGATGCCAGGAAAATACATGCCGCAGTGTCTTAAATTTACTACATTACATGTTCTATGTTATCTTAGTGTAATTGCTAGCAGTAGAATTGTTAACAAAAAAGGCGACATGTTGCCAAAGCTTTTCATCTTGCACAGATTAGAAGAAATGCAAGAATGCCGAATTTTAATCACAACAATTTACTACGATGAAATTTGCTTTTGTCCTGATGTGTGCAAGATGGAAAGTTTGGCATCATTTCTCTCTTCACAGCAATATTTAAATGACTGTAAACATTATTTTGAACCAAAACCTTAGACAGAATTTAGTGAAGCTCTCAGGAGTGTGAAACAAAGCAGGCAGGGGCACTTAATTGTGTGTAGGTAAAATGTTACCTTCCTGATGGTAGGATGAACATGGGGAAGAAGGTTGGCAGCAGATCATGGTGGAGACAAGTTGAGGGAACCTACTTTTAATGTATTAGCATGTCATGCATACTCAATGAAACACATGGGGGATTGTGTGGGGGTGGGCAGGGGCAGGCACGAACCCGATCTGCGCCCCTGATTGGGGCTGCGCGCCATTTTATGCGGCAATTAAGGCCTGCTCAATGTGACACTTGCTCGGAAGCGCTGAGCGCTCCCTGTGCAGGCCCAGGGGTGGGACAGGGGGCATTCCCTGAGTTGGGGCCTGTACTCTTTTGCGCACAGAGGTGCTTCAGGGAGATTTGTTTAAGTTTTAAACATCTAAATAAAGAAATTAAAAAACGTTTAAGACATGTCCCCTCATGTGACACTGTCACATGAGTTGGGACATGTCAATGAATTAAAAAAAATGATTATTGAATTTTTAAACACTTCATGAAACCTCATCCCACCTGTGGATGAGGTGCCATGAAAAATGCGAAGGCCACCTGGGCTCTTTGCCTGCCAGCCAAGCTTAAAGTTGGACAGGCAGCTCATTTAATTATTTCAATTAGTTTTTAACAGGTTAATAGGCCTTTGACAGTTCGGTGGGCGCGCAGCTGAGTTGGCGTCATTTTATGCATCGGCGAGCGGGCCCCACCCCTCTCTCAGACCCAAAAATTCTACCACTGGTCATGAGGTTAAATTGTACCTTAGTGATTAAGACAGCAGCTAACAAGAAACATGTGCTTTCGGATTCACAACCCGTTAAAGGTGGTATGCAGCAGGCAAGGTAGTCTTCTTGATGGATTTGGAGTAGGAGCTGCTTTTCATGTACGGGGAGCTTTGTTGGGGAAGCGGAGGCTGAGCTGTTACACTGAGCTTGGATGGTGGCTGTCCAGGGAGGTCAGCGTATGGCTGTCTGAGGGAGGAGATCGAGTCGTGGGAGCCCAAAGAAGGAGAGGATCTAGGAACAGAGCGAAGTTCAATTTATTTTGAAGGCAGTTCAAGCATGATAGAGGAGAGATCCAGACTGATTGAGTGCAGGGCAGTGATGAGGCTGGGAGGGTTGGGGGTAACTGAGAGCAGGTCAAGGGTGATGGATGGAGGTCAAGGATGTCAGCAGGTCAGGGGTGGCGAGGTGAGGGCAGGCCCACTCTTCTGTGGGGGTAGGAAGCTCAATGGTGACAGGGTGTGGGGCAACTCTAAGTTAATAGACAGTTGATCAAGGGTGATGAAGGGCTCCTTGAGGGTCACAGAAGGCAGACTTAGGTGATGGGGGAGGGTCAAGGGTGATGGAGAGAAGGTTAAAGGTGGCTGAGGGAGGGTGGAGGTTGATGGCTTGCAGGTTCAGGGATCCAAGTGTGCCAGGTGAGTAAGGGTTGGCAGTAGCTGAAGTTCAAAATGCTCCTCTCAGACAGGCAGAATAATGCTACTCACTTGCAGGTAGTGGATTCCAGTCGAGATGCTACTAAAATATGGTGCTTGGACCTTCGATCACCGTGAAGTAACGGTGGGGTCAGCAACTTCCTGCCTGCCCCTGCTGCACAATTGCCCATGCCCCTCAACTGTGCATAGCTAATTGGCTGACTGCTGCGTGATTGCATGTGGTCAGCCGTCCTGCCTCTGAGCAGAAGTCCCATTCACTTCCAGTCCTGCCATCAGACACTTGCCGCTGCAACAAGATTCTGCCCCTTATCTTTTCCAAGGCTTTATAAATAAGGGCATAGAATACAACAGCAAGGAAGTTATGAACCTGTATAAAACACTGATTTGGCCTCAGCTGGAGTATTATGTTCAATTCTAAGCACCACACTTCAAGAAGGATGTGAAGACATAGAAATGGTGCAGAAAGTATTCATGAGAATGGCCCCAGGGCTCAGGAACTTCATTTACATGGATAGTTTTGGAGAGGCTGCGTCTGTTCTGCTTGGAGAAGGGAAGATAAATTGGAGATTTGATAGAGATGTTTAAAATTATGAGGAGTCAAGAAAAGTAGAGAGGGAGGAACTGTTCTCGTTGGTGGAAGGATCCAGAACCAGAGTACACCTATTTAAGGTGATGGACAAAAGAAGCAAAGGTGACAAGAGGATAAAGTTTTACTCGGAGTGAATGGTTAGGACCTGAAATGCAATTTCTGGAAGTGTGGTGGAGGCAGATTTGAATGAGACCTTCAGAAGGAAATTGGATAATTACCTGAAGAGAAAAAATTGACAGGGTTATGAGAAAATGGTGGGAGAGTGGGACTAGGTGAGTTCCTCTTGCGGAAAGCTAGAACGGGCACTATGTGCAGCATGACTTTCTTCTGTGATGTAACCATTCTATGATTCTATGAAAGTAAATTATCAATCTAGGAAAATGAAATGACTAATGTTTTTCTGCTGCACCCAATCCTTCAATTCCTGGATTGAGCCAATCTGGGGAATTGCTGTTGTGGCCCCTCTGACCTACAGTGCCTGATTCTATATCCAAATCATCAAAGATTAAAGGTGACGGCTTGTTTTTGAGTGAACTACTCTGCATCTAGGTTATAGGTAGAACTAAACATTAATACACCTTAATGTGCAGTTGCTGAAAATTGACAGCAGCAAAACTAAGGTATTGTACATGAATGTGCATCTCTCTTTAAATTCTTTCTTGGGATATGAGCATCACTCTCTAGGTTAGCATTTGTTGGCCATCCTTATTGCCCTTGAAAAGTGGAGGTGAGCTGCCTTCTTGAATTACCATAGTCCATGTGCTGCACACCCACAAGTTGGGAGAGATTTCCAATATTTTGATCCAGTGATAGTGAAGGGACGGTGCTATGGTTCCAAGTCAGGATGGTGTGTTTCGTGAAGCGGAACCTGCAGTTGGTGGTATTCCCATGCGTCTGCTGTTCTCGTTCTTCTAGGTGGTAGAGGTCACAGGTTTGGAAGGTACAGTCAAAGGAGGCTTGACGAGTTGCTTAAGTGCATCTTATATAGTACATACTGCTGCCACTGTGTGACAGTGATGAAGGGACTGAATTTTTAAGAAGGTGGATGGGATGCTGATCAAGTGGGCTGTTTTATCCAGGATGCTGATGAGTTTTTTGAGTGTTGTTGGAGCTGCACACATCCAGGCAAGTTGAGAGCATTCCACCACACTTCTGATTTGTACCTTGTAGATTGTGGAAGGCCTTGGGAACTCGGAAGTTGAGATACTCGTCGCAGAATTCCCAGCTTCTGACAAGTTCTTGTAGCAACAGTACTTATATGGCTAGTCCAGTTAAGTTTCTGGTCAATGGCAACCTCAGGATGTTAATAGTGGGGTGGATTCAGCAAGGTAATACCATTGAATGTCAAGGGGAGATGGTTAGATTCTCTTTTGTTGGAAACAGTCATTGCCAGGCACTTGTGTAGCATGCATGTTACTTAGCCCTTTTCAGACCAAGCCTGAATGTTGTCCAGGTCTTGCTACATGTGGGCAAGGACTGCTTCAGTATCTGAGGAGTCACAAATGGCACTGAACACTGTGCAATTATCAACAAATATCCCTACTTCTGATCTTATGATGGAGGCAAGTCAATAAAGAAGTAGCTAAGCTGGTTAGGCCTAGGACATTACCCTGAAGAACTCCTGCTATGATGACCTGGAGTTGAGATGATTGGCCTCCATCAATTATAACATTAGACAATCTAAAAATGTAAATTTTCATTTAGGTAAAAATACAATAGTCTTTGCCATGGAAATAATTGGAGTACCTGCATTCTTATTAAATTGAGTAAATTAATCCACTTTCTGATTTGAAATAATTCACAAGCAATTAAGTAATTTTAGTTATTTTGTGGCATATTTATAAATTTGGCATTTAAACGTAAGGTTCATTTAAAGTAATTAACATAATCAGCAGTTCTAAATGCATAACTTTGGATAATTTCATATTTTATAAATAATGAAATACAAAAAATGTTCTCAACTTGATTAGACCCTTAAGATAGGAAATGTACTGTGTGCTTCAAACTACAGTCCATGCTGTGAATAGTCTTCGTGTTTCAGTAATTCATGTTGTGTTAGTGTTATACCTTTAATATTTTATTACAAAATTATGTTGTATACTTTTTACGTTATTGAATCCCTCTGATACCACTTTAAAATTTCAAAAGGTATTCTGGTTGCCCTGGTAGCACAAATTGCAGGGATAGATGTGATAGACTCATGCAGAGACGATTTCCTCTCTCTGCCTTGTGTTGTGCTACATCACACACAAAGTAAACCTTCCCCATTAGTTTATTGCTATGACCATGGCGACTGGAGGGCATCATCATTCGAGGGTACTACATGTTTCCCTTTGTAAATACTTAAACAATGATGTTAAACACACAATTGCCTGTAGCGACTGAGGATCCTAAATCAGAGCTCTAGCTAAGGATTTCAATTTTTATTGCTTTCTAAAATTTCTATTTAAGCTGTATTTATGCTAAATAGATAATGCTATAATTTACACTGAGAACTTTAGAGTGTTATTACAGAACAGATGAGAGAAGATTAACTCTAAGAACAGGTCCAGTTGAATGTTAATGTTCTTATGGGCAAATTCTAACTTTAGTCAAGGAGCCATTCAAACCTTGGCCAGGGCACAAAAAGTTCAAGTTGATTTGCATACTAAATTTAGGTGAACTGTGACAAGCAGATGGAATTTAACCTAGTGCATTGTTTCTATTAAATGGTTTTATTATGATACTAAATGGGGAAACAAAGCCAAAATGAGCAAGGGATACTTCTAAATTTAGACGTGGAGAAATTCTGTCATCATCAATAGATTATAATTTAGAATATTATAATAATTTGCTTTTACAGTTCTAACCTAATTTATGACGTAGCATATCATTTTTTTTCCATTTTTTTACGGACTAATGAGTGTTGGCAGGGTACATTGCAGCTGTGGAAGAGTGCCTCTTTATTTATTGATGAAAATCTCAAGGGAGAAATGTGTCCAGAATAAGGAAATCTTTTGACTGCGTCCAACATTTTAAAAGATTAAGCTACATATGGTATATAAGGATCTAAAGCTATGAAGATAATTAGGAGTGTTGTTTGCAAGCCTCAGACAGGGGCCTCATTTGTCAAAAAAACTCTTCTCAAATCCGATACAGAAACCTTATAGTATAATTAGGCCATGTGTCTAATAGCTCGGCATTGTCCATTCAGCAATCATCATACTGCCAGACCTAAAGGCTGTGACGCATTCTTCTTGTAATAGATTCCTCATTGTAATACATGTGCAATAGTCCTGATAGTAAAATCTGAAACCAAAAGCCTTGAGCTATAAGTATTTATTTTATCTCCCCGGGAGACAACATATTTATTTCTGCCATAATCTTGCTATGTACATTTTCAATAATAAACAATAATTAACTAAGCTGGAATTATACTATACAATTAACATTAGTATTATATACTTATGAACATATAAAATTGTTGGGCAGGAATAGACCAGGTAGTTTACCACGGCAACCCCACACCATGATACAAAAGCAAAATACTGTGGATGCTGGAAATCTAAAATAAAATAGAAAATGCTGGCAATACCCAGTAGGTTGGGCAGCATCTGTTGGGAGAAAAACGTTTCAGGTCAGAGTAGTTCTGATGAAAAGTCACAGACCTGAAAAACTCTGGCCTGGATTTTTCGGTCCCGCCCGCAGTGGGCATAAGAGCGTATGGGAGGGGAGAATATCACAGGAACAAAAAAGTCAGTTTCTCGTTAACGTAAAAACAGGTTGCAATCATCCACTCCCACCTTCAATGGTAGCATACTTTTCCCACTACACCATGTTGGGAATGCCATTTCAATACATTAGAATATCATGCATGCTTTTTAGCGATTTGACACAATTGAGTAGCTTGCTAGGTCATTTCAGAGGACATTTAAGAGTCAGCCACATGGCTGTGGATCTGGAGTCATATGTAGGCCAGACCAGGTAAGGACGGAAGATTTCCTTCCCTAAAAGACATTAGTGAACCAGCTGGGTTTTTTACAACAATCATTTTGTGGTCAGCATTAAACTCTTTAATTCCAGACTTTTAACGGGATACATTTGCCATGGTGGGATTCAAACTCAGGTCCCTAGATCATTACCTGGGTCTCTCGATTACTTGCCCAGTGAAAATACCACTATGCTAGCACCTCCTTCAGTAAAACTGCAGCAGTTCAAGAAGACTGCTCACCACCAGGGCAATTAGGGATGGGTAATAAATACTGGCCTGGCCAGCGAAGCCCACCCCCCATGAATTAATGAAAAAAAATCATTATCAAGGCAGCCCATCGGAATCACACCCCCACGCTGCCTCAAGAGGCCAAGCCATCGTCAAATTAGACCGGCATGATTGACAACCTCATATAAGCAACATGCACCTGGTGATCTGCACTTCACTCGTGACTTCGAGGTCTGTTCGCCTACCTTGCATCGCAGAGCACTCACAGCATCTCAGACTTTGCGCTGGCTTTACAGGCAGCACCACTTCACTTTCAAAGGGGGTTACAGAGGCAAGACTCTATATACCAGACCTGCGATAAGGCAGGGCTGGGTTGTGATGTGCTGCAGGGCAAGGATTTGATTGTGGGTGGGGAAGACTAGATAGAAGTAAGGGAAGGGGCTGGAGGGCAAGGGCTTGACTGGGGTTGGAGGGGTGGGGAAGACAGGACAGAGGCAAGCAAAGGGACTGGAGAGCTAGGGCTTACTGGGGGGTGGGGAAAGGGGGAAGAGTCATCTGGGCCAGAATTGGGAGAGACAGTTTCTTACAGAAAGACATAAGTCAGTAGGGCCAGAATTAGGGCATAAGCGAGTCAGGGCCAGAGTGGGAGGATTGTGGAGCAAAAAGGGCTTCAGCTTACATTGCTGACCTAACAAAGACAGTCCTTGACCTAATCCAGGGAGGGGGAGGAAATGTCAGTCGTGCCCAGATTAGTGTGTGCAGGGCATGATCATCACCTCACGCATGGCGGTCCGGGAGCTTTCTGGCATAGTACTTAGCTGCAGATGGTACAGTCGCAGTCAGGGGAGGCATCTGCAGCCTGTAGATGGGAAACAGGTAGTGTAACTCTTTTGAGTACAAACTCATTTCCATCTGTTCCTATTCAGATGAAGTTACATTGTTTCATGGTTTGCCATTGTGAGATTTGAACTCTTGATCTTGGGGTTACAAGCCCAGTACCATAACCACTTGGCTATTTAGGCCAAGCGAAACAGGTAGTGTAGGGGTGAGCATTCGATGGATTCCTTGAGGGGCCCTTATATGTGACAGCACAGTCAGCCTCAAAATGGGAAGGGATAAGGTCTACATGAGGTATAGCCACAGCCACCTCAAACAACTCAGGGGTAACAGAGGGATATCAACCACAATGACAATGAGAGCAAGGATTATAGGGGGAGGACTGAGAGTAATAGGAGGGAGGGAAACCTGAACATCATGCTACTCCAGGACAATGGGAGTGATTTCCACAGTCACACAGGGAGGGTTGAAGCTTGTCTGGAAATAAAACCTGAGGGCCACCATCTTGCAACCTGAAGTAACGGCGCAGCAACAAGTGAAACTAATATAAAATGCTGATGGGGAGGACTGCTTTGCCTTCAGGGAGAAGTGGATCACAGCACTGGGAGGCCGATTAAAGACACACCCATCTGTAATCTGTATTACCACATGAGGAGGAATGCACAGCTGAGACAGGTTAGGAGCATCTCAATAACTACAGAGGCAATCTGGAGCCTTCAATGTAACAGTGCATCATGTAAGATTAACTCCGATGTGTTCCAATCATCGATCTCCCTGCAATAATCCATTGTACCAATCGTGATAATTCCCTAGTGTGATAATGACTTGAAAAACAAATGGGCACCTGAACAAACAGGAGATGCCTCTTGGAAACCCCACCTCAGATCTTGCAGCTGCCAGGTTCAGAGATGGGAACTCCGAAGTCCCCCAAATAGAATCTCATCCTCTCACACAGCATGTGTCCTCATGTGCATTCCAAAGGATGTAGTCAGAGTCCACTGAATGAGTAATTTAATGCCTCAAATAAATGCAGGATATCCAAGCATGTGGCCAAATCCATCTCATAGCTGTAGGTCAACTGAAATGGGGCCGTGGGGGGTGGTGGTGGGCGAAAAGCAAACTGTGACACAGAGCATTCATTGCAATGGCCAGGATTGTGTTGGCTAATAAGTGTCTAGACTGTAAGACTTTGAACCCACAGTTACTCACAACAGAAAGAGAACCTTTGGAGGCTGATGCTCAGTCATGTCTTTCTTTCAATGTTCCTGCAGAGAGGAAACCTTCAGGAAGATGGAGGGTGCATTTAATGTTGTCCGCATTATTGCATGCAGGCAGGAGGAAAGATGGAGAAGAGTCCTTATGGCAGCGCCAGACATGCCAAAGGAAGGATGAGCAAGGGGCAGCAGGGCCCCCTCTGAACCAGAGGATGAGGCTCACGGAAATGCTGTGCATAGGTGCCGCTCAAGATCGAGGGTGTACAAAAGATGCATGTCTTTTCTGCAGATGAGCGAGAGACAATGTTGTTGATGCCTCCGCATGTCCAGGGGTCTGGTGGATCACATCTGCCACATTCTCCATTACTTAACGCCACGGGAACTGGGAGGACATCCTTTGCCAGTGGCTCTGAAAGTCACCATGGCTCTTAACTTCTACGCGAGTCGCTCTTTCCAGGGCTCAACTGGGGACCACTGGGGATCTTCCAAGCTTCCACCCACAAGTGCATACAGGAGGTGACAGATGCCCTCTTTGTCAGGGCCCACAATTACATGTGCTTCACTAGAGATTAGCCTAGCCAAGCAGCCAGAGCACTGGGCTTTGCTGCTATCTCCACACAGGTGCAGGGTGTCATTGACTGCACTCATGTGGCTATAAGAGCTCCCTGGCAACAGGCATCCTAATATATCAACAGGAAATGTGCAGCTTGTCTATGACCACCAGAAACTCATCATGCAAATTTGTGCAAAATACTTGGGAAGCTGCCACGACTTCCACATCTTCAGTAGATCACAGATCCCTGACATCTTTGAGGGACCAGACAACATCCAGGATTGGTTCCCCTGTGACAAAGGCTACCTGCACAGTACTTGGTTGATGACACTTGTCTGACAGCCACAACCCCAGCTGAGGGAAGATACAAAGAAGCTCATTCTACCACATGAACATTGATAGAGCAGACCATTGGTATCTTGAAGATGCAATTCTGATGCCTTGACAGATCTGGCAGAGCTCTCCAGTTCACTCCCCAGATGCTCTCACAGACCATTGTGATTTGCTGTGCCCTGCACGATGTGGTGCTACAAAGGTGGGAGGACCTGCCAGATGATGAGATGGAGGAGCTGCATGTCTCCTCCGATAAGGGGGACTATGAGAGGGATGAAGGCGAAGAAGTCAAGGGAGCTTGGCTGTAGGGGAAGGAGCCATAGTATGGGCCAGATAGGACAGGCGTGTATATGAGGCACTCATAGCCACCATATTCCAGGAGGATGATGACAAGTAGCAATGCTTATCCTGGTGGACCAGTGCCCTTCATGATGGGCCCACATCACCACCAGCATGGCTAGTCTTCTCAACCATCCTCTTCATTCTGAGATCCTCAGGGCACATGTCCTTGCTGAGATGGGGTATCAACTACAGGAGGTTGTTCTGGCATCAGATAACAGAAGGTGCTGCCCCTTCAGGCATCTCTCCAGAATCCCAGTCGATAAGGCAACATACAAGAGCCAGGAGTTGCACTACAGTCCACAGCAGACTTCTGGCAGTGTACTTTCAGTCTCACAAAGCGCCTCAAGGAGATCCATCTCCAGCAACACCTTATGTGTTAATTCGATGGTGATACTGCTAGGCTAGACTTGGGCCAAGGCAGGCGAGGATGTCCAACTGGTGCTAATGCTTGTTTAAAGCATTCAGGCCTCAGCATGGCCTTAATCCCCATTATATTGAGACCCTCCACTCTCAGCTAAGGATGAGATGCTCCAAATAGTTTGACCTTTCAATGGACTATAAACCATAAGACATAAGAGCAGAAATTAGGCCATTCGGCCCATCGAGTCTGCTCCGCCATTCAATCATGGCTGATAAGTTTCTCAACCCCATTCTCCCGCCTTCTCCCCGTAACCTTTGATCCCCTTACCAATCAAGAACCTATCTATCTCGGTCTTAAATACACTCAATGACCTGGCCTCCACAGCTTTCTGTGGCAATGAATTCCATAGATTCACCACTCTCTGGCTAAAGAAGTTTCTCCTCATCTCTGTTCTAAAAGGTCTTCCCTTTACTCTGAGGCTCTCGGGTCCTAGTCTCTCCTACTAATGGAAACATCTTCCCCACATCCACTGTATCCAGGCCTTTCAGTATTCTGTAAGTTTCAATCAGATCCCCCCTCATCCTTCTAAATTCCATCAAGTATAGACCCAGAGTCCTCAAATGTTCCTCATATGTTAAGCCTTTCATTCCTGAGATCATTCTCGTGAACCTCCTCTGGACCCTCTCCAGGGCCAGCACATCCTTCCTAAGATACGGGACCCAAACTTGCTCACAACATTCTAAATGTGGTCTGACCAGAGCCTTATAAAGCCTCAGCAGCACATCCCTGCTTTTATATTCTAGTCCTCTTGAAATAAATGCCAACATTGCATTTGCCTTCCTAACTACCAACTCAACCTGCAAGTTAACCTTAAGAGAATCCTGGACTAGGACTCTCAAGTCTCTTTGCACTCCAGATTTCTGAATTCTCTCCCATTTAGGAAATAGTCTATGCCTCTATTCTTCCTACCAAAGTGCATGACCTCACACTTCCCCACGTTGTATTCCATCTGCCACTTCTTTGCCCATTCTCCTAACCTGTCCAAATCCTTCTGCAGCTTCCCCGCCTCCTCAATACTACCTGTCCCTCCACCTATTTTTGTATCATCTGCAAACTTAGCCAGGATGCCCTCAGTTCCTTCATCTAGATCATTAATGTATAAAGTGAAAAGTTGTGGTCCCAACACTGTCCCCTGCGGAACTCCACTAGTCACGGGCCGCCATCCTGAGAAGGACCCCCTTATCACCACTCTCTGCCTCCTGCCAGACAGCCAATCTTCTATCCATGCTAGTACCTTGCCTCTAACACCATGGGCACTTATCTTACTGAGCAGCCTCCTATGCGGCACCTTGTCAAAGGCCTTCTGGAAGTCCAAGTAGATAACATTCATTGGCTCTCCTTTGTCTAACCTGCTCTTTACCTCCTCAAAGAATTCTAACAGATTTGTCAGGCATGACCTCCCCTTGATGAAACAATACTGACTTTACCCTATTTTACCATGCACTTCCAAGTATTCTGAAATCTCATCCTTAATAATGGACTCTAAAATCTTACCAACGACTGAGGTCAGGCTAATCGGCCTGTAATTTCCCGTCTTTTGCCTCACTCCCTTCTTAAACAGAGGGGTTACCTTAGTGATTTTCCAGTTCTCTGGGACCCTCCCTGACTCCAGTGATTCCTGAAAGATCACCACTAACGCCTCCACTATCTCTTCAGCTATCTCCTTCAGAACTCTGGGGTGTAATCCATCTGGTCCAGGTGATTTATCCACCTTTAGACCTTTCAGTTTTCCTAGCACCTTCTCCTTGGTAATGGCCACCATACTCACCTCCGCCCCCCGACTCTCTTGAACTTTGGGGATGTCACTCGTGTCTTCCACTGTTAAGACTGACGCAAAGTACCTATTCAGTTCCTCCGCCATTTCTTTGTTCCCCACTACTATTTCTCCAGTGTCATTTTCCAGCAGCCCAATGTCCACTTTTGCTTCTCTCTTACCCTTTATATATCTAAAAAAAACTCTTGCAATCTTCTTTTATATTACTGGCTAGTTTACCCTCATATTTGATCTTCTCCCTGCTTATTTCTTTTTTACTTGTCCTCTGTTGTCTTTGTAGGCTTCCCAATCCCCTGGTTTCCCACTGCTCTTCGCCGCAGTGACTATCTTCACACATAAGCCTGGCAGACATGAAAAAGCCTCTTTTTCGACACTGTCAGTTTCGCATAATGGTCAGCCTGGCCCTTGCAACCCCAAATACGCAGACACACGCTGGAGCTTTGTTGATAATAAAGAGCAGATATCAGCTGCATTACACCCTAGTTCCTAGCCCATTTCTGCCCTGAGCATTGTCTTTCTATCAAGCTGACATATGAGCATTGAGACTGTGCTCAACAGTTCCATTGACTGCAACACATCTCAAGGACGTAGCATTGCTGAGCTTGGTGAACGTTTAGTGAGGGGAGGCTGAGCAGAATGAATGGGCCAGCATTACACCCCTTACATACAAACATACGTACAAGGAGCTGGAGTAGGCCATGCAGCCTCTTGAGCCTGCTTTGCCATTTAATAAGATCATGGTTGATCTGATAGTAACCTGAAATCTGCATCCCGCCTACCCCTAATAACCTATCACTCCCTTGCTTACCAAGAATCTAACCATCTCTGCCTTAAAAATATTTAAAGACTCTGCTTCGAACACCCATTCAGGAAGAGAGTTCCAAAGACTCTCGACCCCCTGGGTGAACAAAAATTGCCTCATCTCTGTTTTAAATGGGTGACCCCTTATTTTTAAACAGTGACTCCTCTTGTGAAAGAATTTAGAACTAGGAGTCACTGTTTAAAAATTAGGGGTCACTCATTTAAAATAGGGTTGACTTACCCTGGCTGTGCGGTTGAGATCATTCGTCCATTTGTGGCTGTTCTCCTGTGGGTTGTGCTGGCACTCACCTCCTCCTAAGCCGGGTTGTGATCTTATTGGATCTCCACCGGCCATCCCCAGTGTAGAGAAGGCCACAGCGGGCCTCGACAGCATCTAGAAGGTGATGCAGATATGCATCACTAAACTTGGGGCTGGAATCTTCCTGTTTTTGGGGGCCATCTCTCTCCTGGAACAGTCCTGGGATGCAGACATTGAAAGATCTGTGTGCGGGTGTGGTTTATAAATGGTGCCCAGGGTGAGGATCCGCTGAAGTCACAGTGGGGCAGGCGAATCACAGGCTATCTGCTGGTGAAAAGGTGTATTTCCAGCTGATGCATATTTAATGAGGTGAGAGGTGGACAATTGGATGCAAAATCGCACCATTGAGGTCAGCAGGAAAAAGCTTCTTTTCCCACTCGCCACTGCACTCCACTGCTTAAGTCTGTTTTTCTCTCCACCAATACTGCCACACCTGCTGAGTATTTCCAACATTTTCTGTTTTTACACCAAACCATGATGACAGGATTTAATTCAGATAACTGTAGTGTCATGCATTTTGATTGGGTCAACACAGAATTGAGAAATAATTTACAGGGAACAATTCTGAAAGGAGTGAGAGAGAAAAAGATCTTGATGTTTTCTGTACCAATCATTAAAGGTTCGTGACCATTGTAGAGAAACTTTAACTAAACCTAACAGGGTATTGGGTTGTATTGATGGAACCATTCAGTGTAAGATCATAAGAAATAGGAACAGGAGCAGACGTAGGCCATTTGGTCTGACAAATCTGCTCTATTATTCAATAAGATCATAGCTGATTTAATTGTGGTCTGAACTCCATTTTCCTGCCAGCCCCATCCTTAACTTCCTGAGTAAGCTATGGATGGCACATCCTTCTCATAATTTTTCTTTCTTAATGGAATATGCCTTTATAAGTTATGAAATATCTCCTTACATATCTGCCACTGCTTCTCTACCACCTTATATTTTAACCTTTTTTCACAGTCCACTTTTGCCAACTGTCTTCATTGTAACATTGTAATTGTCTTTATTTAAGTTTAATTCGCTAGTTTCACGCCCGCATTTCTTACCCTTAAACTGACAGTGAAATTCTAACATCTTATGATCTCTGTTATGTAAAGGATCATTTACTATAAGGTCATAAATTAATCCTGTCTCACTGCACATTACCAAAATAGCCTGTTCCCTGGTTAGTCCCAGAACGTATTGTTCTAAGAAATTTTCCCAAATGTGCTCTATGCAGATCACCATTTTGACACAATAAAAGTTAGAAGTAAGATTGCACCTGGAGAACTGTGCCCAGTTTTAGTGTCCCCACATGGCGTGAGATATGGTGGCATTTGCAAATGCTCATTAGGAGAGCTACAAGAATGATTCCTAGCCTAAAGAATGTAAGCTACTCAGGTGCAAAGACCTTGGTTTATTTACTTTACCATAACACGGACTGAGGGGTGACCTGATAGAGGTATATAAAATAATGAAAGGGCTGGATCGCATCCCTATTTATGAATTATTTCAGCTTTACAGAGGAAAGCTAGAAGAATGATTCCTAGCTTAAAGAACATAAGCTATTCAGATAGGACTAAAGACTTTGGTTTGTTTAGTTTAGAATAACACAGGCCAAGGGGTGACCTGATCGAGGTATGATCAAAGGGCCAGATAGCGTCCCTATTTATAGGTTAGTCCAGTTTAACAGATAGGGGAGAGTACAGGACATGATTTTTAACAAGTCAGAATGGGAATAAATTGGATGTGAGGCAACATTCCTTTTCCCAGAGAATTATGAACCTCTGGAACACGTTGTCGGCTGGTATGGAGGGTCTGTATGCCTTCAAGAAGTAGCCAGAAGCTCTTGAAAGGCACAGAAATTGTATCACAAAGAAGATAACTGTCTTTAAAGGAAACACTTAGTCCCGATGATCTCTTGGACTGATTTTGGTTGCCTGGCGGAGTTAGATGGGATTTTTTTCCCTATATTTATTCCCTTATTGGTACTGGGGTTTTTTGCCATCGAATGGCTCACTCTACTGGCTCATCTTAATCTATTTGGCTTTGATTGCACTCCACTACTATCTTAACCCGTGCACACATTTTGGAGCCACCTGCTAACTTAACTTACCTTACTCCAAATACACTGTCCACATTATTAATGAAGATTGTGAAGAATAGCAGGTCAAGGACTGATTCCTGAGGGACACCACTGGTAGCATGTCTCCAAGCTGAACCATATCTTTTAATTATAACTTTTTGGCTGTAAGATTCGAACCAATTCCTATTCCAGTGTTTCAAATTTCTCCTGATTACACAAGCAAACTAGTGTGAGGTGTCCTATCAAAGGTTTTCTGAAAATCCAGGTAAACAATGTGTATGGATTTTCTTATTACATCACGCTCCTAACTTCCTCAAAGTAGGCACAACATATTTTCTTTTCAGAAGCTGTGTTGTGACTGATGGCCCCTTCCTTTTCTCACTGATAATAAAAGACACTTCTAAAAATCCTTTCTACCAACTTGCGAGTAATAAATGTTAGGCTGTTAGACTGCAGTTTCCTAGCTTTGATTTGTCTCCTGTTTGTGAAAATAGGAATTACATGAGCTGAATAGGGAAATGGTGGCGTGGTGGTAATGTCACTGGACCAGTAATCCTAAGGCTGAGGCTAATGCCCTCGGGAAACAGGTTCAAATCCCACCATGGCAGCTGGTGGAATTTAACTTCAATTAATAAAAATCTGGAATTGAAAGCCAGTCTCAGTTGTGACCATGAAACTATCATTGAAAGTCAGAAAAACCCCTCTGGTTCACTAATGTCCTTTAGGGAAGGAAATCTGCCATCCTTACCTGGTCTGGCCTATCTGTGATTCCAGGCCCTCTTACTTGCACTCTGAAATGGCCTAGCAAGCCACTCAGTTCAAAGGCAATTAGGGAGGAGCAACAAATGCTGGCCTTGGCAGTTGTATTCACATCCCATGAAAGCATTAATAAATTAAAATAATCTAGTCGAAAGGAATATCCCTGATACTACTGAACTATTGAAGATATGGGGAAGGGGCTCACAGCGCACCTGTCCAATCTCCTTCATTACCCTTGGATAGATAATATCTTGACCTGGAACCCTATCAATTCTAAGCTTCTCTAATCTCTCCAAGATGACATTACTTTTTCTTTTAATATTAATAATGTTATTCAATACTAGCACCACTCATATGAATCATAAGCATCATCTTCAGGAGAATAGGCTGATGTAAAATTGTAACTTAGCAGCCTCTGCCATATTTCAAGAATCAGTTTGAATCTGCCCTATAGTAGCTTTTTGTGGCCCTATATGATCATGAATGGTCTCCTAACTTCTGGCAAAACTTCCATAAATACATACCATCATCATTTCCAGAGATCTTGTAACTAATTTTATGTCTTCCTTAATTGCATATGATATTTTACCATATCCCTATTGTGAGTTAAATGCCAAATGTATGTAGAATATCCTCTGTTCCAATTGAATTTGTCTCTGTACATTTCCCTTCAACTGCAATGCTTTTGTTTACCACATGACCTATTAGCCATTGGGACATTCACTGCTTCATACTGTTTGCGATTGGTTTTAAATAGACTCCATTTATCCTTAGTACTTAGTACTAATGTCCTTTAGGGAAGGAAATCTGCTATCCTCACCTGGTTTGGCCTACATGTGATTCCAGACCCACAGCAATGTGGTTGACTCTTAAAAATGCCCTTTGAACAAGGGTAATAAGGGATGGGCAATAAATGCTAGCCAGTGATACCCACATGCCATGAGCAAATAAAAAAACTTGACGGCCTAGAATTGTCTAGTAACTTTTGCCAGATCTTCAGCTACTTTTGTAAAGTTTATCCCTCTTAAAATCAGAATTAAATTAGCTGTAGCCTTGTTCCAGCCAATAAGATTAAACCAGATAATGATATGTGTTCAATAACATGGAGGTTTTATACAGTTCTAGGGATACTGCTAAAAAAATGTAGAATTTGCTTAACCTATAGTAGCTTGGGACTGCGCATGGGCAACGAGCATCAACAAGAGATTTTCTTCAGATGAAGTAGGAGAGCAATGTAAATATCTTTTGAAAAAATAACTATCAACAGCTACATTTTTTAACTATACAGAAGATAAACATGTTTTGATTTGTAAAATTTGGGTTCAATAATTTAAATCTATAGAATTTTAAAAAAACATTTAGCTGTAATTAAGAATCCTTTCTGAAAATACACTAGTGTTTCCCATTTTAGATTTACACTTGTGTTGCTGCTGTGCCTACTGTAAAGTGCCAAATGAGATGGGGCACATCAACTCATCAAAACTCAGCAGCTGCCATCAATTAAGTGCACAGAACATTTGGTGGTCTGGATAAGGCTCCGTTGAAAAAGAATCAAAATGAGCAGAATAATTGATTTTGCTAAATACGAATCAATAACAGTTGTTAACAACATGGCAGAGCTCATTTGTATTCTTTTAGTCTCAATGTGAAGTCATTCAAAGCAAAGCAAGGTTGCTCTCCTACTTGATCTGAAGAGGTGATTAGATTTCTGTAGCTTAATTAGATTAAAAAAACAATAAAATGATCCATTTACTTTTACTGGAAGAAGTGCTGACATTAATTCATGACATAAAATTCCTTTGTTGCTGAATTAATCATCAGTTACCTTATGTGTTTCTGATGGTCATTCACATTATTATATGGATCTGATTTTGGGGGCATGAGAAAAATTGAGCAAGGTACATTAACAGCAGAAATAAGTGTCAATTGTATTTAATATTTTTGATGCTGTAAAAGTTTTGGTTGAGTTATGCCAACATGGGCTCCTGTCACTATATTCAGATGCCCATTTTTATTTGTTTTCTGAAGTGCTCCAAATTTAGCAAACATCCCAGAAAGTATTTGTACAGCCTCACTGTACAAAGATGTTCAGCGACTGAGGGCTGAATTTGATCTTAAGATAACAGGCAGATTTGGGTTGAGTGGGGGATAAAATCTTAAAAGTTTGTTTCCCAACCCAAACTTTCTTACAGCTCACCCATTTCAGACTTTAAATGAAGCTGAGATGTGGGTGGATAACCAACATGATCCATGGAGGCACGTTGCAACTTTAAATATAATACTGAAACTGTGAGCCTCATTACCAAGCAGGTCTTAAAGTTCAATTGCCGTCGGCTGGATTTCCTGAGAATTGAGGAAACCTCCTGGATCCTGGTGTCTCCCTGAGGAGACATGATCAGGGATTCACATGACTTTCCCTCTGAGGCCACATGTATAAAGCCCCATTTCCCGCACTTGCCAGGCCTTGATCGCCCTACCAACACTGGCCCTAAGCTTCCAGGCTCCCTTCTCTCCACCTGAAAGACTTTGGACCTTTACTTTGCTCAGGCCCCTGATCTTCTCTCCCAGGATCGGCAGCTACTCCCCATCTCCACGCTGATTGTTGCCATCTCAACTCACCCCACCATGCCATAAGCCCCTGCTTCGGTTAGCATTAAAGCTCCACAGTGAGTAGGGGAATCTAGAATTGTGGGATTCCCCTGACTTTCTGGTGAGCTTGCTCCCTCTGGGTCAGGTCAGTAAAAATTCTGCCCTAAATATTTGTTTGTCCTTGAGATAAAAACAATGGGTGGTATCCAACTCTTCTCCCCCATCTCCCCCCACCACAAGCAGGCTGAGAGGTAAGGAAGGTTTAGAATTGGGAGGGAAGGTGGCAGGTGAAGTGCCCATCGTCTTCTTTGTTCCCCTCCCAATTAAATCAGGGGGTGGGATGGCCTTCCCACCCGGAGAATTCTGAGGACCAATTGAGGCCCTTAAGGGTGGCAGGACACCAAGTGGGGAGGCTGCCCAGTTAAAACTGTTGGCCTCCCTGCAGGCTCAGGGTGGGGTGACTCATAATCAAGGGGACCTGTGGCCCACAGAGGGTCCCTTCAGTGGCAAGAGCTGCCTCAGCTAAAAGAGTGCCATCCATAACAAACCCCCTCCTTCACCCATTGCTGGGATCTGCCTGGCTGACCTTATCGCAAGCCCAGACCACTCACCTGTATTCCAGGACCTGCTCCATCTGCACTGTTCTGGAACAAGCTGCAGTCCCAGCAGGGCCATCACTCCTGGTGGCTTTGCTGGGACTGAAGAGCTTCTGGCCCTCTGATTAACCAGCAGCTCTCTGCCTTTAAAGGCATGCAAGCCCAGCAGCAGGCAGTTAGCTGCCTGATTGACAATTAATCTCACTGGGACTTTTAAAAATGGCCACTGTGACATTGTCATCAGCTTTCCAGCCATTAAATTCAACCTAATAAATCCAACATGAGACCAAAGAAGGAATTCAGCACAACTTTTACAATGAGCTAATCAGAAAGACATGGTACTGGGATGCGTCATGGTGAACATAGGTCTAATGGTGACCGACTGTAGAAATAAAAGGCAACGTGAAGGAATCTTTAAATATATCCTCACCACCCTCAGAGATCAGATAATCCAAGGTGTCATCGCAGTTGTTGTGGAAGCAAAAAATCACATTGGTAAAGCATGTTAATATGGATTTGGTATTCATCAAGATATATTATTTGATGTAATGCCACTGAACAGAATACACATTTAGTGTAAAGGCAGTAACCATGTGCTGAGAAAAATAATAAAATCTTAATTTGTATCATGTATGCTTAAAATATCAAAATAACACCACATATATGATTCTGTCTTAAAGACGCACGCTTCTTATCACAGATTCTTCTTGCCTGTTTATTGTTTCTGTTGATTACATTTTTTTCCTTCTGTGAGGCATGTGATATGAGTCCGTGCAGGTTCTCAAACAATCAAATACCTGGGCAACCATTCATTGTCACAGAGCTGACACTATGTCTGTCAAATTGAAATGTCTAGCATTTTGATGAGGCCACTACTTGTGCAGCAGTGGAAGAAAATAACAGTTACCCTGGCTAGAAAAGCCAATTATCTTTCAAGCTTCAACTTAAACTAACAGAACATGCCACAACCATAACTTGTAGCATATAACAAATGTTAAAGCTGTCTGGAAAACAGTGGGCATGTGTCTCACTGATTTCTGAAACATTCAGTCCTGTTAATTCATGGCTTCACTTTAACATATAATTTGGATTTAATACTAAGGCCACCAGGGAAAAACGATAAAGCAAAAATAAACTTGTGCCTCTTTTCATTTTCTGGAAAAAATATTATTATCTATTTATCTTTTCATAAATTCAGTTGTGTAAATTAAGCCAGATTTGTGATTGAAATAGAGATGATTATTAACATTATTATAAATACGATCATGGAATGCAGTCATTCTATGATAGCTTACTTTACATTTAAGCCATCATATCTAATCCTATTTGCCATCCGGCAAATCTCCTTTGATGAAAATGAAACTATCTTCTTTTATGTCTTCTGCTCTCCATTAAAATGATCTTCTTTAATGAATCCTTTGTATTTCCGATCAAAAAAATACATTTATTCATGTTCTGAGGAATTATTTGTTTGGTTTCAATGATACAATGAAAGTGTCCTGTGGGATATGATGATACTGTGTCAACTGGAGTCTGTACGAACATTTTATATGTCACTGTATCGCAACACTACATCAAGGAATTCAATCATTGCAGAAGAAACTAATAACTTTCAAATTTAAAAAAAAACATAATTAGTATGGACATTGTTCAGAATATAAAAATCAAGTTAATGCAGATAAGAAGGGAAGGAACTAGAAGTGCTGTTTCTCTGAAATGAGATTACAAAATGGCAGAAGTACATTGATCCAGCAACAACTTGAAAGAGAAGAGGTAGGTTAACACTAAAAGCTCTCTATAAAAATATTTACCTTTTTCTCTTGTGAGGTGCAGATCAACATACAGGGCAGGATTTAATTAAGTCTGTAAGAGCAGGAAACATGGTGGATGAGGGGGCTTAATTAAGTGGGAGCCAAAATCTCAGTTTTTCCATGTTAGTTGAGTTTCTGAGATAAAATTGAGCAGTGTGTCAATGGCAGAGCAGCCAACATGCCACCAAGTTGCGGGAACCTCCTTAACATTTATTTGCATATTGTGAATAGTCATTAATTGGGAAGTACAACAAATTAAGTCCTACCTTCAAGATTAAGTCAGTGATGCACAGGAAACTCGTGTCTCTTGTTTCCCAATAGATTAATGATGGTGTGCACCAGATGAGGTTGTTCAATCTTGGGATCTGAGTTGTGGTTTTGCCTTTGTCTAATTCAGTGACAGAGAAGGATCGGATCAGGGAAATTGGACAGTCCGGTAGTGGAATGGATGAGGTAGTGGTAGAGATTGTGATGCTCGGGTCATTGAGCAGCACAGCAGCTGGGCTGGCAAGAGGGGCGGGGCTTCTGCTCTGGTCCTCAAGTGGCAGCACAGTAAGACACTGGCACATTTGGGAGTAGATGGGAGGCGGTGTCTGAAACAAGCCAGGCTCCGGCCTATAGGGTGGGATCCATCTTTGCAGTGGTCTCATCCTGTGTGTCCAAGGGACGAAGCTGTGCCACACACGGCAGGGCAACAGTTGGCGAGGAACCTTGATGTTGAAGCAGGGCAGGTCCAACTGCAGGGGAGCAGGTCAATGGTTTCTGAGGGAGGGTTGAGGGAAAGTGAGAGCAGGTGAAGGATGATGGAGAGAGATTCTAGGCTGATAGCTGAAAGGTCGGGGCTGAGAGATGGAAGGTTGAAGGTCAAAGGTATTGGTTGGATTCTCCAGAATGATTGGGGGAAGGGAAAGAGTAATGTTGGGAGGAACAGAGATGGGAGGAAAGGTGAAGGGAGATGGGAGGAAGCTCGAGGGTGACAGAGGGAGGGGAGGGTGCAGGTGGATTACACGTAGGACATGTGCCTGCTGCATGAACTTAAAATTTAACTGCCTGCGTGTTGGCTCTTGACATGTAAGTGAAAGTGGTGCCTACTTCCTGTCCTGCAGTCAGGATCTGTACTCTTCTTATTAAATTCTGCCTACTGTGTTATTTCAATATTATCTGAATCTTTGGGTGTTTGTGTTTTATTCGTCGACATTTTGTTTGAATCTCATGATCTACAGCCATGCAAGAAGGGCTTTGTAAAGACTATGATATGAAAGTTATAAGAGGGACAATAGGAAATATTGTTAACCACAGGAAGTCTACATAATTGCTATCAACAGCTAACTACACCACATAGGTTGCACGCATGTGTGACTTCACTAGAGAAAACCCTGACATTTGTTATGCTTAAGGACATATCTGTAGTAGGCTTCAATTATAAAAGAAAGCCAAAGTCAACATAAGGATATTAATTAATTAAGTGAACTTAGTTGCCTCCAGGACTATTCAAGAGATCCCCCTAAATTCCAAGATGGCTTGATTAATTGATCTCTTCAATATACTGCCCACTCATACATTCCATCAAAGAAGAATTAGGAAATGCTGTCAACACAATTTACCTGGATCTAAAAACTCTGGAAAAACAACTCAATTCATGAGAAGAATGTACTCTGTTTCACTGAAACCAACAGTGATTTCTATGAGCATGAATATCTATCCTAAAATAATGAGAATACCTGGCCCTCCCCATGACCCAATTATGAATGAACTTGCATGAGCCTTCCTTCTCTTGACAATAGCCCAAAACCTCTTAATAGTAGTTTCCATGAATATAGGAACAGCTGTGGTGTGAGGCACTGCCAGCACTGTATTAAATTATTGTAAGAGGAAATTGAAAGACATTATACTCAGTAGGAAGGCAAGTACTTCCATGTATCATTGCAATCTTTTCTCAAATTATTACCCCAGTATAGCAGAATCGAACCTTTTATCTTTGTTATGTACCACTTGTAGGAACTCTTAAACAATACCCTGGTTCTAAACCCTATTGTTTCATGAGGGAGTATTGTTGCCAAAGGGACATTTTTTCAGTTTGAAACTAGCCAATGAGAGTTATCATAAAAGGGCATTCAATGCTTGAAAGAGTGCATTCTAAACATTTCCCTGTGGATTGAGAATAGTTTCTGAGGTCACACAATGGAACCCTTGGCAAGTCACGAGCACCAGAGGAATCATACAAGTAAAATGAAAAACTGGGAATGCATAGAAGGGTGATCAACAGCGAGAAGAGAAAAGCAAGTTCATCTATCAGATGTGACCCTTCATTATAACTGTCCAGGATTTATAATTACCGTTTCATTGACTTGTGGAATATTTCCATATTTTATTTCTGTGGTGAAGCTGGTTAAATCACAGGTAGCAATATAAAAATCTTACTGCAAATAAAAATAAAACATGGATCAGTAAAATGACAATAAGATAATGGCATCAATAAAAGTGAAAATAGCATGAGCCTTATGGAAAATGGAGAAAAATTGCTTGGATTTCTAATGGTCTTAAACTGAGTGCATGTTTTAGCACTTGCCTATAGCAAAACCGTTCCATTTGGTAGACTGCAGTGTACTTGTGCACCTTCTTGACCATAATTACCTCCTCAAGTAATGGCCAGGCAAAGAGGAAAATTTGAATTATGTAATGAAGTGATAATAAGCAGACACCTAAACATTAACCAAGGGTACAGTGGTTACTGGATTTTGACTTCTTATAGAAAGGAACCCGATCGCCAGAACATATTTTTTGTAGAACTTAGCACATCTTTATTACTTTTAATACCTCTTTAGAATATCTGTAATCCCAAGCTTTTGTGTAATTTTAAAAGATCAACACAATTTTTTAATAACAATTGGTTAGAAGATGGGAAGGAAGCAAGGTATATCCTTTCGGGGGTGCCCTGTGCGCATTGGGAGCATTCCTCCAAGATGATAGCCCCATCTGTTTTTATTTAATATACAATGCATTTCTATTATTTGTGTTGATAAGACTAGTGCTGTAGGTTTTCCCCAAATTTTATGATAACTTCTTGGAGCTTCTTTCTAATTTTTCCACTGAATCCCATGGAGCTCAACTCAAGCACCTGAACACGTGTTCTCCCATTGGATCTACATAATGAGTTTTTATTGGTCTACATAAATGTTCTATTCAAGCAATGCTATTTTTTGTCCAGTTTCCATTTCTGGGTGTTTCATTGACACTTTTATAATTGCACAAGGCTGCTTTCATGGAAGCTCTCTCAATGCTTTTATTTAATGCCAACATCAATGTCACCATTATTTAAAGAGGAATAAAGGATAGAGGAATGGTAGCAGGGAGACAAGTCTATCCTACTCAGCCCTTACTAATGAAATGTCAGCAGTCGTTGACAAGCCTGAGCCCTAATACAATGAGGTTCTTGCAACTGCAAGGATCACTATTGAACATAATGTAGACACCTTGAAGCACTGCTTCATATATCTGGACAGATAAGGTGACATATTATAGCATAACCTGCACAGTGGCTTCAGAGACAATGGTGACTGCTGTATAAATTTGTTCTTCACAGAAGTATAACCATAAATGGAAAAAGAAACACAATACAGAGGACAGGCCAAGATCAAAGGGAGACAGTGTAAATGACAAAGTATCTCCTGAAATATTAGTGCAGCTGAAGTACTGATAGCTAGGCACTGATACAACATATACTTGACTAACTACATGACTTGTACCTTAAAGAAGTCTACATTTATATATAAAGGAACCAACTACATTCATTAAGTCTGTTCTCTGCACTTCCTTCATACCACCAGTGCTATGATGCTTGTGATGGTCACATCATGTCTGTAAAGCTAATTGGGAAATGGACACTTTATAAAATAAAAAGAAAATAACAACATGGAGCATTAATATTGTACTTCACAAAATAGGCTCCAGAAAGTCAAGTGAGTCCTTTTGTGGTCTCTGGACAGACCAAGACAGATATGATAACATACCTCTGAGAAGTTACTTAAAATGCAAATGGCTTTCCCAGCTGTTAATTGCCTATCACACACAATTTCAATGGAAGATCTTTAAAACCACAATGGCTGCTAGACTTGCAGCCCCGTGAAGATGGGATTTCAAGTAAAGTCATTCAGTGAGATGATCATATCTGGAATGTTGATGGGATATCAAATATTGTGTAGATAATGGAATACTTTGATACTTCTGTCACATGACTAAAACTGGCTGGGGAAGTAGCCAATACCTATTCACCCACAACAAAAGCCCAGCAAGGCAGTCTGGGGCCAGCACCTCAGAGGGAAAGATTGCTTAGCAAAAGAAAAGAACACTGCCTTGAAAAGACAGTCATCTCAGGCAGTGAAAATGGGCTAATATGTTTTATCAGCAAGGTTATATTTCTTCACTACTAGAGTTCGGCCACGACTTTGCCTGAAACACCCAGAAACCTCCAATCTCCATTTGTCTTTAAGGAACCAATAGAGAACCCGTCAGGCCTGCAACATTTTGAACCACCATCTTAAGGACTGTAAACAAGTGATCTGTGTCTTGTAACTGTTAGTAATCTAAGTGCATGGTACATCCCCAGAAGCCATCTTTTTGTTTGTGTTTGTATGTGCCTATCAGTGTGTTTGAGGAATGGGTGTTTGTTGTGTTCACATTTTGGGTGTTCTGAAAATAAAAGTTTACAGCACTCAAAACGTTTAAACATTCCTTCCCAAAAATAATTTGTTGTGGTCAGCTGAGAGGTGAGAAAAGGGGGAAAATTATCCCATACATTTCTCCATCCCTAACATGCTGTTGTTTTCCACAATTACAAAATTATTCTCAATGCAATGTATAATTCAATTGACTTTCTCGAGTGATGTCTGAATGATATCTGTTTATCCAAATGCTCCTCTTTGTGCTATGGAATTGTGTGCAATATCTATTACCTAACATGTGCTATGGAATTGTGTGCAATATCTATTACCTAACATGTGCTGTGGAATTGTGTGCAATATCTATTACCTAACATACCACTTGTAAGTTTTTTTTAGTTGGAAGAATAATTATTCTGGCTAGCTGCAAGGTTTTATTTACAAACTGCTGGGGGCCTGGCATCCCATGGCCTCCTTAGTCTGTGTTACCGCAAGGGCCCTGCATATGGAGCATTGTGGTAGCTAATAAGGACTGTTTGCTTTCTGCTACTACATTCCACAGAGAAAGAGCGCACTCCCGACGCAGGCAACATCCCCCCTGCCTGCACAGGGAGCACTCAGCGCGCCCAGGCATGTGTCACGCTGGGCGGGCCTTAATTGGCATGCCCAAATAAAATGGTGGCGCCCAGCCAATCGGGGGTGCCGATCAGGGGCGTCGATCGGCTCTGCGCCCGCCCCCGCCCCCGCCCCCGCATAACTCCTCCAATGCAAATTAGTTTTAAGTTTAAACAGTCTAATAATGTGTCGTAAAAAAATTTCTGACATGTCCCCTCATGTGAAACTGTCACATGAGTTGGGACATGTGCATTAATTTTAATAAATTTTTTCTGAAAATTTTAAATCATTCATGAAACCTCATGCTGCCTGTGGATGAAGTTCCATGAAAAATGCAAAGGCCGCCTGGGCTCCTCGCCTGCCTGCCAACCTTAAGGTTGGACAGGCAGCTCAGCTGATTGTCTTAATTGCTTTTGAACAAGCCTTAATAAGCCTTTGACAGGTCGATGGGCACGCAGCCAAGTCGGCTGCGCGCCCGCTGAACTGAAAATCTAAATGAGGCGCGTTGACGTTGGGACACACTCCCGACATCACCCTGCGTCATTTTATGCCTCAGTAAGTGGGCCCTGCCCTCTCTCGCCGAGCTGAAGATTCTGCCCTATTTGTGTCTGAACAAAAACCAGCCCTGTTAAATTCCTGGACCGTGAAGTACAGCCTATAGCACTGATGTTGCTAATGTTATGGCAGCCACATCTGACATGGTCTGCACAATATATCCTGACTGTAAAGTCTGTTCACTTTAGTGAATCACCCAATGGTTCAAAAGTTTGATAGGGAGTTGGGGCTGTTAGTCCCGAACGCTGGCTTTACTGTGAACATGAACAACTGATAACAGACAAATATGAACATGAAGCTGAAGGGTCGTCAACCTGAAAAGTTTACTCTGTTTCTCTCCACAGATGCTGCCTAACCTCCTGAGTATTTGCAGCATATTTTGTTTTTATTTCAGATTTCCAACATCTGCAGTGTTTTGCTTTTGTATTAGTGGGATTCCCAGGGTGTAATTGACTGCATACACATTGCTCTTTAACACATGTTAATGGAGCGATGTTTTTTAACCATAAGGGTTACCATTATACTAACGTCCAATTGGTAAGCAGCTATGCCCAGACGATTCTGTCGATCAATACACCTTATCCTAGTAGCAACCACAGCAGATTCACCCTGCGCCAGTCAGCTGTACCTGTCACCTTCAGCCCACCACAAAGAACCCAAGCCTGGTTGCTGAGTGACCCAGGATACCCACTCTACACCCTCTGCGACTTGGTCATGCAAAAAGAGTTTGCCTACAATGCACGCCATGCAGCTGCCAAGTACGTTGTGATTCACACTGTTGATGTTCTGAAACAATAGTTTTTCTGCCTTGACTGCTCGGGAAGAACCCTCCAGTACTGACCGGAGAGGTTGTGGTGGTCTGCTGTACCGTCCATAAGGATTGTGAGTGCACAGCTCCTTTCAACCAGGCCTTCAGAAGCCACTTTGGGAAGAGGAGTAGGAAGAGAAAAGGAAAATGAAAGAAGCATCTGGGACCTCTTCCTTCTGAGCAGGCTTTCTGTGAGTAAGTACTCAGATTCATGTTTCCCTGAGCAGTTGCTTACAAATTCATTTTCCAATCCATCTGTCACGTACTATCACAGTGCCCTCTTGGTCAAAATCCTGAAACAAAAGCACTAACAAAAACCATTCTATAACAACTTTATCCAGCAACACTTCCAATAACATGTACAAAACTGAACTATTCACCCTAGTGCATTGCCTTAGAGCCTGTTTTGCGGACGTCTTTGCCTGTCCATGTGTTCCTATGAAGTGTTATGCAGTGGTTGGTGGATGACATTCTCTGGGACAGACTCCAGATGGCCTTGCACGATGACCTTGAGCAGCTCTGTGCCTCGTGGGCTCAGCTTCAGACTGCTCCATCTCAGCATTGGCAGCAGCAGTCTGGGTTGTTTGGTGGAAAGGCAAGGGTACTTGCTCTAGGAGGATGAGTGCTGCCATCCAGAGAGAGGAAGCAGGCTTGTGCACCACAGAGGCATAGGTATGTCCCGGGAGAGCCTTAGCAATCCTAGTAATTTGTTAGAGGGTTGATTGCTGGAATACTGTGGGAGCTTGTATGCCCCTTTTGAGCACTGAGACTCGCTGCCATGTTGACAGTGTTCTGAGACTACATGGCACCAAGCTGGGCTTGCATGGCAATAAGCATGGATCTCATGACCTCCGTTTACACTTCTACTGAAGCATGCAGACATTGGGTGGCTTCTCTGCCTTTACTGCAGTGGAAGTTGAGAAGCTGCATCACAGGTGGGTCTGCAAATGCTGTTATGGAGTTGACCACTTCCGTGTTTGAAACAATGGGCTCCAAGTTCTATGTGAAGCCCTGTGCCTATTTATACCAGACTCCTCCATGCTCCTTGACAGCGACAAGAAGTTCTCTAACAGGCCTGCCAATACACCCAATATATCAGTATGCATAACAATCAATGTTCTCCAGTACGCCGCCCCATCAACGCCTCATCCAAGGCTTCTGCAACAGGACCTGTCCATAACCTAGCCCTCGGGTGAACTGGCACAGAAACTATCCTTTAAACCAGACTGCCTGCAACCCACTCACGCTCAGTGACTCACACACCTTGTTATTATTCTTTAAGGTATGCACGATGCCAGTATTTGAGATGTTGCCTAGCGTCAGATCAAGTGAGAGTGCTTCTTCATCAGTGGTATGGTGTACCTCTTGCCATTCACACTGAGGCTGCAATGGCTGGTCAGGTGGCAGTTCTTGGGTATCTCAAAACAGAAAATTAAGAGGTCATTGGTCACACCATCTTCAGCTTGAAATTCATGCTAGTTAGCAGGATGACTGAAGTGGGATTTAAGAAAAGGCATCCAGGAACATACTGTCATCCTGGATGTTTTCTGTGCTGCTGCATGCAATGGTCTCAGTCAGTCTCCATACCTCTAGAGACCCCAGTTGGGCTTGCCTGGCCCTTGTCGGTTCTCGGCTGCTCTGGGAATTGACTTCTCTAGTCACCTGCTCCCCTTCCATTATGGGGAGGTGGTAGTGCAGTGGTATTGTTGCTAGACTACTAATCCAAGAGACCCAGGGTAATGCTCAGGGGATGTGGGTTTGAATCCCACCATAGCATATAGGGAAATTTAAATTCAATAAAAAAAAATCTGGAATTAAAAGTCTAATGATGACCAGTGTTGATTGCTATAAAAACCTATCTGGTCCACTTCACCTTCACTTTAGGGAAGAAAAGCTGCTGTCCTTACCTGTTCTGATGTGGCCTACATATGACTCCAGCAATGTGTGTGGTTGACTCTTGAAAAATATCTTCTCAAGGGCAATTAGGGATGGGCAATAAATGCTGGCCTTGCCAGCAATGAATAATGAAAATGAATTTTTTAAAAATTCCCTTCTCAGAATGTGCCTTGAAGGTCTTCTGGCGACCTGTGGAAATACAGTGTCTCCCTTCCGCCTGAATCACTTAAGGGCTCTAGCACCGCACCCGAAAACCTGGGAGTCCTCTCTCTGGCTTCTTGCTCCATTTACTATCTTGTACCTTCTCTCCAAACTTTCCTGACATTGTTGCAGCAGTTACTGTGTCCTTTAAAAGTGGCAGGTTACCTTTGGGAGTTGCGTGTCGTGCTAACCATGCAGGCCACTGAGCCCCCTGTTGAGCATACAGCCAGTCAGCAGCACATTTTGTGCTGGACTGCATGCTGCAATCAAGCTGTATGGGAGGCAGCACAAAGTTTGCATGCTGCTTGCCTCAATGAGACCGAGCATGGAACAATAGTACATTGTGTCCCTGTGCCTGAAAACGGCTTGATCACATTTTGCCTCCCTCTGTCATAGTTGCGACACCAGCTTGTTAAAACTGTCAGCCACATAGTTATCTTTAGAAACAACAGTTAAGTTCTAAGTATTGATATATTAGCAACAATAGCGAAATTGCAATAGAAGGGATGAAACCCTGTTAATGTAACAGTTCGTTGAAGAATGTCCCATCAAATGTTCATTCTTGATCAAATTCTAAAGACAATCAATTCAGTGAAACTGGGTTATAATTAAATGGCAGATTAACTCCCATACAAAGCTAGAGCAATTAAGATTAATTTAAGATAAAATTCTAGTGGAAGACTGATTTGGACTGATCAAGAACAGAATGTTCTCACAGCAATGCAACAACACAACAATCACTGACCATCCTTCTAATGTCCTTGCAAATTAATTTTGTCGTCAATTTTGGCACCTTTGAATGTAACTTGCAGAGTGTTTAACTTTGCCGTCCGTACTTTTTAAAAAAATATTATTAGTTCTTGTTATTCATTGTTACTTTTTACCTTTCTGAAGTGGAAATGCATAATTTTTGTGGATTTTCCAGCTGGTTTCACTTGCTAATGAAAGTAATTATGTTAGGATATCTCACATGCAAGATGTGAAATGAAAATGAAAATTTGAACAAGATGAGTTTTTTTTGGTTGCAGCACCTGTGGCACCACCTTGTTCAACCTTTCTACTTTCAAAACCTCCATCTGTGCAAGACAGCTGTTTCCAAATGGCTGAATGGTTTAAAGTGGTTTGTGAGGATAGGAGGCCTTTTCAAGACCTGAGGAAGGGAATGGAGAAACTGAGGAGGTCTCCAAACAACTGTAATTACACTTAATTTCTTGTGGCCTGGAACTGGGCATTAAAGAATCCGTTTCAACTGTATTAAATAGCTATTCCTGTAATTCTCGCAAACAATAACTGAATAAAACCATTCAGTCCTTGAAAGCAGATCATTCATCTGCGCCCTCAATCAAAGTATAGTATGTTGCTTGGAAAGCAAAAAGAAAGAAAACGATAACTATCAAGAAATAAAAAACATATCCTTGAAATTGGGTTAATAACTTCATGCAACATCCGTTGGCTCTTGAATGGTAACTCTGGACCCCTTCTAAATGGACTTGAAGCAGTTCATAGGAATAGTGCCTACAGGTTCATTCAGTGCAAATTAAATCGATGTATTAGAGTATCATTAATTTGGGTTGTGCCATGTGGTACATGCAGCATACTTAGTAGGTCAGGTGACTTTGGACCTGTCATTTCCAAAGCTCTTCACCACTGGATTTTTCCTCATGTCATGTCTGAGCTTATTGTAGGTTAATTGATAGAGATCGATTGCTATGATTAGGCAAGAACTTCATTATCATTATATCATGAGACTACTAGGATGGTTGAAGGCAAACTCGATGGACCTTGGTCTTTCTTTGATCTAGCATTCCTTATGTTCCTAGATAGTAGAAGTGCTTAATAGAGTCAGTTTGTCAAAAGCTATACCATGCTTGCACAGGTTGCTACAGCAGTACATGATGTATTGATTATAAATGCAGCAACATCATGTGTGATGGCACTCAATAGAAATAATGCATAAGTGACTGACAGAGCAAGGAATGTGGAATTGTCTGTGAATTATTTTGATGTGCATAAGGTACCAAAACAATACTTTTTTAAAGTAACTAAATGAAGAATTTGCCAAATTTATCAGACTGGGACTAGTTTTTTTTAATATAATCATTGCTACTATGTAATTTCACTGCTACCCACAACAGCTATAATACCTAGATAAAAACAAAAAACTGCGGATGCTGGAAATCCAAAACAAAAACAGAATTACCTGGAAAAACTCAGCAGGTCTGGCAGCATCGGCGGAGAAGAAAAGAGTTGACGTTTCGGGTCATGAGGACTCGAAATGTCAACTCTTTTCTTCTCCGCCGATGCTGCCAGACCTGCTGAGTTTTTCCAGGTAATTCTGTTTTAGCTTTAATACCTAATTGTTTATGCCTGCCAGGTCATGTGGGATAGAACACAGCCTGTTGAAACTGCACTGCATTGATATTACAGCTTGTTCCTGCAAACATTAGGAAATGAGCAAACTAGTTATTTGGTCCTTGAGAAACCAGTTTGTGTACTTGAAGTGGATAATGTTCTAGTTTCTAAAGAAGGATAGGGTGAAGCTAACTAGGTTTCCTGTGGTGGTAAAAACAGTGGTAAGTGGACAATAGCACATGTGTTTAGAATCATAGAAAGCATCCAAGAGATAAGGGAAAGGCAAGCCTTTTGTTGGGAATGAAGTACAATAAGCAAGTGGTTATAGTTATCCTGAAGAAGATTAGAAGATTGGGCATTGTTAAACATCCTGTCATCAAATCCCGGGGACTGAAGAAATGGGCAGAATGTGGATTCAGCAGAAAGTACAGGGATAGAAGACCAATAACACAATGGGAACAAGGTAGAAGTGATCCTAACAATCCCTGCACAGTGACCTAACTGAGAGCGAAGAGGATGGGAAGCATAGGGTTTCTTCTGTTAATCTTTTTATGTTCTTTATTTTTTGATAGTTATCGTTTTCTTTCTTTTTGCTTTCCAAGCAACATACTATACTTTGATTGAGGGAGCATATGAATGATCTGCTTTCAAGTCTTTCTGATGCTGCTTTCTACCCAGCCATTAGAAAAAGTATGACTAGCTGAAAGTGATTGCCTGAAACTATTTCTCTTTCCCTGTAGTGACAGATCTTGTGCAACATTGCCTGACAGTAAAATAGCTGAGATTGGAAAATCTACTTGTAGGAAGCAAGTTTATGGGGTAGCTTTTTGTTTTTATTACTAAGCAGTAATCTGATGGAACAGATTGTCTGCTCTCTGTAGTATCTGTCTGATAATTCTAATGAAATGAAAATCAGGTAGTTTATGTAAAAGATGGGTGGGGCAGGGGGTGGGGTTGAAAGAGGAGCGATCTGTACTAGATTGTCATAGGCAGTGAAAATGAAAAACTAGTCCACAATCTCAGATTTGGGGCACAATATGTAGGGGTCCAGTGCACATTGCACTGCCTCATCTCCCGTTCTGCTGTAGACAATGAACATCTGGAAAGCCCAAATTGATTTTCAGGACTGCTTACTGTACAGTGCATCAACAATTTTCTATAATTAGAGGAACAGGAACTCTTTACACCAGGGGGTTGACAAAAGTAGATGATTCATCATTCATTGAGCCTGTCTGCATTTCATTTCATTGATTCTCAGATTTGAATGCATAGACACATTTCTCCATTCACCACCTTAGGCAATTCATAGCTTTGTGCAAGGAAGCTTTGAATGCATATATTAGTAAGCATGGGCATCTGTGAGAAATTCATGCACTGTTTCCGCCTTGACTTTGTACTTTCCAGGGGGTATGTGCTCATTAAAGTGTTCTTCCTTTTGTTATAAATTCATTTGAGCTTTTTGTGGGTTCATTGCAAAAGCTAAGCCAACATTTTCTGATCAGATAATAACCAATAGCTCTAACATATGTATGATTAAAATATCTGTTAAGCTTAAGGTACAAAGTTTAGATTGTGAATTAAAGCTGCTTCTTACATCAATGACAATACAGCCAAAACATAAGGGCAGTAATTATTTTTAACCCGGTCTTCAAATTGGGAGTGCATTAAATAATCATGTGTCATCCTGACAAGGATTCAATCATTAAATATTATATTAAGGAATTTATAGGGGGTATATATTTTGCTCCAAGAACATTTTCACAATTGTAGACAACTAGTTACCTCTGAGTTTCTGTTATTTATGGATTTGAGTGTTCGTCTGTAGTCTATACAAAGGTGTTCATTTTAGGTGGTGTGGCGGTAGAGCATGTTTATATGCCAATGCTTTGTGCATGCAATAATGGGATATTGGTTATACTCATAATTCGGTGCTCTTCATATCAGGTGCACCATCAAAATGATGTACAGACAATAGTGTAAACAGTTTCTCACAAGTATGGAAAACAGTGAGAGAGCCCAATTGTGCAACAGTGGAGAGCTGTGGGGAGCATTGGAGGAAGAGTTGTTGGGAAAAGATTTTCAGAGTCTGATAATACTGGGATTGGTATTTTGGGGTTGAAGAAGTGGTGGGACGCATTCCTAGGGCATGGTAGCAGCAGAAGGGTAATCTTGAGGTGTGAGAGGATTGAAATAAAAGTTGACACAGAATGAAGGCACTCCGGAGAGGAATTGTGATGTGGCACTGGAAAGCATGTTATAGCTGTAACTATGATCTAGAAACTGGCTTCACTATCTCAGTGAAAGTAGTCAGCAATCGGAAAAGGCATGGAAATGCAGGGTAGAGGGCTAGGAGTGACAAGAACTGGCAAGAAGAATTTGGCAGGGAGGCAGGCATAGACGTTGGGTAAGCACAGAAAGAGGTGACGAGAGAGATTGGGGAGGAAGCAACCTTATGGGTGTGTGCAGGTGGAAGTTTCATGAAGTGATAGGAGGGATTAGGAAGCCCTATTGTATGTGGAAATGGAAAGATAAGATGGTGCAGGAAGATGATGACTCTAGGTGATGATTAATTCTTCTTTGTCCCGAGAGGTTTCAGAAGTGGCTTCCTCAGCCTTCTGCATCCATATTATAATTGCGGACTTCAGCTATTTGTGCTTGCTGCTGGCAAAACAATTTGGGGAATGCTATCTCAACAATTGACAAAGCTGTTATAATAATACAAAAATAAAAGAGCAGAAGCAGCTTCAACAACCTAAAGCCAATTCCTGGTAATAGCTGGAAAGACAATGTTTGCAATTCAGTTTAAGAGGAAAGGGCTATGTAAAATTGTGAAATGGAATGGGAAGGTTGTGATGGGCAGGGGATCATCTCAGACAGCGGTAGGGAGCAAAAGGGAGTTTATGGCTGTGGGAAAGGCCTTTGGGCGACAGAACAACCTTAATGGACCTGAAGAGGGTGGCAATGTCAAGATTAGAAGCACCCGCCGAATGAAGATCAGAATTACGTGCGGTGACGTCGGGACTCACTTTCGACATTACCGCGTGTCATTTTACGCGTCGGCGAGCGGGTCCCACCCCCACACACCGACCAGAAGATTCAGGCCATGAGTGGCAAATAAAGTTTGTGACACACAAGTGCCAGACAATGACCTATCTCAAGAAGAGAGAATCTAAGCATCTCCCCTTAACATTCAGTGGCATTAACAGTGCTGAATTCTTCATCATTAACATGTTGGGGGTATCGTTTGACCAGAAACTTAACTGGACAAGCCACATAAATACTGTGGCTACAAAAGCAGGTCAGAGACTGGGAATTCTGTGGTGAGTAACTGATCTACTACAAGACACAGTCAGAAGTGTGATGGAATACTGTCCACTTGCCTGGATGAGTGCAGCTCCAACAACACTCAAGAAGTTTACACCACCCAGGATAAACCAGTCCATTTGATCCACACCCCATCGACCACCTTGAATAGTTAGTCCTTCCAACACTGTTGCATAATGTCAGTAACGTGTACCACCTACAAGAGACCCTATCACCAGATTCCTTCAATAGCATCTTCCAAACCAATGAACCCTACCATCCAGAAGAACAAGGGGATCCAATGCATGGGAATGCTGTCACTTGCAAGGTACTTCCAAGCCATAAACCATTCTGACTTGGAACTAAATAACCACTCCTTTGCTGTTACTGGGTCAAAGTCTTGGATTTCCTTCCCTAACAGCACTGTAGGTGTTCACCATATGGACTGAGGTGATTCAAGAAGTTGCCCCTCCATCACATTCTCAAGGGCAATCAGGGATGGACAATAAATGCTGGCCTTACATCACATGAATAGATTTAAAAAAATGTTCCTGCCTTATGCCCCTTTTCAGCTCCCACCTCATCCTCATCTAGCTATCTGGCATGATGAGCAAACCACTTATTGGTCACTATGGCCCTCTTGCTTTTCACCACATCGCCTCATCTTTCACCACAACCTTTCCTTTTTAACTCTGTTTTCAAAAACCTAAGAACTGCTGCTTGCCTAGTCACAACAGCCCGGGAGAAGGATAGAGAACAAAAGCTCAGCGCTGATGTAATTATCTCATCATTTAATCTTATGCTCACAGGTGTTGGCACTGCATATACCTTAGAGGGTAGTTTAGAACTGAATTTAGCACATGGTGAGTCACCAGGCATGAGTGGGCTGTAGCCACAATAGAGAAAAAGGATGGTTCATGTGCTAATTCCCTGGTGAGCGATGTCGCAGGTGGATTCTGTTGCTGAGGACTGAGGGCCTCGATGGAGCAACATACAAGAGAATGCAGATGGGCATACACACAGAGATGCTGAGTTTATTGGCTGGTTTGTCAGACAGCCTCCTGTCACTGGCAGAGGGCATTGTGCAGAGATTGTCATCTTCCCAGCCTTGGCCCCATCTCCCTGTTGTGCTGCAGACCCACTGAAACTGCAGCCCCCCCAAAGCTCCTGCAGCTTTTGTGTGGACAGGCCAGTCAATCCTCTGTCCTCTGTTTGAGGCTGTAGCAACACTCTCTGCGAAATCCAGGAAATCACCACAATACCTCCAAATCACTCCAGAATATTTCAAATTTCTTCAAAAATTCTTCGGAGTTCTTCAAAATCACCTTAGTTGGATTCCTCACCCTTTTCAGCTCCCAACTAATCCATCTTGCAGCTGAACACTTGATCTTTTATGAGAGATGTGTGAGTTCATTGAATGGACCTGTCTGGTCTAAATTTAGAGAATGGACATCACAGGCAGTTGGGGGCTGTTTGGTGTTATGATAGCATGAATTCAGTTGCTTCCAGCGAACACAGTGAATGCTTATCTCAAGATAGTTGGACAAGATAGGCGGCACAGCATGCACCCCCAGGAGGGCCCTCAGCTTCAATAGCTGCTGATCTGCATTTCTCTCGCACAGTTTTTTTTTATTGCTAGAATTTAGGACATATCAATGTCCTAGTATTTGAGGTAGGTGTGAGTGCGGATTATTGCTTCTTCAGCACAACTACCTGGATTGAAAAAGAAATGAGTTAGTCTGGATGAATAGGCTTGATTTTAATCTCGCTTTATTGCTCAAAATTAGCTGCACCATCTGATGTGGTGATGGAAGAATTACTTCCATGTAGATATCCTTTTGATATTTATTTACTGGTTGGAAGTTTGAACAGAAGTGTTACTTTAATTGGAAAAAAGATGGTATTGATTGATGACTTGGTTATATATTGTTGGTATTTAGAGTTCTAAGGATCCTCATGATTGCATAAATAGAGTAGTCAGTCTGGATTTCAATAGACATGAGCAATGGGAAGAGATAACATCACAGAAATTGAAACCAAAGTCAATATTTGTACAGTGTTGAAATTGTGTATTTACAACAGAGTCGATTGTGACAACTTAATCAGTATCCAAATCAAAGTGTAATGATCGAGATGAGATAAACAGGTACAGAAAATTAGTATCATGCTCAAGGAACTGATGACATTTGCGGTTTAATACCAAAAAAAATTCGAACCTTTTATCAATTAAATATAAACCTATATTTTGCTGCCCTTAAATAGCTTTATGGTCTCACAAAAAAAAATGTCACAGTGGGAGATAATTCATAACATCCCAAAGAAATTCAACAGTGTTCTACCACAAGAATAACCTGCATTTGATTTGCAATCAGTCACAGCAGGATTTTCAAACATCGGTGGGGATTAAGATGGTGTTCAGAACGCTTTGCAAATAGCGCTTCAGATGGCATGTCAATCTTCCGACACCTCAGGAATGTAATGTTATTTTCAATGCGAGTGTGAAGAGGGGAGGTGGCAACCCACTTGCCTCTGATTTACTGCCCATTAAGCTTGCTGAGGAGCTCGCTAACGCACTGGAGAGAGAAAGAAGGAAAGTTTCAAAGCCCTGAAAGGGAAGAGTGAACAGTGATGACAATGCAGACATGATGGGCTGAATGGCTACCTCCTGCGCCATAGCAATTCTGTGATTCTGAGAGTATAATATGAAATTGCTGCTGATTTAAAGTGTTGAAAAAGAAGGGTTTTTCAAACTGAGATGCTCAAGCAGTGGCGTGAAGTTGTCATATCACTTGAGTAGAGTGGGTCAAGTACCTTTGGCCACTCATATGCACCACGAAGCTCCCTGCTCCCCTGCCTGCTCCAATCTGTAGGGCAAAATCCACTTGTGGCTGTCATCTGATTTTGAACATTGCACTGCAGAGCCAAGTTCAGCCCCCAGGTCGCATCCGTGCTGAGCCCACCTCCAGTCAATTAGGGGCTTTGCTTATTAAAATAGTGTCATGTCAGCGACTCGGTTGTAACCTGGAGTTGGGACCAGGAAATGATCCAGGCATCTCTCACTCCAAAACGAAAATCCAGCCCAATATGTTAAATTTCTTCAGCTTCCATATTACTTCACTGATTGATACCCTTTTACCTCTATCATTCAGAGAAACTTTCATTTTACCTGTAAAGAGTTGACAACATTGACAGAAAGCTGGAATCTGAGCCCAAAGCTCCAGCCAGCTAGAAATGCTATGGACAGAATTTTACATTGCCCTGCAGTGTAAATTCCTGAGGGTGAGCTCACCTCTGCTCCAGTGGATTTCCCCGGAGCTATTTAATGGTTAGTGGGGTACTAATTGGCTCAGGATAAGATTTCTGCCCCTTCTGGGCAAGAAGCCCTGCCTGCAGCCAAGTCCCATTAGTGCCACAGGAGTGCTGGCCATTGCTGGGACTGCAATCTGTCATAGTTAATAAACAAGTGAAGAAAGACTTCTAGAACTAATTAAAATTTGACCATTATAAAATTGATAGCATACCCCCAATGTGTGTGACATAATTCTATATTTTAGTAAGCACAAGAAGATCAGTGACTTCAGCTGTTCTACCAGAGGAGCATTTAGGTCTCCAACACAGCCAATTGATGTCACAAACCTGATCCAGGTCTGGATCTTATTCTTTACTTACCTGGTCATCGGTTGGATGCCATAGGTTTGCATCTGGTAGAAGAGAAAGTTAGGGCAATTAAAGAGGCAGTCCAGTGTAATTGAACTCGAATTTTTTCCTGGGCATGTTCAATTGTTATAGACACTTCTTGCCAAAGTTCTCAGGAGTATTAACACTATTACACTTGTTAAAAAAGAATCATCATTGGTCATGGAATTTGCAACAAGAAGACGCTTTTGTGAAAGTTAAGAAGCTATTACAGTCATCATGTTTACTAGTACATTACGACCCATCAAAAGAATTGACATTAACATATGATGCATCTCCTTATGGTGTGGGAGCTGTGTTCACACAAAGAATGGAAGATGGATCAGAAAGGCAAATTTGCTATGTCTCCAGAACCCCCTCTGCAGCCGAGAAGGGTTATTCCCTACTAGAAAAAGAAGATTTATCAGTAATATTTGGAATGAAGAAATTCCACCCTTATCTGCATGGATGACATTTCACCATTGTGTCAGACCATAAACCATTAATGGGTTTATTCAGTGAGGATAAAGCATCATCAATAATTCATTGTTGGGCTTTGATATAATCTGCTTATGAGTATATCTTTATGCACCATCATTGCTTGCATATTGCAAATGCGGGCGCACTCAGTTGTCTCCTGTTACCAGATAGCATTGTCCATGCTCCAGTGCCACAAGAAGTTGTGCTTGTACTAAATTACTTGGATTCTTCACCTCTGTGTGTGAAGCAAATTAGGAATTGGACGAACAGAGATCCAATTTTGTCGAAATTCCGAGATCTTGCATTGCGAGGGTGATCGAATTCACCAGTCTATGAGGAGATGAGACCATTCCATGCCCGAAAAACAGAGTTAAGTTGTCAAGATGGAATCTTGTTGTGGGGATCAAGAGTCATTGTCCCTTCACAAGAAAGAGAACTACTCTTGTCAGAGCTACACAGTGCACATCCAGGCATATTGAAGATGAAGATGTTTGTGCGGAGCTATGTCTGGTGGCCAGAAAGTGATAATGAAAGCATGATCAAGCACTGTCTCCATTGTCAGCAACAACAGAAGTTACCTGGAAAAACTCAGCAGGTCTGGCAGCATCGGCGGAGAAGAAAAGAGTTGACGTTTCGAGTCCTCATGACCCTTCGACAGAACTTGAGTTCGAGTCCAAGAAAGAGTTGAAATATAAGCAAACACCAGGAGGGAAATGGAAAGCAAGGAAGGTGAGCAGGGCAAAAGAGAGGAACGGAAGTCTTGTCGCAGAAAAGAACAGAACTTCTTCAAGGAGGTAGGCATTTCTTGAAGAGCAGTGGCAGTCAATTAAACATAGAGATAAAAACAAAAAAACTGCGGATGCTGGAAATCCAAAACAAAAACAAAAACAGAATTACCTGGAAAAACTCAGCAGGTCCGGCAGCATTGGCGGAGAAGAAAAGAGTTGACGTTTCGAGTCCTTATGACCCTTCGACAGAACTTGAGTTCGAGTCCAAGAAAGAGTTGAAATATAAGCAAACACCAGGAGGGAAATGGAAATGCCTACCTCCTTGAAGAAGTTCTGTTCTTTTCTGCGACAAGATTTCCGTTCCTCTCTTTTGCCCTGCTCACCTTCCTTGCTTTCCATTTCCCTCCTGGTGTTTGCTTATATTTCAACTCTTTCTTGGACTCGAACTCAAGTTCTGTCGAAGGGTCATGAGGACTCAAAACATCAACTCTTTTCTTCTCCGCCGATGCTGCCAGACCTGCTGAGTTTTTCCAGGTAATTCTGTTTTTGTTTTTGTTTTGGATTTCCAGCATCCGCAGTTTTTTTGTTTTTAACAACAGAAGTTGCCTGTTTCAGCTCTACAGCATCTGTGTGAGTGGCCTGGTCGACCCTGGGTTAGACTACATATTGATTATGTAGGACAATTCTTAGGTATCATGTTTTTATTGATCGTAGATGCGCATTCTAAATGGATGGATCTGTATGAAGTCAGATCACCGACTTTGAGCAAAACTATTGAAATGTTTTAGTGTACATGGCCTACCGGAAGTCATCATTTTAGATAACAGTACAGTCTTTACCAGTATAGAGTTTCAGAGATTCTTGAGTTTAAATGGAGTAAGACATATTAAAACAGCATCATATCATCCCTCATCAAATGGTTTAGCTGAGAGAGCTGTGCAAACTTTCAAATCTGGAATGAAGAGGTTATCCGACAGTCCTGTAGAAATTCGGCTTTCTCGCTTCCTTCTCAATTATCATACGACATCTTATACGGGTTCAAGACCACCTGAATTATCGATGAAATGCTGCCTACGTACAAGCCTGGAGTTTCCAAAATTATTGAGGAATGTAGAGAAGAACCGGAGTAATCAAAAATTGAATCATGATATTCATAGCAAAGCTTGAAGATTTACTGTAGGAAATACAATTTTTGTGCATGGCCCCTTGTCCTTCCAGGTTGAAATGAAGGACCAAATTGTTTGAAAACATGTGCATCATCTTAGGAATAGAGAGACATTTCAACAACTAGGTATTCCACCTCTTTGAATCATTATTCCCTGAAGTGAAAGATCAACCTAGAATAGAGATATCCAATATCTCTGTAGAGTGGCCAAACCCTGAACTGCTGCTTTGTGATGATGTATCTGATGCTGCAGTTCCTGATAATATTGATCCAGTGGAAGAACCTCAAGTGGTAGAGCTATGACGCTCTAACCAAATAAGGAAACCACCACAGAGACTTAAGCCAGGATTTTCCTGTTGGCGATTTGGGGGCGGGGCCCGCTCACCGATGGGAAAATGATGCGGGATGACATTGGGAGGAATCCTCGACTTCATCCCCGTCCCTTTAAATTTTCAGGAAGGCGGGCGGACAGTGAAATCAGCTGTCTGCCCGCCAGCCTATCAATGGCCAATTAATGCTAATTAAGATTGTTAAAGACCCTGCCCGTCCAACCTTAAGGCTGGCGGGCAGGCCAAGAGCCCCAGAGGGCTTCTGATAATGCATGAAACCTCATCTACTGGTGGGATGAGGTTTCATGTCTGTTTTCAAAAAGTTTCATTAAGTTAATGTATTTCTTATTAACGTGCCCCATCTCGTGTGACATTGTCACATGAGAGGGACATGTTAATAATTTTAATATTTTTCTATTTTTGTTGTTTTTTGACCTGTCAGTAATCTCCCTGAGACAGCACTTGGTCTCAGGGAGCAGTGTGCTCTTTCATGCACATGCGCGAAAGAGCACACTTTGACAGATGGGGATTTCCCCCCCCACCAAGGCCGCCCTCGGGCAGGCTGCTAGGCGGGCCTTATTTGGCCTGCCCACTCAAAATGGCGGTGGGCCCTGTTTCAGTGGCAGGGGTCAGCTATCCACCCACCGCTGAGCCGGTGGGGCCGGCATGCCCACCAAGGGCAAAATTCTGCCCTTAATCTTTAATCGCTTGACTTGTATGATATATATATATAGTTGTGGGTCATTCCAATGTTCTTTTGAAATAGGAAGTGTAAAAAACTAAAGGGGGAGGAAATGTAGCAATTGAAGTTATAGCCTTTCCTACTGCTTGTCAGGGGTCACGTGATAGTTCTTGGAGACTCTGACCAATGAGCCCTAAGCGTATGTATTCAGAGGCGGCCTGGTTTTCTAGTTGAGGACCTGGTTCAAGCATGTAGCTTCTGAAAAGCTCTCTGTAATAAAGTTATCTGTTTCAAGTAGAGCATGTCTGGTATGTCAAGTCATTACACCACTGTAAAGCATCTAGTTTCTGTACAGTATCTTTAACAATCAATTTATTAGATTGTGAAACTGCAATGTTAATATACGAATTTTTTCCAGTTCATGTTCTTCTCAGAAGATTGTATCAGGAATTCAGCCACTAAGGTCATTGGGCCCCACGGTATTTTCCACTCATTAATTTTAACAGACAAAACATCTCATTAGACCGAGTGACCTCCATGCCCAAATTTCCAAATTGTAATCCTTGCTGGAAATACAAACTTATAAAATTACTCATGTTTCAGTATAAGTAAATTTGTTCTGAAAGATAAAGAGGATAAATGTTAATGTTGAATGGAGGTTGAGGGAGTTGACAGGATTGGCAATTGGAACAAGGGTCGGTTTGTCACTGATGTTTCTTGGCTTCGCAATTTAAATAGTCACGGCTATTATTTCTCTGAATGGGCACAATTCAGCTTGGCCGTTTAACAATTCCTGAATTCTCTCTGTGAATGCTGGCTGACCTTCGTAGTACATAATTAGGTCAGTCAGCGATCTCCGCAATTTTGGTAACTTTTGTTTTTTTTCCAATATTACATTTTTTGCTCCATGGACAGAGTAGTTGGATTGAAATTAACAAAATATTAAATGGGGTTTGTTCTAGGCATCTAATGTAAAAATTGGACTAGAGCTGAAAACATGTCAGCTTTTTATGTGGCTGATATTGACTAATTGCTAAGAGTCAATATCTTTTTGCTCTAAAAGAGTACCCTGTATTCAGCATTTAGAGTGTGAGGTGTCAGTGCCTATTTTACTGCCTGATATCTATACAAAACATGCAATTTAATGTTGTCTTTAGGCAGCAAATTACCAATTAATTTAAGGCTTTGATTTGGCCTTATGCCATTTTCATGCACAATACTTTTTTTTATTTCCTAACCGAAAAAGATATTATTAAAGGGCAACATTTTACTGAAAACTATTAATACTCAATTATCAAAAAAAGTAAGTTAGCGCCTATTGTTGTTGTTGCTTGGTTCAAAGTGATTGGGGAATTACATTTATACTGTAAATGTGCCTACATGACAACAGTCACTGCAAAATAATTCATTGAATATGAGGTGTTTTATGAAATTTCTGCAAGATGACAAGATGCTATAAAAATGATAGGAGGTGCATGATCAGTAAGGGGAGACTTTGGGCTGAGTGAGATAGAGACTGAGTCATTATATTTTGGAATTTGGTTCCAAGTGGAAATTCAGTGCACAGGGGAAAAGAAGAACTTTAAGTAAGGTCTACTGCAAGAAGTGTGACTTAGAATAGAGTGCTGGGAGTTGGGTAATTAAGGGAGTTAGGGAAGGAAGGGAAAGAAGTTCTCTTTTGCTTTCTGCTTTCTAACTTTCTCAGCCTTCAGCATTCTGCTACGGAGAAGAAGCTAGTTATTTGGTGAATACCTGGTAAGTGGCTAAGGTTTATTCTATTCCTAAGGTTCAAAGTAGACTAGCAACTAATGATAAGGCTAATAAAATATTTAAAAACAAAAGTAAAATATATAATTGAATAAAATAAATAAACAGTTATTTAGAACATATTAAGGATATCAGAACAGGTGATGTGTCACAGCTGCAGCATGTGGGAACTCTTTGATGCAAGTTTGATCCAGGGCAAACACATCTGCAGTAAGTGTTTGAAGTTTGAGCAGCTTCTGCTCAGAGTTGAGCTGGAGGCTGAACTACAGACACTGTGATGCATCACGAAGGGGGAAAGCTACCTGGATTCTTCGTACCAGGAGTCAGTCACACCTCTTAAGACAATGTCTTCTGACTTGGTCAGTAGTCAGATACAGGAGACTGTGACTGCGAGTGAGGCAGGTAAGGGGACTCGAAGGGCAGGAGCCTCAGCCTTTACAATTGTCCAACAGGTTTGAAGTTTTCTCAGCTTTTTTGGATGAGAGTGGGGGCTACAGGGTGGATGAGCTAACTGGCCATGGCACCGTGGCACAGGGAGCCATTCAATTGAAATTTATGTGTTCTAATTAACTATCTAATTATTCAATTATATATTTTACTTTTGTTTTTTAAATATTTTATTAGCTTTATCACTAGTTGCTAGACTATTTTGAACCTTAGGAATAAAATAAATCTTAGTCACTTACCAGATATTCACCAAATAACTAGCTTCTTCTCCTGTAGCAGAGCACAGTAGTGGTAGTAGGAGATGGTACAGTCAGAGGGATTGACACCATTCTCTGCAGCAAAGAGCATGAGTCCAGATGGCTGTGTTGCCTGCCCGGTACCAGGGTGCAAGAAACCTGCTTGGGGCTGCAGAGGAACTTGCAGTGGGAGGGGGAGGACCCAGTTGTTGTGGTCCATATAGGTATGAACATCATAGGCAGGACAAAAAAGGAGATTTTGCATTGAGGAACTAGACACCAAATTAAGAAGCAGAGCCTCAAAGGTCATAATCTCTGGATTATTACCTGAGCCACTTGCAAATTGGCATAGGACAAATCAGATTAGGGAGATGAATGTGTGGCTCAAAGACTGGTGTGGGAGAAGTGGGTTCTGCTTTGCGGAACATGGGCACCAGTACTGGGGAAAGTGGGACCTGTACCGTTGGGATGGTCTACAACCGAACTGTTCTGGGACTGATGTTCTTCCAAGCTGCAAAACTAGGAAAGTAGAGAGGGTTTTTAAACTAAATGGTGGGGGCAATGGATCAAATTGGGGAAGATGTGGTAAATGAAAGAGCAGAGCCAAGACAAAAGGAAAAGTTACTATTACAGGAAATGAAAAACAGACCATGACAGCAAGGGATAAAGAGTACAAATCTAACAGCAAATGAACAGATGAAACTAGAGGTTATAAAAAAGAATAAAAGGATAAAACTAAAAGCTCTGTATCTGAATGCACATAGCATTCAAAACAAAACAGATGAACTGAGAGTGCACATAGAAATAAATAATTACGATTTGATAGTCATTACAGAGACATGGCTGCAGGACGACATGGATTGGGACCTGAATATTGAAGGGTACAAGATATTTAGAAAGGACAGAAACCGAGGAATAGGTGGAAGACTGGCTCTGTTAGTTAAATGATGTTATTTGCACAATAGAGAGGGATGACCTAAGTTCAGGAAACCAGGATGTGGAAATGGTTTGGGTAGAGATGAAAAATGGTAAAGGCAAGAAGTTACTTTTGGGAGTTGTGTACAGGCTCTGGAACAGTAACCACATGGTAGGATTGAGCATAAAGGAAGAAATAATTGAAGCTTATCAGAAAGGCACGGCAATAATCATGGGAGATTTTAATTTACATGTAGACTCGAAAAGTCAGATAGGCAAAGATAGCCTAGATGAAGAGTGCATTGAATGTTTTCAGATTAGTTTCTTAGTTTCTGTGCATGTTCTGGAGCCAACCAGAGAGCAGGCGATACTAGGCCTGGTATTGTGCAAGGAGATGGAAATAATTAATGATCTCATAGTAAAGGCACCCCTAGGTAGCTGCGACCATAACATGATTGAATTTTACATTCAGTTTGAGGGAGAGAGGAGTGGGTCTGAAACTAAGTTTTTAAACTTAAATAAGGGCAATTATGAGGGCGTGAAAGCTGAGCTGGCTAAAGTGAATTGGCAAATTTGGTTAAGGGATAGGTCAATAGAGATGCGTAGCTAATATTTCAGGGAATATTTCAGAATGAACAGAATAGACACATTCCAACAAGTGAGAAAAAGTCCAAGGGACGGACACACCACCTGTGCTAAACTAAAAAAGTTAAAGATAGCATCAAACTTAAAGAAAAAGTATATAATTATGCAAAAACAGGTGGTAGGTCAGAAGATTGGACAAAATATAAGGAATAGCAAAGAGTGACTAAAAGACTAATAAGGAGGGAAAAATTAGAATATGAGAAAAAGCTAGCTAGAAATATAAAAACAGATTGTAAGAGTTTTTATAAATACTTAAAAAAGAGTCAGCAAAGTGAGCATTGGTCTGATAGAAAGTGAGTGTGGAGAATTGATAATGGAAAACAAGGAGATGGCAGATGAATTGAACAGGTATTTTGCATCAGTTTTCACTATAGAGGATACAAGTAACATCCCAGAAGTAGCAATAAATCAGGAAAAGGAAGTGGGGAAGGAAGTCAGTAAAATTACAGTCACCAGAGAAGTGGTACTGAGTAAATTGTTGAAGCTGCACGCTGACAGGAGCCCGGTCCTGATGGACTTCATCCTAGGGGGTCTAGTGAGGTAGTTGATGCATTGGTTTTATTTTTCCAAAATTCCCTAGATTCAGGGAAGGGTCCATTAGATTGGAAGATAGTAAATGTAACCCTATTGTTCAAAAAGGGAGACAGAAAGCAGGAAACTACAGACCAGTTTGGTTAACATCTGTCGTAGGGAAAATGATAGAAGCTATTATTAAATAAGTTATAGCAGGGCATTTGGATATGCTCAAGGTCATCAGGCAGTCAACATTGTTTTGTGAAAGGGAAATCATGTTTAACCAACTTAAAGGAGTTCTTTGAGTAAGTAACATGTGGTGTGGATAAAGAGGAACCAGTGGATGTACAGTACTTAGATTTCTAGAAGTCATTTGATAAAGTGCCACATCAAAGGTTATTGTGGGAAAATAAATGCTCATGGTAACATATTGGCATGGATAGAAGATTGGCTGGCTAACAGGAAGCAACGAGTAAGCATAAATTGGTCTTTTTCAAGTTGGCAAGATGTAATGAGTGGTGTGCCACAGGGATCAGTGCTGGGACCTCAACTGTTTATAATTTATATCAATGACTTGGATGATGGGATTGAAGGGATGGTTGCCAGATTTGCTGATGACACAAAGATAGGTAGGAAAAGTAAGTCATGAGGAAGACATAAGGAAGCTACAAAAGATATATGTAGGTTAAGTGAGTGGACATAGATCTGGTAAATGGAGTATAATATGTGAAAATGTGAAATTGTCCATTTTGGCAGGAAGAATAAAAGAGGAGCACTTTATTGAAATTGTGAGATATTGCAGAGCTCTGAGGTGCAGAGGGATCTGGGTATCCTAATGCATGAATCACACAAGGTTAGTATGCAAGTACAGCAAGTAATTAGGAAAGCTAATAGAATGTTACCATTTATTGCGAGGGGAATTGAATACAAAAGTATGGGGGGGGTTATGCTTCAGTTGTACAGGGCACTATTGAGACCACATTTGGAGTACTGTGTACAGTATTGGTCACCTTATTTAAGGAAAGATGTAAATGCATTGGAAGCAGCTCAGAGAACGTTTACCAGACTAATACCTGGGATATGCAGGTTGTCTTATGAGGAAAGGTTGGACAGACTAGGCTTGTATCCACTGGAGTTTAGAAGAGTAAGAAGCGACTTGCTTGAAACATATAAGACCCTGAGGGGTCTTGACAGAGTGGATATGGAGAGGATGTTTCCTCTTGTGGAAGAATCTAGCACGAGGGGTCGGCCATTTAAATCAGAGATGAGGCAATTTTTTTTCACTCAGAAGGTCATCAGTCTTTGGAACTCTCTTCCTGAAAAAGGGGTGGAAGCAGAGTCTTGGAACATTTTTAAGGCAGAAGTGGATAGATTCTTGGCAAGCAAGGGGGTGATAGGTTATCGGGAGTAGGTGGGATGCAGATTTCAGGTTACTATCAGAGCAGCCATGATCTTATTAAGTGGCGGAGCAGGCTCAAGTGGCTGAATGTCCTACTCCTGCTCCTTGTTCACATGTTCATAATCTTTCATGGATTGTTGTTGCGACCATTGTTCTTCTGTGTGAATTGAATATACTAGCTAGGCGTTTGATCTTTACGGTATCATTATTGGATTTGGGGCCCTGCCTTTTTGCCTTACTCTTCAGTTAACTAATCGAGCAAATACAGTTTCATAAATTTTTGCGCAATGATTAGGACTCATATCCAGATGAGCAGCATAGTAGATTGGTAAATTTACTAAGCAGAAGTATTATTGCAATGCATATTCAAACAACACATATACTTACCAGAGAAGAGTATAAAATTAAATGATGTTTGGACATAAAATTATATCACAAAACTGCATTGTGGATACACAGTTTAAATTTTAAGTTTCCATTCTAAATTCGGACAGTGGAGTTGAATACATGAGGAAATCTGATGTAATAGATTGTGGTGACTTCACAATGAATGATAACAAGGATTCTTCATATTCACTTTTTTATGCATAGTTGTTCATCATTTGCACAATTGTGACCTTAGGAATAAAAGAGTTTATTCACCGTGGTCGTAGCTTCTGAGTTAACGATTTATGCAGTGAGATAAAGATTAAATTTCATTGAATTGAAGAAAATTAAACAGAACTCCAATATGATTCATCTAATGCAGATTGTCATATGTTTATTATTTTTTTAAATTCCAGTAGAGTGTGCAAGGATTAAGGTATTACATGTCTTACAGTCAAACTAGTTTCTGGGCATGCTATTTTAGCATAATAGGCTGTATAACAAGAAAATGCTGCAGGAGACCCTATAACAAGGAGGGAGGCCTTATAAAACTAACTTAAAGATGGCAGCATTTCCTGCTGCTGGCACTATCACAGTGTAGGTGCACAAAGTGAGAATATGAAACATGATCATTTTAATTTTTCAATAACATACCATTCCATCTATGACAAAATCCCATTCTAATCACTTGTTCACTTTTACCATTGATTAAAGCAGCAATATAGTTACAGATTTAGTACATTAAATGGCAAGAGCTAGTTTGGCCTTCAAACACCTTTTTTTAATTCATTCATGGGATGAGGGTGTCGCTGGCTAGGCTGGCATTTATTGCCCATCCCTTATTGCCCTTGAGAAGCGGTTGGTTAGCTGCCTTCTTGAACCGCTGTTTCCCATGTAGTGTAGGTACACCCACAGTGCTGTTAGGGAGGGAGTTCCAGGATTTTGACCCAGTGATAGTGAAGGAATGGTGATATATTTCCAAGTCAGGATGGTGAATGGCTTGGGGGTAGCTTACAGGTGGTGGTGTTCCCATGTATCTGCTGCCCTTGTCCTTCCAGATGTTAGTGGTCATGAGTTTGGAAGGTGCTGTCTAAGGAGCCTTGATGAGTTCCTGCAGTGCATCTTGTAGATGGTACACACTACTGCCACTAAGTGTTGGTTGTGGAGGGAATGAATATTTGTGGATATGTTGCCCATCAAGTGGGCTGCTTTGTCCTGGACGGATTAAAGCTTCTTAAGTGTTGTTGGAGCTGCATTTACTTTCTCACTGTGCACCCCCTCCCACCCCACCTTCCCCCCAACCCCCCTCACCCTTTATCGACCTTATGAATAGAACTCACATGCCTTATTATAACAGTTGGAAGCCATTACATAGCCCATAAAACTCCCTCGGTAAACAAACAGGCTCCTCAGGGCAACTGTGCAAGCAGTGTCAAGCACTTGTAAAACACTTGCCAGTTGGATTGCTACCAGGAGTCCATAAAACTTCCCATGTAAACAAATAGACTTCAGAGTTAATCTCAACAGATGTCTAGACTAAATACATAAAAGCAACAGGGAACAATTGAATATTTAAACATTGTTATCATACTAGGGTAGCCTTTCAATAGTGTGAAGTATATGTTACCTTTTTGCCCATTTTTAACTCATTTGAAGACTGTTCCACATTTACAATGTTGATCTTTTCTTTGACAGTTTGCCTGTTGGCAGAAGTAACAATATGGCAAACACATTGGATGGAATTTACTGCCCTCCCCCAAGGTGAATTTGGAGGCAGGGGGCATTGTATCAAGCAGGAGAGTACCAAGTGGGGACTCTGCTGCCTTCCAACCTCTGCCCCACTTATGTCCAGAGCAGGAAGATATGGTGGTAGTGGGAAGTTCTAGGGCCGGACCCTCCCCAGCCCTCAAGAAAATGGCCAAAGGTGGAAATGGAGTTGGGACCTCTTGATGTGTCACTTGGTGGCCGTTTTATTTCCAGTCGAACCTCTGTTTTATCTTGAATGCGACCATGAAAATCCTGTCCTTTTAAAGGAACCACCTGCTAGGTCACATTTAGCATTTAAATCAACATCAATGTTATAAAATTACGTTATTTGAATGTGGAACTGGAGGAATAGGATTGTGTGCCTCCCAACCCACACTTATGGCATGCAGGGTCCTGCTAGCCATTATGCACCTCCTCTGATTGCCATTACTAACTTTCCCAATCACTGCCACTGCTACCCTCCCTTCCCTATCATTCATGTTCAATTTGTTTCATCTCCCCTGTCTTCTTTACACTCTTATTTGATGGCTGCTCCAGGTGTTGCAGCAGTCTACTCTTCCATTCCCCCTCACCAGTGAGCTGCTTGGAGCAGTCTGTTAGGCTTCAGCAGCTCATCAGCTGAATGATGATGAGGACCGAGGTCCAATATTGGGTGCGCCTCTGGCCAATCCATTCATTTGCAAGGATTTTGGCTAAAATTTTGAAAATGCACTGCATCTTGATACCATCTGAAATGGAAAGCTAAGTTAACATTGAAAGATTACATCTGCCTTCTCTCACCTGCTCTGCATTGTCAGCATTTTCTGTTTTTCTTTCAGGTCTAGCATTCACAATTTTCAACCAAAATTGTTTAGTTTAGCAAACTTTTATCTAAGAACCTGTTTCAAGGTAGGCATAAGATTAGGCTCATTCTTGAAAACCATATGATCAATTTGTCTCCTGTTTAAAGGTCAATATTAATTTGTTCGTAGCCCTTAAATACATGATATAATTTTTTAATCGTGTGATATTATGGAGCAGGCTGTTATCAGTAGTTCAGTTGTGAAATTTATCATAAATATCATGCCAGGAAATCAACAACAGGTAAGAAGGCATTGTGTGTAGTCAACTCTAGTCAAAAGATTTAGCTTTGGTTAGTTATCCTCTATCCCCATGCTATATTCTGTCTTCACCATTTTCGAACAAAAGTAGCTTTCTGTGTTCAGTTTCAAGATGCTTTAATTCCAAATGGAGCAATAAAAAAGAACAATGACTGCTTTGCTGTCTGAGACGTTATAAATGGCTCTGTCTGCTGATGTTTCAAAAAGTCTTGATTATTCTCACAAGGCGTATTCCAAATGTAATATCTCCTTGTTTTCATGTGCATTCACAGCAGGTCTGTTTGGTCACTAGTTAGCTCATCAATTCTCATTTAATGGCAACCCATTTCATTGCCCTGTGAGAACAAGTGCGGTGGACTCTGCAGGCAGATTTACTGAGAGCAAGGCTTATATATTTTCTCACAATAGAAAGGCTCTTTTTTAAAAATTCATTCAGGGGATGTGGGCATCGCTGTCTGGGCCAGAATTTATTGCCCATCCTGAGTTGCCCTTGAGAAGGTGGTGGTGAGCTGCCTTCTTGAACCGCTGCAATCCATGTGGTGTAGGTACACCCACAGTGCTGTTAGGAAGGGAGTTCCAGGATTTTGACCCAGTGACAGTAAGGAATGGTGATATTTCCCCAAGTTAGGATGGTGAGTGACTTGGAGGGGCACTTCCAGGTGTTGGTGTTGCCATCCATCTGCTGCCCTTGTCCCTCTAGCTGGTAGTGGTTGTGGGTTTGGAAGGTGCTCTCTAAGGATCCTTGGTGAATTCCTGCAGTGTATCTTGTAGATGGTACACACTGCTGCTACTATGCATCGGTGGTGAAGTGAGTGAATGTTTGTGGATGTGGTGCCAATCAAGTGGTCTGCTTTGTCCTGGATTGTGTCAAGCTTCTTAAGTGTTGTTGGAGCTGCACTCCATCCAGGCAAGTGGGGAGTATTCCATCACATTCTTGACTTGTGCCTTGTTAGATGGTGGACAGGCTTTGGGGAGTCAGGAGGTGAATTACTCATCGCACGATTCCTAACCTCTGACCTGCTCTTGTAGCTACAGTATTTATATGGCTAGTCCAGTTCAGTTTCTGGTCAATGGTGACCCCCCAGGATGTTGTTAGTGGGGGATTCAGTGAATCCCAGTGATGCCAGTGAATGTCAAGGGGCGATGGTTAGATTCTCTCTTGCAGGAGGTGGTTATTGCCTGGCACTTGTGTGACGCAAATGTTACTTGCCACTTGTCATTGTCCAGTTTTTGCTGCATTTGGACATGGACTGCTTCAGTATCTGAGGAGTCGCGAATGATGCTGAACATTGTGCAATCATCAGTGAACATCCCCACTTCTGACCTTATGATGGAAGGAAGGTCGTTGGTGAAGCAGCTGAAGATGGTTAGACCTAGAACACTACCCTGAAGAACTCCTGCAGTGATGTCCTGGAGCTGAGATGACTGACCTCCAACAACCATAACTACCTTCCTTTGTGCTAGGTATGACTCCAACCATTGGAGAGTTTTCTCCCTGACTCCCATTGACTGCAGTTTTGCTAGGGCTGCTTGATGCCATACTCAGTCAAATGCGGCTCTGATGTAAAGGGCTGTCACTGTCACCTCACCTCGGGTGTTCAGCTGTTTTATCTATGTTTGAACCAAGGCTGTAATGCGGTCTGGAGCTGACTAGCCTTGATGGAACCCAACTGGGTCTTCGTGAGTGGGTTATTTCTAAGCAAGTGCTGCTTGATAGCACTGTAGATGACCCATTCCATTACTTTACTGATGATAGAAGGTAAGTAGAGACCAGGTTGACCCCTCATGTTTAGGCATGACTGGTGCTGCTCGTGGTGTGACCTCCTGCACTCTTTATTGAACCAGGGTGAAATCCCCTGGCTTGATGGTAGTGGTAGAGTGGGGATTGTGCCAGGCCATGAGGCTACAGATTGTGTTTTAGTGCAATTCTGCTGCTGCTGCTGATGGCCCACAGTGGTCATGGGATGCCCTTTCTTGAGTTGCTTGATCTGTTCAACATTTATCCCATTTAACACAGTGGTTGTGCCACACATCACGATGGAGGATATCCTCAATATGAAGACGGGACTTCGTCTCCACAAGGACAAGGACAAGGCTGGTCACTCCTACCAATACTGTCATGGACAGATGCATCTGTGGCAGGCAGGTTGGTAAGAATGAGGTCAGTTATGTTTTTCCCTTTTGTTGGTTCCCTCATCACCTGACACAGACCCAGTCTAGCAGTGATGTCCCTTAGGACTCCGCCAGCTCAGTCAGTAGTGGTGCTACTGAGCCAATCTTAGTGGTGGACATTGCAGTCCCCCATCCAGAGTACATTTTGTGCTCTTTCCACCCTCAGTGTTTCCTTCAAGTGGTGTTCAACATGGAGGAGCAGTGATTCATCAGCTGAGGGAGGGCGCTACTTGGTAATCAGCTGGAAGTTTCCTTGCCCAAGTTTGACCTGATGCCAAGAGACATCATGAGCTCCAGAGTCGGTGTTGAGGACTCCCAGCGCAACTACCTCCTGACTGTATACCACTGTGCCACCAGTTCTGCTGGGCCTGTCCTGCCGGTGGTGATGGTGGTGGTGCTGGGCCTGTCCTGCCAGTGGTGATGGTGGTGTCTGGGACATTATCTGTAAGATATGGTTCCATGAGGATGACTGTGGTAAGCTGTTGTTTAACTGGTCTGTGTGACAGGTCTCCCAATTTTGACACTAGCCCCAGATATTATTGAGGAGGACTTTTCAGGGTTGATAGGGGTGAGTTTGCCGTTGTCGTTTCCGGTGCCTAGGTCGATGCCCTGTGGCCTCTCTGGTTTCATTTCTTTTTTGAGATTTTGTAGCAGGTTTGATACTACTGAGTGGCTTGCTAGTTTAAGAGTCAACCACATTTCTGTGGGTCTGGAGTCACATGTAGGCCAGACCAGGTAAGGGCATTAAGGGCAACAGTGAACTAGATGGGTTTTCCCACAATCGACAATGGCTCCCATGGTCATCATTCGACTTTTTGGTCAAGATTTGTACTGAATTCAAATTTCACCATCTTCCATGGCAGGATTTGAACCCGGGTCCCCATGCACTACCCTGGGTCTCTGGACTACTAGTCCAGTGACAATACCACTGTGCCATCACCTCGCCTCGTTAGCTTGCTTGAATGCAACACCTGAAAATGTTACCTTAGCCTTGGCTGTTGGCTGTTTAATGTTTTCAAATAGAATTCTTTTCTAGAGAAATTATACACTGAATATTTGAAGTATATGAGCTCTGAAAGACCATGGGACAGCACATCTCTACCTAGGTGTGCAAACCAGGGCCTGGATTTTCTTCTCAGATCGGGAAACATGAGTTGGGGCCAGTTCCCAATGTTCCAAATGTGAGCTGCCTCCGAACCCCATTCCTGTCTTATTTTTGCCTCTGAGAGACATGGGCAGGGTGGGGTCAGGTCTTGTGAGCTGTGATGGAGCATGGGAAGAGTGGGTGCATAGGCTGACTAGTTAGAAGGCCTGCTTTGGTTCTTAGGACAACAACCCAGCCCCCCAAAACATTGTTATGATGCCTAAACCTCACCTTTCACTGTCCTCATCCCTAACCACCTCAATGTACCTCCAGGCCTCTTCACCAACCCCCCCCCCTCCCCATGGCCCCCCAATGCCCCCTCTTATCCCCCATGCTTGTACAATGCCATCTCATATCTCCCATGCTCCCTTCATAATCCTTCATATCCTCAATATCCCCTTCATGGCATCTTATATTCCTTTACCCTGTCATGACCCCTCATACTCCCCATGCTTCCGATGTATGTTGCATAGCCACTCATTCAGTATCCACTATCAGCAAACTTCAGAAGCCATGTCTTTGAAATGGATATTAAAAAATATAAACTTCTAACAATCTAACAGCGCTGTCATCCAAACATAGTTCCTACCGAAAAAATTCTCATTCAAAAAATTTAAATCTCCTCAAATGGTCAATCTGTTATAAAAACAAATATTCATTCACCTCTCATGTTAAAAAAATAGCCTTTTAAAACTGTCAATCAAATTGTGAATAAACACTCTTCTGAGATAAGTGGCTCTGAGCTTTTGAAACTCAGCCAAGCATTCATTATGGCCCCAGCTAGCAAAAAATAACTTGGAAATACAAACAGTGGAGTCTGTTGAAGCTGAAAAAATAGATGGCCCTTTTTTCTAAGCTACAGATGGTGTCTTTTCCGTTTCAAAGCAGATTGCTTGTCAATCAATAATGTGGAGCAGGTGGTTAGATTTTTTCACAGCAGGGCAATTTTTTTCAAGTTAAAGGTCTCGTATATTTAAATCACAGTCAAAAACATGCCAGAAGGATTTTCCATCACATTTTTCCACAGTTTTGAATGCATTATGAACTTTTCCAATGGAAAAAAGTACTCTAATGCATTTCAGCACTTAAACAATGCTGGTCAATACAATAGTCAACTTGCCTTTTCTACATTTAAAACAGATCTACGTTACAATGGAGCATTTAATAGTGACTTTTGAAGTTGTCAAAATATTCAACACTTGCCTGTCAGAATGTTCCCAACAAACTCTTCAATGATTTAGTGAGGGGAGAGAAAGTTCAATTTTTTTTTATAGGGGCGTGATGGTGACCCACCACCTCAGGATAGCTGAGTGTGTTGTTACAACCTAAGGCCTCCTAGTCAGTGAAAGGCCATATAAGAATAGCATGGAGTCAGAAAGGTATTGCAGGTTTGAAATTACTGCAAAGATATTCGAAGTTTTTGTCATTCCTGACCGTACTTCCCCTCCATCAGCAGATGAAAATCCAACCCTTGACTTCCACTGCTGATCCTGACAGTTTGCAGGGTCAGTAAAAGGCCATCCATGTCACTTGCCTTTGGCAGGATAGGATGCATCTGGGTTGCCTGCATCATTGTAAAGGTTCCTGGGCCAGGTGAAGCTATGGGTTAATCCACCAGTTGGCCATTGACAGGATCACTTAAACAATTAAAGGACCTGCTCGCCGACACTTAAAATGATGCGGGATGACGTCAGGCAGGACCCCCCACCCCCGATGTCATCCCGCCCCATTTAAATTTTCAGGAAGGTGGGGGCACAGCAAAATCAGCTGCGGGCCCGCTGACCTGTCAATGACCAATTGAAGCCATTGACAGGATTATTAAAACAATTAAAGGACCTGCCCGTCCAACCTTAAGGTTGGACGGGCAGGCCAGGAGCCCCGGCTAAAACATGAAACCTCATCCACCAGCAGGATGAGGTTTCATGCAGGGTTTTAAAAAGTTTAATAAAGTTATAGTGTAAATTATTAACATGTTCCATCTCATGTGACATTGTCACATGAGGGGGACATGTTAGGGAATTTTTTTTCTTTATTTTTAATCTTTTTCAAAGTGGAGGCTGCATTTTGCCTTGGAGATGTGCGTTCTTTTGTGTGCAAGCGCAAAAGAGCGCACTGTCACTTTTGGGGAATACCCCCCCGCCCCCCCCCGCCTTAATTGGCCGGCCCGCTTTCTGGCAGGGATTGGCTCCCTGCCCGCCGGAGATTGGGTTGGGTTTGCCCCCCCCGACAGGCAGAAAATTCTGCCCCAGGTTTCTGGTCACTCTGGCAGTACTCTGCCAAAAAAAACGGCAGAAGTCTGCTGAACTGGTGCATGTTTTGGGATAGGTTTCATTATTACTGTTATTAAAAGTAATAGATTCAGGGGATGATCCTGTGACACAATTCTATCCCGTTTATATATTTTAGTTAACTTGTGCAAAACCAAGGGTGGGATTTCCTGGCTCTGCCCGCCACTGGGATCATCTGGTCCCACTGAAAGTGAGTGGGCTTTTGGCTGGGCTATCACACCTCCTGTGGCAGGTCCCACAATGGTGAGGCAGGAAAATCACGACCTGGTTCTGAGTTCTATGCTTCTATGTAGGAAACATACAGCTTGTGGCAAGTGTGATAGCTATCACCTGTAGTCTCACCTATCTATTTACTAGTTCTGCACCTTATCTGTTTTGCTCTATTTTATCCATTCTATTATTGTTATTGTTCCTCTGACATTTTTTTTTTACTTTTTGCCCTTCTAATATTCAAATTTGCGATCCTAGACACTCTTCCTGTTTCCTACAATTCCACTGTACTGAAATAAACTCTTTTACACATCCCATGCTCTTGCTCTTCCTTTCCTAGGACTTAAACATTTTGAAAATCTTTACCTCATTCAGTCTTTACTTCCTCCTACGATCTACAAGCTTTCAAAACCTAAGCTTTGCATCACATAGTCACGACTACCTTTCCCATCTCCTTTGCCACTAATCCTTTATATTTCCTTCTCAGTTAAAACAAACTATGTTTTCATCATTACTAAAGCAAAATAACTGGAGGTAATTTTATCCAATGGGCAGTAGTCCTGCTGAACACCAGCCATCTGATCCCTCCATTTTGCAGCAGGTCATCAGCACAATATTGCCGGGAAGGTAAGTCAATGGTGGGTATGCAATTGTGGATTAGGGGAGATTAGGGTTAAGGTTGCAGCAAGCCACAATATTCAGAGGAACACTCCTGCTCCCCCTACTAATGTTAAATATTTTAAAATTTAATTAATTGGGACGTCTTTTTCTTAGAATCATCGAATGTATGTGACACAGAAAGAGGCCATTTAGTCCATTGTGTGTGTCACAACTCTTGACCACCAGATTTTGCTTTTGCAGCATAGGTTCTACCAACTAGGCATTCAAAATTGTATTGGGGTCACATTACATCATAGGTTTTTGACTTGGATTCATGAGGGTTTTACTTGTTTCCATTATAGATACCAAAAATGATGGCAAATGAGAATGGAGCAGTAAGTTAGGCACCAGTTAAACTCCATTATTGCCCCATTTGAACTGGATGGAGGGAATTAAAATCACTCATATTGTTTTGCCTTAATAGACAGAAAGATAAAATTAGTGTTCTCATCTTCTACTCTGCAGCTGAATTTTATAGCTTTCCAGATGTTTATGGCTCATATAAAACTGTTGCATTTATTTTAACTAGTGAATATTTTGCTTAAGGTTTTACAATGTAAATGTAGAGCAACCAATCATTGGTAATAGTACAATTTATAGGAAAGTACACTTTGTGAAGAAAATTTCCAAGATATTTCCATGGAAATTTTTGTTTACAAAGCACTTGGTCCATAACACTCTGAAAACAATTATGTTGTGAATGATTCATTTCAATTGATTAAAGTGTGCTGCTGCTGTTTGTAGCTACTCCTACCAGGAGATCTACTGTCATGCTATGTCACGCTTTTCTGTCTTGCGTCATCCTCACATATTCATTGTAGCTCTCCTGCAACTGCTCCGTGAAATCCATCATCCAACTACGCCTAGGTCGACCCCTCTTTCTGCTGCCCTCCATTTTGTCATCAGGAGAGATTCTGTAGCTTTTCAGCTTTAATCAAATGGTTGAGATACTGACATTCTCTTTTCTGGATGTCACTTCTTAAGAGTTCTTTTCGCTCTTGCAATTTCAAGCACCTCTTCATTTGTCTTATGGTTTATGTGTGGAATTTTTAACATATGTCTTATTGTCCACATTTCAAAACTCTTGATTTTCTTCCACAGATCTTTACTTACTGTCCAGGTTTCTGAGGCATATAGGAAAGCAGATAGAATGTAGTATCTTATAAGCTTTTCCCTTGTTATGAACTTCAGTTTTCTTGTTGCTAACACATCCTTCACCTTCATAAAATTACTTCTGGATTTTTCTATCCTCCTTCAAACTTTGGCATTACATCTACCATCTTCTGTTATCATTTATCCTAAACATACAAACTTATCTACTTGTTCCAGTGTAACACCATCCACTTCAATTTTCACCCGAGTTTCTTCTAATGTATTCCTTCTAACTACCATTGTTTTTTATCCTTTTGATGTTGATACATAATCCATATTCTAAACTTCTAGATTTTACTTGATCTATGATATTCTGTAGGATCTCTTCTGATTCTGCAAGTAGTGCTGTGCCATCAGCGTACCGTAAGCTTGTTATGTTCTTGCCTCCTATTTTTACCCTAGCAGTACATCTAACTCTTTGAACAGTTTCTCTGTGGACAGATTGAATAATATTGGTGACAGTACACAGCCTTGTCATACTCCTTTCTTCACTTGAAACATATCTGATTGTCCATCGCGTGATGCTCACTGTTTGGTCTCAATATAGGTTCTGGATAAGTCTCACATCTTTACTGGCAATGTCACCTTTCAGCAACACGTCTATTAGCTTTTGGTGATAAACATGATCAAATGCTTTTTCATCGTCTATGAAGTATATGTAAATATTTTTGTTTATTTCTCAATATTTATCAGATTTTTCTTAGGTTAAATATTCCCTCTCTTGTCCCTATTGTAGGTCTAAATCCAAACTATGTTTCGCCAATTTCGGCTTCAAAATTGTAGATGGCATAAAATTCCTCTTTAAGAATAAAATTGCCCCTCACACTTATTGTATCCACCATGATGGCTGTTAGCTCAAGCATATGCTAGGAAGATAATTTCAGACAGTTGACATAATATTGATTTTCTTTTGCGCCACATCATTTCAAGTGTGCAATAGTTGGTGTGAAAAATATTCAAGTAGAGGATCATAATTCTTTCTCTGACAGCTCAGATTAATTCTCATGAGTGGATTTCTGTTTGTTTTCTTTTTGTGTAGCTGACAGAATAAACTGAACTCTGTTGTCTTTCGAGATGTAGGTGAGCTGCATCCTCACCTAGATGTAGTAGGCTCAATACTTAACTTCAGTAGGGATCCAATATGGCTGGTAACGGATCAACCAGATCAAGCAGATGGAAAAAGAGAGGAAATTTGAGAGCCACACATATAAGGCAGGTGATCCACTATAATCCTGTTTTCCAATCCTGCTGAATTTCACCTCCGTTTTCTTTTCCCATTACTTTTGTAGTTTTTTTTACTTTCTCGGTTCTCATTCATTTTGGCCTCTGCCACGTCATACTACTCCCCAGCAGAAGGACTTACACTTATGAGAACTTATTCCTATTGACAGCAAAATTGTAATTGTGAATTTACTTTATTTGAATCCCGTGGGTTTGGGGAGAGGTATGAGTCCATATGCCACTCAGTGCTCAGTGTCAAAGTGACGTTGTTCTGTGCCACCACATCATCTATTATACATGGATCTCCATTTTCAAATGTGAGCATAAGAACCAAACTATTTCATATCTGTTCCTTCAAGTGCATTTGGATTTAGATGATTTTAGAAAAGATTAAATACAGTGAATTTAGTTGTGATTGATCTTTTGTTCAATAATGTATCACAATTATACATGTACAGATCTTCATGAAAAACACTTGACTAGTGTTGTGCAAAAACGAGTACTGTTTTTTACATATTGATTTTGACTTTTTCTATCTTGGCTAATGTAACTGTGTATTCTGACATTACTTAATAAAGGCATAGCAAAAGAGAGTATATTACAACAGTGAGGAGAAGACAGCTTTCTTCTTATGCACGGCTATGGCAGCTGTTCATTTTCTGCCTGAATGACTTTAAGGAAAGGCAGTTACCTTGCAAATGATGGATGTTATATGATGCTGCAGTGTCTCCTGAATCTCATAAGGTTTCTTTGCACCCTGACAGTAAAAGCTTCAGTGTCTGACCAAATATGCTCATTATGTATCAGAGAATTGATTATTAATCATGTTTTTATAGCAGCTCATGTCACAAGAGCAGTCAACCTTGAGTGTTGAGCTGCACAAGTAGGACTGTGTGAAACCTCTAATGGCACATCACAGAAAATCTGTCTGTTGACCAAATCTAACTACGAGATAAAAATATATAAGCAGTAGTTTCTACGGTTTAAGCCACTTTTGACCAATTTTGTGAAGGTTAAGTAAACAGAAGGTGTCATCATTATTTACTGTATTGTACCTTTTAGGAGAAAATTATAGAAATATTGTGGGCTTAGCTTTGCCATGTATTCAGCTAATGATGAAATAATTGCTGTTAATATCACTAATGTATTATTTCTTAACTAATAGCTATTACTTGATATTTTATAGAATCATAATTATGCCATCTTAAATTAATTTTCACTGTGTGCATAATTTGACTATTATTTGGAGCAATTTGGTGATTAGAAATATATTCTGGTTAATGGAACAGAAGAACAAATGACCATCATCACAAATCGAAATGCAGAGAAATAAGGTCATGTACTGATATTACCACAGTTTGTGATTGGGGTGAAGTTCCTCTTTTCAATGAAAAGTGAGAGAATGTCTAGGTTTTTTTCTGTAATTAATGACCTATTAAATAATTTTAATCTCAGGAGTTATCTTTTTAATAGCAGTCCATTCCTGCAATTCCATTATTACATCTTTTAATTACAGAGAAAAACAGGTATTCTCTGGTTTTTCATTAGAAGGTATTCCACCCCTGGTCATTGATCTGCATGTTTTTGAATGTTGTAGATGTTAAGGGTAAAAACTTCTCGATTTCCCTGCTATTAATATAACTGGACATTATGAAAGGACTTTATGTCTTCAATATATATATAAATTCTACACAAAAATCATGAATGCTAGAGGCCTGAAATAAAACAGAAAATTCTGAAAATGTACAACTTTCCCAATTTTTCCTTTATTATTGTTTCATGGGATCAGAGACATTGCCAAAGCCACATTTATTGCGTATTTCTAATTACCCTGAGCAGGTGGCCATGGGCCTTTTGCTGGATTTGCCTTGAGTGATGGTGTTAGATAAAAAATTTGGGGATATCAGTCCTCCAACAATAAGGGAAATGGAATATATAGGCAGTATTTGATGGAGACGATGGGAGTCTCGTCCACCAGCTGAAGAGCTGGCAAAAGTCTGTGTTGTCTTTTAGGGAAGGCTTGCCATATTAAGTGCACTCAGGCACTTAATTGGACAGTGGGGTGCCATCCATGAGACCAAGGACCCTGGGGTTAGGAGTCCCGCCTGCCATTAGCTGCCAGTCAATCAGAAGCCAGTAGCTCTATTGAACAGCAGCACCACTGGGAAGGCAGTGGCTGCTGCTGGTATGACACTGAAACAAGGTCGAGGATTGTCACTGGATCCCAGGCCACTGTGAGTGATGGCAGCAGGGGAGCTGTGTGTTAGGTATCGTGGAGGAGAGCTTTTGGCAACAGGGGCAACATAGTGGGCCTGAGTAGCAGTCCCCCTTCTTGATGCCAGGTCCATTGATTAGGCACTGAGTGCTTTTGAACGAGGGATCCCACACCCTTTCTTCCCCCCCCTCACTGTTGTGCTCCTCAGATGGAGAGTACCCCCTCACTCCTCCTAGACCACCAGTGGGTTAATGCCAGTGGCAGTAGGGTGTTGAGGCCTTTAAGTCAGCATTAATTGCCCAACTGAGGGCCTCAATTGGCAGTGGGGCAAGAAGGCCACCCACGAGTCTTCCCGCCAGGCACTTAATCAGAATGGAAGCAGGTGTTCCCACCTGATTAAATGCCCCTGTCACCAAACTCGCCATGGGGCAGGACAATAAATTTCGCCCTATGTCAAAGTCAGGATAGTGTGACTTTGAGGGAACCTTGAGGTGATGTGTCCCTCCACCTTGCTGCTCTTGATTTTCTTGGTAGTGGAGGTCACATGGGAGGAAAACACTGTTAAAGAAATGTTGCCTCAGTTCATTCTTTACGTGCTACAGTGCATGAATGGGTTGAATAGTGAATTCAGGGGCAAGCCACTAATCAAACAAGCTGCTTTGTCCTAGATGCCCTTGAGCTTCTGTAGTCCTGATGAGGTGACTGGCAAATATTCCATCACACTCTTGACTTGAGCCTTGTAGATGGTGATGAGGCTTTGAAGGGTCAGGAACTGAGCCACTCATTATAGAACACCAGTTAAACTTTGGTCAGTGCTAATCCCCAATTGTGGATCGTGGGGTAACAATTGATCAAAATCTGAAGTGAACACTTTTGCACACATACACATTGAGCAGACTTATGTATGCATATATATTTGCATTGGAAGATATGCAAATATATGTACATAGTAGAACATGCACATAAGCATTGTCTACTATAAGTCACTGCACTAAAAAGTAATTTAATTGTGTAAAGGACAATGTAAAGTTTGTCAATGTAATAAGCTACCATGTATAAACACTTATGCCTGTCTTTCTACATTCATAAATATGTGTACATATAAATGTTTTGTGTGTGTGTGTACATAAATAAAAATACACAATCTGTTGTAATAACTGTTGACATTGCTCTTTTAATTGTAAAGCTGGTTTGCAACACCATTCTTTGATTCTTTGGTATATGCATCACTTGTGTTCCAGAAAACAAACAGCAGACGTTTTGCACAATGTTGAAGTGATTATTTTCCTTTCAGCTAGAAATGTCATGTGAATGTTTTAGTATGCACTGAGTTAGAGAGTGTCTGTGACACAGAGGTTCGTAGTGTGTTCCACTGGAGGGCATGGCACTGGGCCCATTGGAGGGAATATGATTAATAGCTGCAATGTGTTGCAGTTCAGAGGATATTTAGTAGGCAGGAAGAATGACATGAAAGGAATTCACCAGAAGAGAGATAAAAAAAAAAACAACAGGACAGATTCGATCTGTGTCATCTTTGCATCAGTAACACTGCAGCCTGATTACAGTCTGAAGCTCTACCATAGGGATACAGCAGGCAGCTTATCAGAAAAGTGAAGTGCACCTGCTCCAATTTTCCATCCACTGACTTCAGTGGATGAAAAACTGTGGGCAGCACACCGATGATTTCACAAGAAGCTACCTGTTGCATTCAAGCTCCCTCCTCCAACTGCCCTTGGTGACAGGGGAACTCATAAATTTTGTCTTATAAGTATACTTGAGAATGAAATAGTCAGTCATAGAACTGGAAACCTTATCATTTTTAGTCTCTTCCAACATTATTCATTGACGGTCAGGTTTCTGGGTACTCCTCCAAAAGGATTTCAGAGCATAATGTTAAGACACTTGGCTAGATTTCTCCTGGCATATATTATCTAATAATCATATATTCCTAACAACAATCCAAAGGAGTGAGGACTCATAAACAGTGATTAAACTCATGTTTTGTAATGGTAAAATTATTGAAATAATTTCATATGGAAGGTCACTTACAAAGAACATATTATTGCAAGGTATTTTTTAGGATAATTTATCATGTTTATAAGTGGAAAAAAGATGGGCACAGCACTATAAAATAGGTATTATCACTTTGATATAAGAAGATACAAAATGCTACCTGCTGGCTCAGCTATGTTGTAAGGCAAAAACCTTCTGAAACTCGATGCCGCTGACAGTGTTGTTCACAGTGGGCAGCTTTAACAAATTGAAGGTGCATGATTTACTGATATATGGGGCTGTAACATCCAAGCTCCAGGTCAGTGCATCTGGGGGGTGTCCCAAAGATAGGCTGGGGAACCCAACTCCAACACCTCCCAACCTCAATTTATTCCCAGTTAAGATTTGCACAGCAGTTGCTGGGAAGTGCAGACTTCTGACGGGCATTGGGAACCATCAAAAAATGCAATTTAAATTTGGACGGTTCTGACTGTTTTACATCAATAGTTGCCCAGAGAAAGTTAGAAGAATTAAAACCACTTCTAGCTTCTGGGTAAATATTGCACAGACCCGCAGTGACCCCTCATGGTACTTCCCCACCCGCTGACAACCTACCCCCACCACGGGACTCCCCTACCTCCTGACTAACTCCCTCCACCCCCACAAGATCCTCCCCCTCCCCCAACCTGGACTCCTCCTAATCCCCAACTAGCTCCCCAAGGCCAACCTCATCCAACCTCCCCCACCCCTTGACTGTACAACATCCGCCCCCCACCCCGGAAACTGGTTGACCCCTTCCCCTGACTGTCCAGACCCAGTCCCACACCCAGACCCTACTCCTTCTGGGTACCCAACACCCCCACCCCTCCCCGCCAAAGCGTCTGACCCACCTGACCCCCCCGCCCTCCCAAATTCAAACCACTGACAAACCTACCTTTCCCTGGCTTGAAAGAAGTTGGACCTTTAAACCTACCTGATTTATGGGAGCTGGTGCCTTAAAAATAGGGGCATAGCCCCCTTGTATCCGACCCCCCCTCCCCCCCCCCCCGGTGACTGACTCTGATGCCCCTGATAGAGGGGCACAGGAGCACGTTGTCCTGCACTGTTCTCGCCTGGCCTGAGTCAGATTGTCGAGCAAGAAAAGATTGGGAAGATACTCAGGTAAAAAAGTAGGAGCATGTTGGCAATCCGACTCTGATTGACACTCTGCAGAAGTTCAGGTCCATGATTTCTGATAAGCTGCGTACTGCATGCTAGGCCCCACCATTGTTATAGGAAACTCAGAAACTTTTGCCTATAGAAACCAGTAAGCCCTAACCTTGATCTCTATTTTGTGACCAATTGGTGGATCCCAGCTGATAAAGTAGTATGGATGTTACAATGAACACTGTGGTGCACAGAGGAATAATTGGGGAGGGTTCTGATACCTGTGAAGCATTCTATGCTCTTTCAGCGGATGGCTGGTGTAAAAAATAGGAGCAAGAATAGACCATATGACCCCTCTAGCCTGCTCTGCTGTTCAATATGTTGGCTGATCTGCAGTCTGCTCGCCATATGCCTTGACTCACCAAAAGGCCAAGAACCTGTCCATCTCAGTCTCAAATATATGAAACGATGGAGCATCCAAACCCTCTGCGAATTCCAAAGATTCATAACCCTTTGAGTGAAGTAATTTCTCCTCATCTTAATCCTAAATGATTGGTCCCTTATCCTGAAACTGTGCCCCTGTGTTTCAGACTCCCACACCAGGATTAACAGCCTCTCAGTGCCTTTCCTGTCAAGTCTTTTAGAATCTTGTCTATGGGACCATCCTGCAATGAAGACTGGGCCCCTGCACAAGAGAAGGAAGCAAATTGGAGGGAGCAAGGGGGAGGGGGATTACAAACACAGGGGGAAAGAAACATTTTAAAAGTTCATATTGTGACGTATACAGAACAAGTTTTCCTTGTAGGCAGCATGACAAATGTTTTCAAAGCAGCGGTTCCCAAAACTGCTGCCATTCAAGACCTCCCTCATCAAATGGCATAATCCTTTTCAAATAAATAACTCTAGATTGTATGCCTGTGAAATAAAATCTGTTTGGCTTATACATATTTAGTGATCAAATGAATATTTGCAGCCTTTCCTGTTAAAATTTTGAAACATGGGGTTGGATTTTCACCCTTGAGGTGGGGAGCGGGAGTCGGGAAAATTTGGCACTCCTCCACCTCGGGAGAAAGTATCAGGAAACACCAGATTTATATTGTGGGGGTGGTTGGGGGTGTAGGAGGGGTGGCTATATTTAGGCCAGCTAACCCAGGAAAGAGTTCAGAGGGAGCCACAGGGAGTGCTATTTAAAAGGCCCACCACGGTGCAGTGGGACTGTGTCCCAGTTATAATGAAAAAGTAAGGTCTCCTAGCCCTTATCCCTCATCCCAGCTTACCCTGCCCACACATACCCTGTACCTCTTCCATGCCACCTCATGCCTCCACCTACCCCCTAAGGCCTCTCCCATGCCAAGGTATGTACCCTCAGGCTCATGTGCTTCAGTACTCTAATGGATGGCTGGGCTCTCAGCTACACCTAATTATGTATTCTTGGCTGAGAACCAGAAATCCATTCAAGTACTGAGACAGCTGTGCCCTAGGGAAAACATTGTTTGATTGACAGCTCTACCTCTCAGATATCTTTCAATTGCACAATGTTTACTTACACAAGATAGAGGTTTCAAGTGCTTGTAGTTTCAGCTATTGATATTTTAAAGCGTCTGGATGATTGACACTTATTGGCATGTAGTAAAAAGGAATGTTTTGTAAGAAAGTTATAACTGAATGACTTTTTTAAAGCTTTCTTTTTTACACATCCTATTGTCATTATTGGGGTCATTGGTTCTATACAGTGTATAGGGGTGGGTGGGGGAAATACCTTGGCATGGGAGGCATGAGGGGCCATAGGGGTGGATAGGGGCCATACCTTGGATTGGCAGCATGAGGGGTTATAGGGGGTGGGTTGTGGACATACCTTGGTGTTGGTGGGCCATGAGGAGGGCCTTTTGAACTTACCTTTCATAAGGTCCCCTCATGCATACTGTGGCTCACAGCCCCCCTGGGGTGCTATGAACCATGACTTTTTGAAAAGCTGATCCGACTCCATGAATATTGAGGAAGATTAGGACATGCCTATGCCCACAATGGAGCCGGTCAGGTCGGGAATGCAGAGTGTGGGCTTGCAACCCAAACCAGTCCACACCCTTAAAAAGCATTCCTGAAAATCGCAAACTCTGGGAATGGGATGGGAATTCCGGAATTGGATCCCAGCTGCCATTTTCACCCCTCCACGGAGTCAGCCTGACTCCATGAAAATCCAGCCCATGAATCCTGTATTTGACTAGTTTCCTATAAAAATATTCTATTTCTATTTTATTTTACTTACATATAGCCAGCTTACAGCCGGAAAAAGTATTAACTGTCAAATTCTTATCTAGTGATTATTTTATTTAAAAATTATGCTTTTCAAGGTGAAGATCTGCGCTGGGGAGTGAATAAAACCAATCTCCCCATTTTTGGTCCATGATAGCTTCGGGGAGATATAGTATCTTTGGGAGTCAGTGTAAAGTTCTATCTATTTTGCCAAAACAATCACTTAAGTATCAATGTGGCCTGTTTGATTCTCACACCAGCTGTCTTTAGGATTGCCGTGCGATAGATTGTCACTTTAGCTCCCATTAGTGCCATGTTATGGCCAATTTTATTCCATGGATGCAAGCTCATTTAAAAATTGAGTTGAGATTGCCTGAATTCACCATAGACCCTCACAGCCTATAGAAAGAGGAACATTTTTTTCTAGCAAAATATTGGTTTGAAAGGTAAATTGCAATGATGAAAGTACAGTTACAACTAATAATCTTTACTTTTTAACATTTTATTTTGAGTTTTCTCATACCATGGCGTGAAGTGCATCTACCTGTTTTAATGTACTGAAAGTCTTGTATAAACCACACAATTTCTACAGTGCAGCACTTATTTCCTGGAATACTTTGTTGTGAATCTTCCATCATGTTATTTCACATCAGTTTGTCATGTTTGCCTGTGATGCATTTATTTATGCTTAAATATCTTATTTTTAACTCTCTACTCCCAAAACTACTGTGAGCTTCCAGACCCCTTCAAATTGATAGATCCTAGGATCCTGCAATTAGTCTTAGATTCTATTCCCCTTCAGTTTTCCTGTCCTAAATACCCTGTTCCAGACTCCTGAAGCAATGTTGAAATACAACCAGACCTCAGAACTTTCTTCCCTATGTTCTCACTATGGATTACTCTTCCAGTGCTCTTAAACCCAAGAAATACACTCCAACTAATGCAACGCTTAATTTTCCTCCTACCACTTTCATAGCCCCAAACAGCACCCCAAGTGCTCTCTCACTGCAGGATCTACTTCACAGTATTGCTTACATAGCAAGCCCTTTAACCAATGCTCCTATGCCTCACCACTCACATGGAAGTTCTCCAAACTTTTAAAACATCCTTTCACCACTGTCAAATCACAATAGCTCTCCCATCACTTCCAGAGCTCTGGAACCTCACACCCAGACCCAACCATCCCAGGAGTAATCTTCCAACATGCTCAAATCATATAACTCTCCCTATTGCTATATTGCTATATGCGTCCAGCATTGCTATATGCCTCCCACTGCAACCTAAGGAATCTTTCCTACAATGTTCTTGTGTATCCTATGTCATAAACATGTAAGACAGAAAAATAAAAAGCTAAACCAAAATAAAATAACCAAAACGATTGATATAAAGTTTATGAATTTATAGATATAATTATATAATTTATTGCTCACGTTGTGTGTCAGAAACACTGTTTAATTTAATCAATTACTATAAAACCTGAATAGAGCATGCTGTATAGTCTAATATGGCATATTCCCTGACTCACCGTGAGCTACATCTCACAAAATCTGCTAATAATTTTTTTCAAAAATCACAGTGAGCAGCAATCGATATTCTATTACAAGTGAAGCAAGAATAGGACACACATGAGGAAACATACCTCAAAGGTGTCCAACTCCCTAGTTACATTACAGGACCTGGAGACAATCTTGGTCAGACCGACCAGCACAGGAACACACCAGTGGTATGGCATGCTCTTGAGTTAAGGCTGCTGGCAGAGTTTCTGACATGGGCACAGAAGAAGTGGACTGTCCCCCTACCTGGAGCATAGAAATTCATCCTCAAAACAGTCAGTTTGGGACAACTATAACCTGACTGAGGTCAAAATTATAAGACCCAAGCTCATGCAGAGAAGCCATGAAAGTCATTACCACAAAAGGGTAAAAATCATGTGCACACAATTGATTTTTTAAACAAATTAAAATTAAGCAGCTTGGATAAAACCGCAAGGAAAAAATAAAGGCCCAGATGTTACAGTTCTAATGATGGCGAAACTGACAACATTCATCCCATTACCCTGTGAAACTGTCAGTGACCTCTGGCAATCACAGTAAAACACAGAAATCCAGAAATTCCTGTCACCCTGCAGGGTGCTGCTCCACTGCTGGGTGTGTTGTTGAAGTCCCTGCAGACAGCAATCTTTATAAGTCATTGAACTGATGAGAACTTCCTTTTTACACTGCGACTTTTAGACTGTTTAAAAAAAAACTGATAAAATTATGCCTTTTTAATGAGGTATAACTGGGTTTTCAATGGTGTGCTAAGTCCTAACTACTGCTGAACAATGTCTCTGACCCTGAGAAACTAATCTTATATTTGTGTAATGTCAATGTTTACACTAAAATAAAAATTCTGTGATTTTTTTTTAATACAAGTTCTTTTTTAAAGTGTGGTTGTGATATTTCGGTTTCTAATGTGTATGTCCCAATCTTTATCTTGTTTTCTACCTTTCAATTTTTAAATAAGTTTTACAATCAGTGCACTTTACTTCCTGGTTTACTTTCAATGAGAATTCATCAATGTGACTGGCTGTTTGCCCTGCTTGATGACATAACTGTTGCTGGGTGGCTGGAGATCCCATTGAGCTGATGCCAGATTCAAATTAACAGCAGGGGCAGAAATTTCTCCCCGTCGGGCGAGGGGGGCAGTCGTGAACCCCAATCGGGGCTGCGCTGCCATTTTACTTGGCCCACCCAGCGTGACGCATGCCCGGAAGCACTGAGCACTCCCTGTGCGGGCGGGTGGGGAGGAGTGGAAGAGCGCGGAGATCTCCCTGAGGCACCTCCGTGCCTCAGGGAGATTTGTTTAACTTATGGAAATTTGAATAAATGTGGGAAAAAAATTTAAGGACAGATCCCCTCATGTGAAACTGTCACATGAGCTGGGACATGTCCATTATTTATTTCAAAATTTTTTATTTAAATAATAAACCCTTCATGAAACCTCATCCCGCCGGTGGTTGAGGTTTCATGAAAAATGTGAAGGCTGCCTGGGCTTGTCGCCTGCCTGCCGTTGGACGGGTAGCTCAGTTAATTATATTAGTTACTTTTTAAACAGGCCTTAATAGGCCTTTGACAGTTCAGCGGGCATGCAGCCGAGTCGGCGAGCGGGCCCTGCCCCCCACTCGCCAACCCGAAAATTCTGCTCCAGGAAAAGTGAAAACACAGAGATCACTAGATCTTTGTGGGGAATTTTCTTCAAGATCTACAGCGAGCTGTGTTACTTTGCTGCTGACCACAAAATCTGGACCAATGAAACTTGGTCTGTAAACTGCAATTCTAAGCTTCATATTATAAGGCTGTGACCTGGAATATGAAGTTACTGCCCAGGGTGTACACATTGAGAGTGTCAGAAGTGCAGAGCAGCAATGAACCATGAGAAAGGAGAAAATTAAAGAAAAACTAGGTGCCATCAGTTTAAGCCCCACCCAAACCACCAGGCATCTGAGCTTGGGACCAGCCCTATCTCTGGGTCATGAAAGTGTTTGTATGTACTAGCATTCAGTACACAGTTTGTTGAGATCTGAAACGCTGCCTTTCTATAATTGGGGGAAAAAATAAGATAATGATGTTTATATATATGTTCTTGTAAACACTGTCTGCTGAACAAGTGTCATCAAATTCCTGGATGGTACAACATTAATCACAAGATGCGATAACATCCCCAGTGAAAACACCACCCATCTACAAGGCAAAATATGCCACATGTTGTCACTTCACAGTGATGGTATTAGGACAAAGGAACAGAGAAAGAGACAATGCTTCCTGTACAGGACTGGTAGCAAACTTGCTGTCATTTTAATTTCTGACTTAGCACTTCTGGTAAGGAATATCATCTTCCAAGAACATTTTTCCTATATCAGGAACACAACATTGTAAAATTACCATTACTCTGCCTGTGTAATGTTATCAAGCTATTGCATTCATGCTTGCTTCAAGACCACATACAGCTTCTGTTTGTTTATTTGCAGCCGCTTGCTAAAACACATCAGTAAAGAACTTTTCCTTCTTTAATTGCAAGGTTTCTATTATGGTTCCCAGCTTGAAATTAAATAATTAAACTTCATGGCGTATTTGCGGGGTTGACTTTCCTAGAGAGAGCAATAGCTGGAAGTCCCCAAGATTGCCTGGGTGGTCACTAGAAGTTATGGCTCTTTCAATTCTCCTTGGGCCATACTTAGAACCAACATAAATCTTTTTGCCTGCAATGATTCTGGCACCCAAGGCAAATTTCACCCCAATAGTTTCTTTAGGTGCCCCGGAAATCAGCCATACAACTAACGGAAGAATGGTAACATGCTTGATTAACATCAGATCCTCAGGCCTAGACCTACAGTAGGCATAAGGCCCAGCTTCAACCATCGCAAGGGAAATCTAGAGATCCTGGGGCTTTTCATGTTTTCAGAATATCTGCAGACAGAGCTTTAGAAATATAGTGTTGATGTTTCGAGTCCTCATGACCCTTCAACAGAGTTCTGTCGAAGGGTCATGAGGACTCGAAACGTCAACTCTTTTCTTCTCCGCCGATGCTGCCAGACCTGCTGAGTTTTTCCAGGTAATTCTGTTTTTGCTTTGGATTTCCAGCATCCGCAGTTTTTTGTTTTTATCTCTTTAGAAATATAGTCATTGTTTCAATTCAGGGTGAGCCAACAGCTAATTTTCAGATAGAAAGATTCCATAAGCATCTATGAGATAAACAATTTGGTAATTTCACTCACTGACATTGGCTGAGAGTTAATTATTGACCAGGACACCAGCAGATCTGGACTGCTCTGTTACGTAGTACCATGGGATTGTTTTCATACACTGGAAGGGCGGATGGTGCCTCAGTTTAACATTTCTTCCGAAAGATGGTACTTCCAATAATGTAACACTGCCTTAATACTGCATTCAGCTGTCAGTCTAGATTATGTGCTTTAGTCTTTTCAGTGGAGCTTGAATTTCCAAACTTCTGACTCAGTGGTGAGAATGTTACCACTGGCAGCCTCGGCAGTATATCTGATGGAGGCAGCCATTGCTGAGGTTGCAGGCAGAAGAAGAGGGCGTCTCCAAGTTGAGGCACATTTGAAGGCCAGGTAGGGTTTTTTGTTTTTAATGTGCCAGGCAGATAGATCCTGGTGCATGGAGGGGTAAACCCTCCAGTGGCAGGATCAGAGCCATGGGGGCAGCCATTGCCAAGTTGTGGTGGGGGCGGGGGTAGCCCTTTGAGAGCCACAGAGTGACCACAAAGGAAGACACCCTCTTACTAGGGAACCCCTTGGGAGATAGCCAGGGTTTACCTGGTGGTTATCCCACACAGCAGGAGCCCATTGCGATGCTGGTGGAATGCTGGCAGGATGGGAAGTGGCTGCCAAGTGGCCAGTTAATTGGTTGAATTGGCTGTCGATCTCCAGTCGGCAAATAGCTGTGTTCCACCCCTGAGATTTACCCCATGTTGGCAGGAAGATGTTGGGTCCCCTGCAGGGGCAACATTTTCCCCCTTCGGGGGCAGAACTACAGGAGCAGGCGTGGGCGAGCAGGCTTCCAATAGGTGCCCCCAATTGGGGGATGCGCCACCATTTTATGTGGGCAGGCCAATTAAGGCCCGCCCAGTGTGACGTCCGCCAGGAAGCACTATGCACTCCGTGCGGGCTGGGGGGGGGGGGGCGGGTGGGGGGATTCCCTTAGCCGGGGTGCGCTCTTTCGTGCATGTGTATGGAAGAGTGCACAGATCTCCCTCAGGATCTCCAACATGAGTTGGGAGATGTCCATTACTTTTATTTTAAAATAATGTGAGATTTTAAAATCCTCATGAAACCTCACCCCGCCCGTGGATGAGGTTTCATGCTTTTTCAGAAGCCTGCCAGGGCTCCTGACCTGCCCGCCAACCTTAAGGTTTGATGGGCGGGCCCATTAGTGGCTTCAACTACATTGTTAATGGCCTTAATAGGCCGCTGACAAGTCGGCGGGCATACACCCAACTCAGGTGTGTACCCGCCTTACTGAAAGTCTGAGTGATGCGTTGTGACGTCAGGACGCACACCCGATGTCACCCCACATCATTTGACGCATCAGCGAGCGGGCCCCGCCCCCGGTCACCAACCAGAAGATACAGCCCCAGATGTCAATATTTTACTAGGCCCCACGCCTCCTAACATGCATCCGGAGATCTGGTAACATTCAGAACTTTATGTCCAGGCATTAAATAAATGTAATCCCTAACTGAGTAAGTTAACATTGTTAATGTTTTTTTCTTACAGGAACATTATTGCCCAGTAAATTGTTTTGTCAGTTTGTAAACAGAGGCCACATCTCCGGGGGGTCACTAAATGAGTAATCCAGAGGTCCAGGCTAATGCTTTTGGTTCAAATCTCACCATAGCAGCTGGTGGAATTTAATTCAATTAATAAAGTGTGGAACTGAAACCATCATTGGTTTGTTGTAAAAACCCATCTGGTTTACAAATGCTCATAGGGAAGGAAACCTGCCATCCTAAACTGGTATGACTTACATGTGACTCCAGATCCACAGTGATGTGGTTGACTCTTAGCTGTCCTCTGAAATGGCCTAGCAAGCCACTCAGTTTAAGGGTAATTAGGGATGGGCAACAACTGCTTGCCTTGTCAACAACACCCCGATCCCATGAAAGAATAAAAAAAGTTATCTGGTTGGTAATGAACAGTCACTGCACCAACATTTTCACAGTTAAGGTTAAATTTAGAATATTCTGCTTAGCTGCTGCCGCAAATGTAGCTAACAGTACAGTAGGCTGACTGCCTGTTATTTTATAGGGTCACTTCATTCAAATAATTATTCATAGCTGTCTGCACACATTTGGCTTTATGTTAAAAGTCAGCCTAATGGGAATCTGCAATATTTATTTCAAGGGTTGTGTGCACTTAAAATTGCACATAGAGATTGTATACAGAGGTAAATATTGTTTAGCTAACACTCCAAAATTAACGTTATCTACTTGGTGGTTTTGCCAAGGCAGGCATAGAAGAAATGGCAGATAAAAATGAATCAGAGGAGTTTGTGGGCAAATAATAGAGGGTACAGCGACAAGTGGTTGGCAATACTGATGTGCTGTTACATGAGCAAGTAAAATAGTGTTTCCCAAGTTGGTAATGAGCACCATCCCTGAAGACAGCAGTGCCCCTGTCCTAGTAGCAGGTGGTGATGAGGCTCAAAGTTGTGCACACTATCTCTAGTACTTAAAACCCAATGCAGAAAAATTTGACATTTTTTAAGGAATCCAACAATGTAAGGCTACCCAAGATTACATGCCACCAAGTGCTGCCTGTTAACATGTTTGAAAGTTACTGCTTGTGTATGCAAATTTCTCACACAAACTTAAGGCAGAATCACAGAGTTATAGAATGGTTACAGCGCAGATGGAGGCCATTCAGCCCATCGTGACTATGCTGGCTCTCCGAAGGTGCAATTCACCGAGTGTCAATCCCCTGCCTTCTCCCTGTAGCCCTGTACATTCTTCCTTTTCAGATAATAGTCCAATTCCCTCGTGAATGCCTCAAAGCTTTCTTCATAATCTGATGTATGCTAATACTTCTGGTGGGGTATACCTTCAAAGTGCAACATACAGGTTAAAGCTTCATCTCATTCTCATCTTCCAGGGTAATTTCAGTCCAACTCATTGCAGCACAACCTAGTTGTAACCTTGTCTTCCAGGTTGACCTGCAAACAACTGATACTATGGGCTGGAATTTACCAGCCCTCGAAGGATGGGTTGGGAAGGCTGGGGAAGGTGGGAAGTGGAGTTCCCATGGCCTTCTCACCACCATTTTGCTTTACTAGTGGCAGGGTAGCTGGAGGATGGCTCTTCTGCACAGAGCCAATTGTACCATTTAAGTGGTCAACCAAGGGCCTCTTCTTACCATTGCTGACATTTTACCAGCAATGGGTAGGTTCTCCTCTGCATGGGGAGACTGCCTGGTGAATCCTGGTGGTCATCCTGTGGGCTTGGAGCAGTGCACTCCTAATTGGGCACTCCATGGCCCATGGAAGGGTCTTCTGGTGGAAATGGCCACCTCCATGGCAACAATACCCCTGCCCTCACCAACCAGTGCTTCTCTTCCCCAGGGCTTGCCTGACTGATCCTAGTGCATCCAGACCCCACTCACCTATTTGCAAGGATGCATCCATTGTTTGCCTAGCGAATGACAGATAACAAAGGCAGACCCACCTGTTGGATTTCCCTGTGTAAATCTCAGAAAGTCACCAGCCAGCATAAATTTGAGTCTCTTTCATTCTGTCAGCATGCAGCAATTCAAAACAATGGCCCACCACCATCTTCTCAAGGACAGGAATAGGAATAGGAAATAAATGCTGGCCTTGCCTCAAAAGTTAATTGTTTAAAACCTCTACCGAACCCTTCTATAAAAATCAATACAACACAGACTCCTGGTATTTACTGATTATTCCATTATGAAACTACTCCTTGTGTTTGGTGCAATTTAAGTTGCAGGTTTAATTTTAAAAATCCCACTCAAAGGCAAAATGCATCTTACAAGTGTTCACACTGTTCGTATTTGTGCACTTATTCTGCTTCTTAAGAAGTCTACTAAGCAGATTAGCCTGTGTTGGGAGAGGGGATGAGATATTTTACTGATCAAGTCAAGATAGATTCTCAGCCCACTTAATTTCTTTGGGATCAGTAGAATTGATTGAAAATATAGAGTTTGCTGGGCTTTTTTTCCCCTGAAAATTATATTTCCTATCAGCCAAATACAGCAATGACTTCTATCACTACCAACTACAGCACTTTTCAGATCTTGTAGTTTAATAATAGAATCCTTTCAATATAATAGATCATTGTAAAGCATCAAGCAGAACATCTGCTGCAGTGCAGGGTTCCCCCAGCAGCCAACTGGGTGACATTATTGTCTGGTTCTCAGAGCTTGTGTTGCCAGTAACTGAGGCAAGATGAAAAAATGCCTGCTGAGTGAGCAGGGCCCTTCAGGAAAAATATTACCTTTAATAGCATTGTGTTAATTTATGAGCTAACCTTAGCACAGGAGCTGGAATCTCATTAGATTGTAGTTGAAAACTACATTTGCTTTACGTTAGTTACTAAAAGAACAGTGCCTGGATGATAAATGTAATTAGGCAATAAGCACCAACCCAAAATCCCTGTGTCAGTCCTTGTGTGATACTTATATTTGTTTCATCATCCGCCTTTGACTTTGATAGAAAGACATGCAAACAGAAGAAAAACCTCAGGGTCATCATAAAGGTGCAGAGTAAAGAAGGCAAGCCTCAGATAGGAGCGATGAGAGGAAAAACTGATGCTTGAAATACAGAATTTATCAGCCAGCATCCAAAGAAAAAAAATATTTTGGACAAAATCTTTTTGTTCAGAAACATTAATTTTCCTTTACATGGTGACTGCCAAGTTGTCTGTTTCCAACACGCTTTGTTTTTATTTCAGATTTCTGGTATTCACTGTCAAATCCTGATAAACACTGAACATTGGAAGACAGGAAATAGGAGCAGTAGGCCATTCGGTCCCTGTTGCTTGCTCCGCCATTCAACTAGATCATGGCTGATTTTCTTACTCAACACCATTTTCTTGCACTATTCTCATATTCCTTGATGTCTTTAATACCTAGAAATCAATTGCACTCTGTCTTGAGCATACTCAATGACTGAGCCTCCACAGCCCTTGGGGATAAAGAATTCTTAAAAATTCACCACCCTCAGAATGAAGAAATTCCTGCTCATCTCAGGCCTAAATGGCCCACTGCTTATTCTGAGAGTGGGTTCCCTTGTTCTAGACACCATCCCCCCCTCCCCCCCGCCATGGGAAACATCCTTCCTGCATCTACCCTAATGAGCCACAAAAGAATTTTGTAAGTTTCAATCAGATCACCTCTAATTCTTCCAAACTCAAGAGGCATATCAGTCTCCTCAATCTCTCCTCATAGGACATCGCCATCCCAGAGATCAGTCTGGTGAACCTTCGTTGCACTCCCTTTATGGTAAGTCTATCCTTCCTTAGTTAAAGAGACTGAAACTGTACACAATACTCTAGTCGCAGTGTCAAAGCAACTTCAGCTAGACATGTTTACTCCTGTACCCAAACCTCTTGCAATAAAGGCCAGCATACCATTTGCCTTCGTGATTGCTTGCTGCACCTTTCAGCTTTCAGTAATTCATGAACAAGGACCCTTAGGTCCCCTTGAACATCAACGTTTAACAATTTATCATCACATGGGGAGGTGATGGCATAGTGGTATTGGCACTGGACTTGTAATCCGGAAACCCAGGGTAATGCTCTGGGGACCCGGGTTCCCGCCATGGCAGATGGTGGAATTTGAATTCAATAAAAACCTGGAATTAAAAGTCCAATGATGACCATGAAACCATTGTCAATTGTTGTAAAAACCCATCTGGGAAATTGGTCTTCCTTACCTGGTCTGGCCTACCTGTGACTCTAGACTCACAACAATGTGGTTGACTCTTAAATGCCCTCTGAAATGGCCTAGCAAGCCACTCAGTGGTAACAAACCGCTACAAAGACACAAAAAAGGAATGAAACCGGACGGACCACCTGGCATCAACCTAAGCACCGGAAACGACAATGGCAATCGCAGCCCTGGTGACTCTTTAAAGTCCTCATTACTTATATCTGGGGGCTAGTGCCAAAATTAGGAGAGCTGTCTCACAGACTAGTCAAGCAACAGCCTGACATAGTCATCCTCACAGAATCATACCTTACAGATAATGTCCCAGATTCCACCCATCACCATCCCTGGGTATGTCCTGTCCCGTTGGCAGGACAGACCCAGCAGAGATGGCGGCACAGTGGTATACGTTCAGGAGGGAGTTGCCCTGGGAGTCCTCAACATTGACTCTGGACCCCATGAAGTCTCGTGGCATCAGGTCAACATGGGCAAGGAAACGTCCTGCTGATTACCACATACCACCCGCCCTCAGCTGATGAATCAGTGCTTCTCCATGTTGAACATTACTTGGAGGAAGCACTGAGGGTGGCAAGGGCACAGAACGTTCTCTGGGTGGGGGACTTGAGTGGCTCGGTAGCACCACTACTGATCGAGCTGGCTGCGTCCTAAATGAGTCATAGCTGCTAGACTGGGTCTGTGGCAGGTGGTGAGTGAACCAACAAGAGGGAAAAACATACTTGACCTCATCCTCACCAAGCTGCCTGCCACAGATGCATCTGCCCATGACAGTATCGGTAGGAGTGACCACCACACAGAATTGTGGAGACGAAGTCCCGCCTTCATATTGAAGATACCCTCCATCGTGTTGTATGGCACTACCACTGTGCTAAATGGGATCGATTGCGAACAGATCTATCAACTTAAGACAGGGCATCCATGTGGCACCATGGGCCATCAGCAGCAGCAGAATTGTACTTGAACACAATCTGTCATCTCACAATCTCATGGCCTGACATATCCCCCCTTCTACCATTACCATCAAGCCAGGGGATCAACCCTGGTTCAATGAAGAGTGTGGTAGGACATGCCAGGAGCAGCACCAGGCATACCTAAAAATGAGGTATCAACCTGGTGAAGCTATAAAACAGGACTACTTATGTGCCAGACAGCATAAGCAGCATGAGATAGACAGAGCTAAGCGACCACACAACCAACGGATCACCTCTAAGCTCTGCAGCCCTGCCACATCCAGTTGTGAATGGTGGTGGACAATTAAACAACTCACTAGAGGAGGTGTCTCTGCAAATATCCCCATCTTCAATGATGGAGGAGCCCAGCAGAGCAGTGCAAAAGAAAAGGCTGAAGCATTCACAACAATCTTCAGCCAGAAGTGCCAATGGATGATCTATCTCGGCCTCCTCTGAAGGTCCCCAGCATCATAGGTGCCAGTCTTCAGCCAATTCGATCCAGTCCACATGATACCAAGAAACGGCTGAAAGCACTGGATAGTGCAAAGGCTATGGGTCCTGACAATATTCCGGCAATAGTACTGAAGACTTGTGCTCCAGAACTTGCCACGTCCCTATCCAAGCTGTTCCAGTACAGCTACAACACTGGCATCTACCCAGCTATGTAGAAAATTGCCCAATTATGTCCTGTACACAAAGTGGAGGACAAATCCAACCCGGCCAATTACTGCCCCATCAGCCTATCATCAGTAAAGTCATCAAAGGGGTCATCAACAATGCTATCAAGTGGCACTTGTTTAGCAATAACCTGCTCACTGATGCCCAGTTTGGGTTCCGCCAGGGCCACTCAGCTCCTGACCTCGTTACAGCTTTGGTTCAAACATAGACAAAAGAGCTATACTCCCGAGGTGAAGTGAGAGTGACTGCCCTTGACATGAATGCAGCATTTAACCGAGTGTGGCATCAAGCAGCCCTAGCAAAACTGGAGTCAATGGGAATCAGGGGGAAAACTCTCTGTTGGTTGGAGTCATACCTAGCACAAAGGAAGATGTTTGTGGTTGTCGGAGGTCAGTCATCTCAGCTCCAGGACATCACTGCAGGAGTTTCTCAGGGTAGTGTCCTTGGCCTAGCCGTCCTTAGCTGCTTCATCAATGACCTTGCTTCCATCATAAGGTCAGAAGTGGGGATGTTTGCTGATGATTGCTCAATGTTCAGCGCCATTCGCAACTCCTCAGATACTGAAGCAGTCCATGTCCAAATGCAGCCAGAGCTGGACAATATCCTGGCTTGGGCTGACAAGTGGCAAGTAACATTCATGCCACACAAGTGTCAGGCAATGACCATCTCCAACAAGAGAGAATCCAACCATCGCCCCTTGATAATCAATGACATTACCGTCACTGAATCCCCCATATCAACATCCTGGGGATTATCATTGACCAGAAGCTGAACTGGGCTAGCCATATAAATACTGTGGCTACAAGAACAGGTCAGATGTTAGGAATCGTATGACGAGCAACTCACCTCCTGACTCCCCAAAGCCTGTCCTCTACTTACAAGGCACAAGTCAGGAATATGATGGAATACTCCCCACTTGCCTGGATGAGTGCAGTTCCTACAACACTGAAGAAGCTGGACACCATCCAGGACAAAGCAGTCCGCTTGATTGACACCACATCCACAAACATTAACTCCCTCCGTCACCAATGCACAGTAGCAGCAGTGTGTATCACTTACAAGATGCTCTGCAGGAATTCACCAAGACTCCTTAGACAGCACCTTCCAAACTCATGACCACTATCACCTAGAAGGACAAGGGCAGCAGATAGATGGGAACAGCACCACCTGGAAGTTCCCCTCCAAGTCACTCACCATCCTGACTTGGAAATATATCGCTGTTCCTTCACTGTTGCTGGATAAAAATCCTGGAACTCTCTTCCTACCAGCACTATGGGTGTACCTACACCACATGGATTGCAGCGATTCAAAAAGGCAGCTCACCACCACCTTTTCAAGGGCAACTCAGGATGGGCAATAAATTCTGGCCCAGCCCGCAAAGCCCACATCCCATGAATGAGTAAAACAAAAAATTAAGAAATACTCTACATTTCTATTTTTCCTATCAAAGTTTTTTTCACATTCTCTTCCACCTGCCATGTTCTTGCCCACTCACTTAGCCTGTCTTAATCTCTGGAAGTCCCTTTACATCTTCCTCACATCATACATTCCCAGCTGCTTTATGTCAACAGCAAACTTGGAAATATTACATATGATCCAAATCATTGATATAGATTGTGAATAGCTGGGCCCAAGCACTGATCCTTGTGGTACCTGACAGCCTGCTAACCTGAGACTGACCTGTTTATTCCTGCTCTCTGTTTTCTATCTATTAACCAATTCTCAGTCCATACCAGTATATTAACCCCAATCCCATGTGCCCTAATTTTGTTTTCTAACCTCTTGTGTGGGACCTTATTGAAAGCCTTCTGAAAATCCAAATACATCACATCCACTGGTTCCTCCCTTATCTATTCTGTAACTCCAGTTTTGTCAAACATGATTCCCCTTTCAGAAATCCATGTTAACTCTGCCTACTCAGATCATTAGTTACTAAGTGTCCTGTTATCACATTCTTTATAATAGATTCTAGCATTTTCCCTGCTACTGATGTCAGTTCTCTGTTTTCTCTCTCCCTCTTCACTTAAATAGTGGGGTTCCTTTTGCTAACTTTCAATCTTTACAGACCATTCCAGACTTTATAGAATTTTTAAAGATGAGCTCCAATCCATCCACTATCTCTCTTTGACAAGAAATGTTAGTTTTAAGATGACCGTTTTAAAATGTGGTTTCTGCATACATCAAATGTAGCAAGTGATGTTGCTGTCTATTAATGTAGAAATTCAAACTGAATAGAACTGACAAATTGTTTTAAAAGAAAGATATTTTTAGGGTTTGTAAATGTTAAAACAGATAATTCAGGGAAATTTGATTAGCAGTTTGTATTTAATTACTCCAATTGAATTAAGAATTCTGTACAATGGAAGGGACTAAAATCTGATATAGTCCTCCAGAATTAGTGAACTGTGATTTGGAAGAGTTTGTCTGGATTAGGCATTTGTTTATCTGGAGTTGATTTCGTAGAATTAATCTGTACCTATCCTTACTGACTGACCAGAACAGCCACAGTCATATAGTTGCAAGCGCACATTTTTTTGATGGAGTCAGGAACAGCTAGTTCCATGAATTTCATCTCCATGGAGACATCCATTGAAAATTTGCACTCCAGCAATAACGCTGCTGCAGTGTAACTTTTCTTTGCTGCTTTTAAAACATCAGCCTGTCACTGCATTGTACATTAGGAGTCAAGATCTCGAATTAACTTGGGTTATCTGGAAAATGAGTAAATCAGTGTCCAAATTAAAGTCATACCTTCTGTCTTTGATTTTACATATCTGTTAGAAATTCCTCTATCTGCGTTTATATTGTGAATTCCCTATCTGATACTGTAAATGCACCCTTCTACAAGTGATAGTGTTACAGTTGTTACGAACACATAAGGATTATTATTATTCTCTTATTATACTATTCTCCTACTCCAGGTCTGACTCTAACAGGGTTTCTTTTGTGAATTTACAAAGGGTGTGCTTTACCAATTTTGTGAGAGTCCCACTATTTACAATTTCAGATTATAAAGAGTTAGCCAGACAGGTTTTCTTAGGTTAAACAAAGAACAAGATAAGTTTATTGAAACTATTTCTCGAATTAAAAAAAAACTAGGCCAGAAGCTTCTGTTCAGTATGTGTGGGCGGGCCCTGCATGCCGACATGGAAAATGATGCACGGTGACATCAGGCGTGTGTCCCGACGTCACCGCGCATCATTCTGATCTTCAATTCAATGGACATGTACTGGAGTCGGCTGCATGTCCACTGATCTGTCAAAGGCCTGTCAAGGCCATTAATTACCTCATTATAGTATTTGTCAGGGCTACCTGTCAAACCTTAAGGTTGGCGGGCAGGCAAAGAGCCAAGGTGATCTTCACATTTCTCATGAAACCTCATCCACAGGCGGGTTGAGGTTTCATGAAGGGTTTATGAATTAAGTTAAAATTTTTATTAAAATTCATAAATATGTCCCAGCTCATGTCATACTGTCCACATTTTATTCCCAAAAGATCTTGGTTTGCGATAGATTTTTATTCTCAGGATGGTTACTTTGCAAATCTGAGCACACTACTTCAAGAGAGGGACAGAGAGGGCACAAAGCTTCAGCTGCCTGTTTCAGTACAGCATTGTCTTTTGATCTCTCTCTCCAGCTTCGTAAGCAATCCCTTAAGGTACTCTGCTAGCTGTATGTTCTAGAGAAATTCTAATAGTCCATGCCTGCTGCAATTATTGTTTCAGAACAGGTAATTGCATTTTAATGTTTCATCTCAGAAACAATTGGGAAGGTCCTACCTAAAATATAGTGGAAAAGGGAGATGGGAAATACAGGATATTGTGAAGCCAACAGGAGATGGGGTCTTTCACGCTCCCCTGGGCATTGAGTGCCTGTTTTTTCTTTCATCCCACTTGGTGGAATACGACTGCGTATTGTAGCAGCTTGGGCAATTTCCATTGTCTTTAGAGGGTTCCAGTTTTTTTTTAATCCAGCCATCCAGCTAGTAAAATAAAAAATTGAAACTGTATCTTTAAAAAAAACACATCCTTATAACACAGTGTTGCTGCAAGGAATGTATAATTGTATTATGACAATTTTACATATGCAGTTCTACTCTAAGGAGAGGAGGAGGAGATTCTTGGACATGTGGCCAGATGCACTGGATCACCAAGCACAGAGAATATAGAAAAAAATATTGGATAGGTCTCAGGGTACACTTTTATTATTGGAGGGGAAATTTATTAATGGCAGAAAATTGAGTTACAACCTTTCCAGGCAACTTTCTGATATTTACTATACTAGGTAAATCTAGAACAAACCCATAAAGATCCCATCTAAAATATTATAATGGAAAAAGGAGATAAGAAAAGTCTACAGATGTAAGATTTGTAATATAATTGTAGGTATTAATCTCAGTTTAAATAAAATTAAATTAATAATGTTTATAAATTAATAACAGTTATATAATTCTGCTGCCAATTACATCGTTGTACACAATGACAACATCATTGTCTTTAATTTAGAGATAAGGACCAGATTCTCAAAGTGAGGTCAGATATCAGAGAAAATGCCCAAGCCTGGTTGTGAAGAAGACACTGAGACTTGGATGCTTTAGTAGAGACTGTTTACGGCTCAGCACAGAGTTTACTTCTCCACTCTGAGACAATTCTCTCCCAGTGCTGGCTGACTCTTCTTTACATACATAACTAATCAATATCTAACACCTGTTCACCTTATTACCTTAAACTACTCGGTACTTAACATCCATCAATAGAACCTATTAGATACTAACATCAGGAACCTGACACCCAGGTGATTTCTGGGTCTTGACCCCACGCCTCAGCTGCATTGCTCATTTTTAAATGTAAATGCCCTCTGTACCCAATAATGGTGCTAAGTGCTTTAAGAAGGCAGGAGCTTCCTGCTTTGCACCAATAGCAAAGGCAGATTACAACTATATTAGGGCCTGCTGCTGCCTTGCTGAAGAGAGCAGGCAGCTTGTCAGAGGGCCAGGGGGGATGAAGGAATGAAACAGAAATCAACCAGGCAAAACTGAGGTACTGCGCATGGCCTGAATGTTTCAGATAGAAGGTCTCACTTCCTGCCAGACAAAGTGTGCCCCGTAGCCATTTCATGCTCGAATGAGTGTTAAGATACTGTTGGCAGGACTTCTACCTCTCACTCAGGAGTCCTGCCTTAGAGTGCTGCCAGTCAATATAATTGGCCGGCAGTCCTCCAGTCCCTGCAGCAATAGTGCTGCAGTGGACTGGTGAGGAAAGGAAATGCAGGAGGATGCGTGGAACTAAGTCTGGGCACTGGAGGGCCAAGTAATAGTTTAAAGGGTCCCAGAGTGAGGAGGGTAGGGAAGGCCTGGGGAGGGGGGGGAGGCACAAAGGGGTCAATTGAGGTCTCAGCAGAGAGGCCATGGAGGGAAGACCAAGGCCACTGGACCATAAATCGGGGGGGGACGCACCCAACTTCACAAGGAGGCTTCTGATGGAGACAAGCCCCCCCCTTGCTTCCTGCCTAGGATCTAACTCTGTTGATCTTAGGGCTTCCGCACTCAACTTCCATCCTACTGCCAGCCTAAAAATTGAGGCTGGGTGGGAAACGGCCTATAAGTGGGATTGGCCACTTAAGGGCTTCCATTAGAGCAAGGGTGGGCTTCTCATTCAAGGCCTTGCCCGGCCCAACGTAAAATTGCTGTGTGTTTGGGGTGGGCGGGAACCTGGGGGAATCCAGTCCCTTCAATTTCATGCTCTCCCCCACCACCCCCCCCCAATTAAAAACCCACTGGTGGGGGAGAGTAAGATTGTGGTCCATGTTCTGATGCAGGACATCCCAGGGCCTGATGATTTTAAGCATTAAAAAAATCATTTTCTGTCACCCTGCAGTGAGCTGGACAGCTGTGCACTAATGTGCACCAGACTGTTCAGCTTACCGAAATTACCATTAAAATTACAGTGCTGACCTCCCCAGCGCACTAACAAGCTTCTTAAGGAGAGTAATGGACAATTAGTTGGAGGCAAGCTAGTTCCCTGTTCCCTCTCCACCTCCACTAGCACTTTCAAAGTTGAAGACTGCCCCAGAAGTGACCTCCAGCACTGTTTTTTTAAATCGCGCCCTCACTGGGTCCTGACCCCAGCTGATGTTTGAAAATCCAATCATAGCTATCAAAAGACACCAGATGGGAGTATTTCCTCTGGTTATTGGAACTTGTAAAGTTATGATGCTCCACATCCTTGTGAACCCTGCTGCATGAGAAAAGTTCTGAGCTCTGTTTAGGTGATTTCTCCTTTTCAGGAGAAGTGAACCACATATTGCTCCTTATAAAGCAGGTCTTTGTTACTTGTCTCATGGAACTGTGGTTGGACAACTGAACAAGTTGGCATATGTTGCTTTGAATGGCTTGGAAGGATCAGTCGTGTATGTGATCATGCTATGACCTTTCCATTACTGCAAAGAACCATATTTTTGATACAATTATGCAGATGAACCTTCAGGAGTTAGCACAGCTGTAGACTTCTTTGTGAAGCAAAGGTACAGAAGCTAGGCCTGCTCTGATGTAAACTCAGGAAGAATGATGTGTGCCAGTGAACACAGGTACACGGCTAAGGACAGGATCAGAAATAATGCATAAGGTGCTGTCACACCTGCCTTTTTACTTCCCTCAAGAACAGCTGTTCCTTCTTCAAGCCTGAGCGTCACTGGAATCAGCAAAGGAATTCCCATACTGGTGACATTGGTTGCTGCAAGCAAAGTAGCAGCTTGTACCAAGATGGCTGGAAAAAAAATGATGGCAATAGAAGTTTCACAGTGCATAAAATTAGGCCTAAACACCAAGAAAATTAATGCACTAATAAAAATGCAAACATAGCAAAATACTAAAAGCAAAAATGACTAGCTATCCAACTTATAATTAAAAATTGATAGCTTAAAGAAGCTTGCTGTTCATGGACAGATAATCGACCCATGCTTTGCTTATTTTAAGTGAGTGAATAACACTGTCAGCAAGAAGATGACAAGATAAAATTAAATGTTAGGAAAGTTCAATGAGCCTTGCACTGATTATTAGCGCAGCCCCCAAAAAGTCAGTATTTTTCTGTGCTGTGAAATGATGACAAACTGCAGATTGGATGCATGAGTCTGCACGCCTGATTTAGTGATGAGCATTGACTCTGAGAAAAGCTCAACAGCATTCCTGGAGCCTTGAAAAATTGGGCGGAAGTGGTCATCTGCCAGTGTTGACAACAATAATTTCTATACTTGCATTCTTGTCATTATAAACATGGAGGGAATATTTTGTATGGTAGCTTTTTCTACAAATAGCTAATGTAACAAAGCTTTTTGCTCTATTTACGATGTTAGTAACACATCACAGTTAAGGTATATCCGCTCTTCCCCTTCGCTTTAAGATTTCTGTAATTGTTAAGAACATTGGACAGAAATTTCCCCCTGTCGGGGGGTTGTGTGGGGGCGGACGCAAATCCGATTGCCGCCCACAATCGGGTCCGTGCCGCCATTTTACGTGGTCGGGCCAATTAAGGCCCGCCCAGCGTGACATGTGCCCAGAAGTGCTGAGTGCTCCCTGTGCAGGCGATGAGGGGGGGGGAAATTCCCTGAGTCGGGGCTTGCGCTCTTTTGCGCGCATGCCTCGGAGATTAGTTTATGTTTTAAACATTTAAATAAAGAAAAGAAAATATTTTAAGACGTTCCCTCATGTGACACTGTCACATGAGCTGGGACATGTCAATGAATTTTATCAAAATTTTTCATTTAATTAGTAAACCCTTCATGAAACCTCATCCCGTCCATGGATGAGGTTTCATGAAAAATGTGAAGGCCGCCTGGGCTCTTCGCCTGCCCACAACCTTAAGGTTGGATGGGCAGCATTCGTAACCATTTTAATTACTTTCTTAATGGCGTTAATTGGCCTTTGACAGTTTGGCGGGTGCACAGCCGGCTCGGCTGCGCGCCCACCGAACTGAAAATCTAAATGACGCGCGGTGACGTCTGGACGCACACCCAACGTCACCACACATCAGTTTATACGTCGACAAGCGGGCCCCGCCCTAGCTCGCCGACTGGAAAATTCTTCCCATTATTTATTCAGATACTTAGTTTGCTTTGCTGCTGCAATCAAATCTATCAGTTATTTTGTTAATATTTTAACCTTTATACACATCAATACTTTCACACAGCCTGGATTCATAAGGATCAGGTTATTGAATATGTTCTATGCTCCTTTTTGCTAGACATCCATACTGTTTTCATTCTGTTTGGTGACAAAAGCTATGCCATCTTCAACCCTACTCTGCATAACAAACAGGAAGTTTACATGTTAGACTGACAAATAGTGCTCTCAGAATTTGATGATACTGTGCCCATTTACTGAAGCCAAACTGGGTCCTGAAGACTCAATTATGGCACATGCTCATTATGTGTGGAAGCGCATTCCCACCATATTGGTATTGGCTAAACACGTGCCAATCAAGGCCCATACCTGAAATAGGCATTAGGCACTTTGCATTTACAAAGAAGGGACTTACTTACACCTGTATCAGACTCCTGTGAAAAATGGGGTTGTCATGCCACTTTAAGTTTGCAGGTTGCAGGTCGCTGTTCCATTGACCAAATGCCTTCTTTCCAGCTGTCCCATTTGCCCTTCCTCTTCTACTTGCCATCCCCACAGCAGTCTGAAACTTAAAGCCACTTTGCTGGCGAGCTGCCGGTGATGACCAGCAGCTGTCTGCAGATCGCTTATCTCAGTTAAAAGAGTCCCAAACCCAATGTGGGGTGAATTTTGGGCCTACGCTTTCAGGTGTTGGGATCATTCCCCATGCCCAGTTCATGCTGGCAATGCAAGCAAATTTCTATACCAATGACTGTTGTCAAGGGTTAACAATGTAGCTAAACTCCTCAGCACAGTTAATACCTTTTTATAAATCAGCTATTCTCAACTAAGTCTGAAATTAACTAATGCATTTAATTTATTAATGAAACGTTATTTCTCCTCTAAATTTAAATTTCTTCAGGTCCTACTACTTGTTTAATTAATGGAAATAAATGTTATGCAAGTTCATATTGAAGTACATTTGAAGTATCAGTTATAAATTTGCTGTATTACTGGCTCAGTCAATTCCATCAACCTTCATCCCTGTGGGTCATGCCATATTTGTACTGGCAGGACGATGTTCCCTGCTAAAGATGATTTTTCACTTGTAAAGTGTTACTAATGTAGTCCTCACAGTATTGAATTTGTGCAAGAAATGATATTAGAAAGGTTATAAATTGAGAAATGCTTAATAAATTAGATAATCAACTTAACAATTTTATCCATGAATCTTATGTTATTTAATGTGGTGAACTCTGCAGCAATGTAAAGGGCCTGTTATCTTTGAATTGTTAGGAAACTAATATAACTAAGTTGACTTTCTTAAAGGCTTTGTTATGTCTGAATTGAAAAAGAAACTTAAACATTCAATTTTTTTCAACAGCTGAGACCTTCATGGTCTAAGTTGAATATCATATTATTGGTATGAGGTAGTGATCTTTGTGCAGTTGGAGGCTTATGAAAGTTCAGTTATTGACCTACTTCATCTGGAAATTGTAGCAAATTCTGATATTTTTGTGCAGGTTGTAAAGCTGTGCTTTTTATAGTCAGTTACTTTTGAATATACTGCAACCTGGTGATTGCAAAATGATTGATGGATTTTGTTGATGAAACCTATAAATTACATGAACCAAACATGATCAGGTGCATCAAGGTAATCAGAAATTCTTCCAAATATAGATTCTGCAAGATTGACCATACAATCAGTAATGGTCGTCTGGCTGTAATGCCCTCATACATCAGGTTCTAATCGTACTAAATTATTTAGTTTGTAACTTGCCGGCTTTATTCTTTTAATGTTTTAAATTGCTAACAGTTTCTCTGGCTGTTTCAATTGTGTGATGTGTACTCTGCTTAAGCTTGTGTTGCTATGCAACTCACAGCCAACCATATCATCTTAACAATAGAGGCACACCCTGATGTGAGTGCAAAGAATCATGAGACTCATAGGAATTTGCAAGCTGTTAGAAATAGGGGGAGGTGATGATTGGGAGGTAGTGGTATTAGCGCTGAACTAGTAATCCAGAGATCCAGGGTAATACTCTGAGGACTTGGGTTCCCGCCATGGCAGATGGTGGAATTTGAACTCAATAAAAAACTAGAATTAAAAAGTCTAATGATGTGCATGAAACCGTTGTTGATTGTTGTAAAAAACCCATCTGGTTCACTAATGTCCTTTAGGGAAGGAAATCTGACTACATGTGACTCCAGACCCACAGCAATGTGGTTGACTCTTAAATGCCCTCTGAAATGGCCTAGCACCCAGTTGTACCAAAGCACTACAAGGTCTCAAAAGAGGAATGAAACCTGACGGGCCATCTGGCATCGACCTAGGCACCGGAAATGACAATGGAAAATGCTGGAAAATCCTCCTTGGAGGATTTAGCCTCATGGCCCGGCATAACCCCCACTCTACCATTACCTTCAAGCCAGGTGATCAACCCTGGTTCAATGAAGAGTGCAGGGGGGCATGCCAGGAGCAGCACCAGGCATACCTAAAAATGAGATGTCAACCTGGTGAAGCTATAAGGCAGGATTACTTGCAAGGCAAGCAGCAAGTGATAGAGCTAAGCAATCCCACAACCAATGGATCAGATCTAAGCTCTGCAGTCCTGCCACATCCAGTCGTGAATGGTGGTGAACAATTAAACAACTTGCTGGAGGAGGAGGCCCCACAAATATCCCCAACCGCAATGATGGAGGAGCCCAGCATATTAGTGGAAAAGATAAGGCTAAAGCATCTGCTACAATCTTCAGCCAGAAGTGCCAAGTGGATGATACACCTTGGCCTCCTCCAGAGGTCCCCAGCATCACAAATGCTAATGTTCAGTCAATTCAATTCACTCCATGTGATATCAAGAAACAGCTGAAGGCACTGGATAGTGCAAAGGCTGTGGGCCCTGACAATATTCCAGCGATAGCGATGAAGACTTGTGCTCCAGAACTTGTTGTGCCCCTACCTAGCCAAGCTGTTCCAGTACGGCTACAACACTGGCATCTACCCGGCTATGTGGAAAATTGCCCGGGTATGTCCTGTACACAAAAAGCAGGACAAATCCAACCTGGTCAGTTACTGCCCCATCAGTCTACTCTTAATCATTAGTGAAGTAATGGAAGGGGTCATCAACAATGCTATCAAGTGGCACTTTCTTAGCAATAACGCGCTCACTGACAGTTTGGGTTCCACCAGGACCACTCAGCTCCTGACCTTGGTTCACGTACAAAAGAGCTGAACTCCTGATGCGAGGTGAGAGTGACTGCCCTCGACATCAAGGATACATTTGACTGAGTGTGGCATCAAGCAGCCCTAGCAAAATTGGAATCATGAGAATCAGGGGAAACTCTCCACTGTTTGGAGTCATACCTAGCACAAAGGAAGATGGGGATGTGTTTGTTGGAGGTCAGTCATCTCAGCTCCAGGACATCACTGCAGGAGTTCCTCAGGGTAGTGTCCTCGGCCCAACCATCTTCAGCTGCTTCATCAATGACCTCCCTTCCATCATAAGGTCAGAAGTGGGGATATTCGCTGATGATTGCACAATATTGAGCACCATTCATGATTCCTCAGATACTGAAGCAGCCTATGTCCAAATGCAGCAAGAGCTGGACAATATCTAGATTTGGGCTGGCAAATGGCAAGTAACATTCACCCCACACAAGTGCCAGGCAATTAACATCTTGAACAACAGGAAATCTAACCATTGCCCCTTGGTGTTCACTGGCACTACCTTCACTGAATCCTCCACTATCAACATTCTAGGGGTTACCATTGACCAGAAACTGGATTGGACTAGCCATGTAAACACAGTGGCCACAAGAGCACAGAGGCTAGGAATCCTGCGACGAGTAACTCACCTCCTGACTCCCCAAAGCCTGTCCACCATCTACAAGGCACAAGTCAGGAGTGTGATGGATTACTCCCCACTTGCCTGGATGAGCGCAGCTCCCACAACACTCCAGAAGCTTGACACCACCCAGGACAAAGCAGTCCGCTTGATTGGCACCACATCCTCAAACATTCATTCTCTCCACCACCAATGCACAGTAGCAGCAACGTATACCATCTACAAGATGCACTGCAGGAATTCACCAAGGCTCCTTAGAAATCACATTCCAAACCCATGACCACTACCATCTAGAAGGACAAGGGCAGCAGACACACAGAAACACCATCACCTGGAAGTTCCCCTCCAACCCACTCACCATCAGCACTGTGGGTGTTCCTACACCACATAGACTGCAGCGGTTCAAGAAGGAAGCTCACCACCACCTTCTCAAGGGTAATTAACGATGGGCAATAAATGCTGGCCTAGCCAACAAAGCCCACATCCCATGAATGAATGATAAAAACAGAACTAGTTTTCAACAGGCTAAGCTGAATCATGTCTAAATCCCAAACTGCTGCCTGAGATTGAATGCATCCTTGTAGATGATATTTTTTAAAATGCCTAGTTTTCATAAGTGTGACAGTTTGCTAAAATTTAGAAGTTTTTAGGGGCAGTACGCTCTCACTCATAGGCTATACGACTGCAAGGGGTTAGTGGAATTGTTCTGTTTGCATGAGATGGCATTATGGTGAATGGAGTCCTGCACAGCCCAATTGAACACCAATGGTGCAAATGGACAGACCAAATTTTGCTGCTTGGTTATTTTGTTCCTTGCTCAGGAAAAACGTCATTCACCGTATGCATATTTAACTGAAATGTGGACTTGAGCTCATCAGCCTCAGGTTTCAGATAATATCGTTAATGTTAGAAAAGAGCCTTTTGGACAGCTAATCTTCCCTGTTGCTATTTGAAACTTTGGAATCTTTTAAAACTTCCTCCCCTTTGGAAACATTTTTATTTTTGCAATTTGGTTTGTTTATGCTCCTGGGAAGTGCCTTGGGAGAATTCTCAATTTAAAGGTGTTATATAAATGGAAGTTGGTGTTTTATGTGTACTGGCTTAGTCATATCATAGCCAGTAAAAAAAAAAACTCTTTGAACTGCTCACAGGGGGAGTTTTAATCCCTAAGAATAGGCGGGTTGAGAGCGGATGGGGGTGAAAATTTGTGATATTTAGAGAAATGGACAATCAATTCAGCTCCTACACAACACCTCCGGGTTTGACAGAGGCATGTTTGGATGCTGGTGAAATACCTACATGGTAAAGTTGGAGATTTAATAACTGGGTACAGGAGGGTACTTATTGCCACAGTTAGAAGAATGTAGAGCTCTTTTAAAATTGTGCTTAATTTGGCTCCAAATTTTTCTTGAGCTGGACGGGTTTCCCAGGGCTGGAGAAGCTGACCAGGGAAATGGAGGTGCATCTGAGCCACGGGCCTGGTTTTTTCTGAAGTGAAGTTCACTTATTGCAGCGGGTGTCTCATTTCCCTTTGACATATGGTTAGCAGAATGTTCTTATCTGGATACAACTCTTTTTCAACCTTTGAAGGTTTCAAATAGTTAAGATCAGGATGGGAGGCACCTTGGATTTGTTTGGCAGCACATCAGAAGAGGAAGACCACCACCATTCACTGCCTGCTATGGTGAGATCAACACTTATACAGGAGAGGGGTGCACATGACTGGGGTGCACAGGTGAAGGACCGAGGTCACATGTGGCACTATCCAAATCACAGCATTTACAGAAAGAGGTTCAGCTTCCTTGGCCTTACTGAAGAGCAGAGAGTCTGCAGGCTGTTGTTGCCATATAGGATGGTGGTGCAGATTGGCAATCTCCTACAGGAACCCCTGCTGACTGTTGGACCTGGTGACCGTGCATTCCCTGTGGCAGAAAAAGTGACCACCAGTCTCATCTTATTCAGCTCTGGAGCCTTCAAGGGCAGACATCATATCCAGAATCTTCCAGTCAGCTGCAATAAATGCACAAGGGAGGTCATTGATGGATTGTTTGGCAGAGTCAACAATTATGTAAATTTTCCCTGTGATGACAATATCTAGAATGAACTGGCACTTAAATACACCACTCTGGCTAGCTTCCCCACAGGTACAGGGTGCCATTAACTGCATACGTGTGTCAATCTGAACACTGTCATTGCAATTAGGAGTTTTTATAAACTACAGGGATATTTGTCCATTAATGTGCAACTGGTGTGCAACCATGAGTAGAGGTTCATGCCAGTCTGTGCCGATTCTCTGACAGCTGTCATGATGGTACATTTTAGATTGCATGAGCTGGGTGACACCCTGAAATATTGGCAAAAGAAATATAAGATAAAGGAGTTTAAATGCTGCTCTTCACACCTTTCTCAAACTTTCCCTTTTGTTAGCACTTTAAATTCATCAAAGGGAGGAAGAAAATTTGCAGAGCTATGGGAAAAGAGCAGGGAATTGAGATTAATTGTATCTCTTTACCAAAGAACAGCATAGGCTTAATGAGCTGAATGGCCACCTTCTGTGTTGTACCGTGCTAAGATTCTTTGATTTTATGTAACACTTCAAATTTGGCTCATGACACTTGCAAGGAACCCCATTAATGCAGTGTGGTAGTACTACAACAAGAGCCAAATGAGCACTGGTTGTGTCATTGAGCAAGCCATCAGAACATTGAAGATGTGCTTCCTGTGCCTCAGTACATTTGGAGGTGCCCCCAGTACTCACCAGTTAGGATGTCCAAATGTTAGTGATGTGCTGTGACCTTCATGATATTGTGCAGTGGAGGAAATTTCAAGTGGGAGAGGAATAAGGGGCTCATTGCTCATCTTCAGGTGAGAACATCGAGGAGGAGGAGGAGCAGCAGCAAGAGTAGGGGGAATATGGGGCACCTGTTGACAGACTAATTGCTTACGTTAGTGCCTGGGATGCCCTTATATTGTGAAGGTTCAGCTTCCCATCACCAGGACTACCCGTCCTCCCTGGACCTAATCTTTGCGCAAAACAGTTCTTCAACAGCTCAATGACCCATTGCCAATCCATCCATTGGATCGTGTCATGTATTGATATTCAGCATGAAACAAATGAAAGAATACATTGGCACTCAGGCCGCAATAATGGATAAGACATGGAATTGGCGCTAATCAATAAACGTGTGTGGCATTTTACCTCTCCTGAATAATTGGGGAAATCTGCCGGCATTGATTGTACCTGCACAGCCAGCTTGCCTAATGGGGAAAGAAAACAATTTTTCCAGCAGCCATCCAGCTGGATTGTTGGAATGGGCTTTGAGAGGAAGACTATCACAATGCTTGTGGAGTCACGGGAGCACCCTTGCTTTTCCTGGCGCCACAGGAAGCATGCTTTAAAAAATAATTCTCATTAACAGAAAGGAGGCTGCTGAAGGATTGAGTCGTGCAGTTCAAGAATTTAATTAGTACATCAACAACAAGAGAAATAAGATGGTTTTCCTACTCGCAACCTTAGTGTCGTAAAAGTGTGACTAGAGTGCAATATATGTCAAACATCTGATTAACGTGGCTAAAAATAGCAAGAATCCACCCATCTGGGCCAGAACATTGCTGTCAGCATGCGGAGGGGCGGGCCCGACATGCTGACGCGTAAAATGATGCGAGATGGCATTGAGCGTGCGTCCTGATGTCATCGTGCATCATTTCAATATTGCGTTCGGCAGGCACAAGCTGGAGGTGGATGTGCCCCTGCCAAACTGTCAAAGGCCTATTAAGGCCATTAAAAAAGTAATTGATGTTGTTAACAGCGCTGTCTGTCCAGCCTTAAGGTTGGCAGGCAGTGAAGAGCCCAAGCGCCCTTTGCCTTTTTCAGGAAACCTCATACACGGGCGGGATGAGGTTTCCTAAAGGCTTAGTAAAATAATTAAATACATTTTGCTAAATGCACAAACAGCTCATGTGACAATAAATAATTTTTTAGTTCATTTATTGAAAGGTTTCGTTATCAACTTAATCTCCCTGAGGCAGCTCCATGCATGTGCGAAAGAGCACAGGCCCTGACTCTCCCTCCTCCCCCCGCCCGCACAGGTACACTATCGGCTGCATGTTACGCTGGGCGGACCTTAATTGGCCCGCCCATGTAAAATGGCTGATGGCGATCAGCTCTGTACCTGCCCGCTGCTGTGCAGCCCGTCTGACATAGGTAAGATTCAGCTGTGTTTCTTGGCAGTTTGATAATGCTCAGTGCCAGTTAAAGGAATACAATTTGCTGTGGATGTTCATTCATGCACTTGAAGCGGTAGACAATCTCAGAACAGTTGTTGTTTACACAGAAGGAGATTAGGTGAAAGCTGCTTTTTTTAAGATGTCTCTATTTTGTGCCTTTTGAGTTCCAGCTCTCTGTCTTCACCCACTGTTATTTTGCTCTCTTGCTGTCGTTGCATTCACCTAACGTATGCATAGTAATATTAAGTGCCTATCATCATATTGGAAAAAGTAATTGTTTAAGAGAAACAGCATCACAAACTGCCTTGGATAAATTGAAATAGCTCATTTGTATTTCATTAATTACGGAATTAAATTTAAGCTAAACATTTGTAAATATTCATTTTTCTTTTGAAATATTTAAATGGATCTGCATTTATGAATATGAAGTTGGACATTTTTCTTCAAATCTATCAATTTTATTTTAATGCTACATTCAGGACATCCAAGTATTCTGATTTGGTCTGAAGGAATTAATAATGCACCATTTAGTTGGTCTGTGGGAGCCCCATAATGGTTAGGATTATCTGTTTCATAATTACTGTGAATCAGTCCCTTCCATCTCACTTTGTAGTCTCTCACAGATCAAACCTCCAGAATCACTTCTTGCCTAATTTTGGACCATTTTCCTTGCCCATCCTAGATATTACCAGCATGAAGTCTCAATGTACAATTGCCTCTCCCACATTATACATTGATTCTGAATTGTCTCTGGCTTTCCTGGCTTCAGCCTGCTTTCCCAGCCACAGCAAAGGATTGCCCACTCTCCTCAATTAGTCTGTGGCAAAGGGATGGGCATTATTCAACCAGGATTGGCTCAAATAATCAGGATGTTTATTAATGCAACGTAATTTCAGGCTAACTGACTGCAGGTTCTCAGTCCAAATTTGAGCTCAAATCCCCTCATCACTGTCTAAAACCAGACCTGCTTCCAGCTTCAGCTGTCCACTTGCTGCCTCACTGTCCAGTTCTAACCCTAGCCTCCCAACATCCCCCCTCCCAGCTTATTTTTTGTGATAAACCCATTTTCAGTTGCATTAATCAAGCTGCAGCATAAGGAAAATACATAGTAAGCTGTTGGGTCTCATGCAGTCAATCTGAGGTCAGAAAGGTCTCACTCTAAAATATATCAAAAATTATTTTTTAAAGCAGATTACTTTTTTAAAAAAAATGCATTTTGAAACACTGTCTGCTTGCACTCGTTCATGACAGATTTTGTGCTTGGGGATGTACAAATATGTTTGAATGGAAATTCAACAAAATTAAACATTTTTCAAAATGGACACTTTTTTGGCACTCTGTCAGAATTGCTGATTTGCGCCAAAAGTGAAACTCTCGGCCAGGGTGTTCGACAAGATATTATTGTGCCACTTATAAATCACTCCTGTGATAATATAATGTTGGCTGCAGTTGCAAAACCCATGATTGTTTTCTAACACGGCCAACACATCTGGAAAAAATCAAAAACATCAGAATAAAACTTTATCAATACACATGCTGGTGCATGTTTCAAGGGCATAGCCTACTTTAGGGCACAGACGACGATGATAAATGTCCAAACCTTGTTCATACAGTTTATGCTATCATCTGCATTTTTTGGTGTATTAACATTTTGTGATGCATTCCGTACCGTACTCAAATATACACTATATATGGTACCTGTTTACGTTTGTAACAAGATTCATCCACCTAATAAGTATATGACCTTGCAGAACAGAAAAGGTTGGCAGCTGTGGAAATGATAATGAAACCATTGACAGTTGAAGAACTCCATTTTGGGAATTGTGATTTAACTGTAGAGCATTTGTATTGAATTTTCTCTGATGAGTCCACAGATTTCTGAAATTAATCTAATCAGAACATTACCTGTCAAACTGGAAAGAAAATATTCAGCAATTTCTGGCCATTTCAGAAGGAAACTGGGCATACATAGGCTCACATATAAAAACTGTTTGTATTTGTGCAAAACTCTTTCGAACCAAGTCTCCAGATGTTTGAAAACCTTCATATTAAGTCGCTGTAAGTTTTGTGCCAATTGTCCTATAGAAAAGATTTGTATTTAGCAAGTTTATCCATAGGCGTTTATATTTTTGTCAAATACACTGAGGGAGTGGTTGCGAGATAGTCTGTCATTGAGATGCAGGGCTATTCCATGTCACAATACTGTAGCAATTAATGTGCCCTTAAACAACATAATATGTTCAGTCCAGTTGAGTAATTGGTTTTAGGCTGTGTGACACAATGGATTGAACAAGTGCATAGAAAATCTGCTAAGTTTAACGAACTGTCAAAGATTTTTGAGACGTTTGGAGGACAAGAACAGAAATACTGGACATCTAGGTTTGAAACAATGTGTGTTTTCCTACTCTGCAGGTAGAATAGCACCTTACTTGTGGTTGTGGGTAGTGCTGCCACTTTTCCACTGTGATCTTATTTTCCTAATAATGTGCGCAGGAAGCTACTTTCATGTTGTATCACTAAGAGGTGAGAAAGGCATAGTTGTTCCCATAAATGGTCAGAGGGACACCAAAATTACAATACAGGCAGAGTGTCACAAATTTGGCTATCCAAAAATTGGAGTTGTCCGAAAACCAGACATTTTCATAAGTGCTATGGATTGATTTTAATTGTTATTAAATGAGTGAAATAACTTACTGGGATAATTCGGCTGGGTGCTGTGTTGGTGCTGTGGTGCATTAGATTACTTTTTGGTTTTGCCCAAGCTCCGAGTGGTCCAAGCAGCCCTTTACCCTACACAACCTGCATTGGCCTTATACACCCAATCCATACTTTGAATCCAACACAACCTGTGAGTCAAGCTTTTCTTACCTTATTATTTTTTTTCAAATTTTATTTCTTCACTATAATGTATTTTTTTTATCAAACTTTAATAATAAGAAACTTAGTTGATTTCATGTGTCTCCTACTAATTAAGGTTGTGATTGTTTTCTCCAAAAGCTGGCAAAATCTGAAATCCGGCATGGACTCCGTCCTGAAGTTGCCAGTTTTGAGACACTCTATCTTTATAACAGCAGCATTAGCTTTGCAGAACCACTTGTATCTCCAGTTCTGAGAGCTATTTTTTCAGTAGTTTGTCTAGTACTTTCTTCTAGTACTTTGCAATTTTGGAAAAGATTTCATCCTGTTCTGATCTCTGCTACTTTCACAGGTAAGATATTTGGAGTGAATACTTTCCAAAAAATTGTTATGCAGGATTACCTTTGGGGTTGCACTGGCTTGGGGAAGATACAAAGTAGTGTCATGCTGGTGAAGGTGCTCGTGTTTGGGGATTGGGAGAAAAGTAAACACTGACACAGACTGATTGTTTCAACATGCCTGTTTTTGTGTTGTAATTCATTATATTTCTATGGGCAGAACTTTCCATTCTGGAAAATAAGTCTGGTGGTGGGGGGAGTGGAGGTGGGCATGGGAAAGTCAGTGTAATTCCCACTCGGCAGTGAGGTGGGTGAACATGCGTGACCTTCCACTTTTTAGCTCATTAATTATGCATCAGTCAGGAGCTCAGCGAATCCCGTTGCAATCGAAGGTCCTGGCACCATATTTAAAGGCCATCCGGACAGACATTCACTCATTGCAGGCTAGAAGCTCTGCACCACTCCTCCACAGTCCTTGCAGCTGTAGCTCATGCTGCAGAAGCTAGCAGATATGCGAAGCCACATTCCGGGACAAACAAGGGCAGCTCCACTATAGCCTTTCGCTCATCTCTAGATAAGAGCACCGCCAGTGAGACACCCATGGTTGGACCAATGTAAGCTGTTGCAGTGGTCCATGTTAGCCAGCCTCTTGAACTTATAAAAAGATCCACCTCCCACTTTGAGGGATCTCACTGACTGACTAACTGCGTGGTCAAGGTCAGTTTGGGAAAATATTGTGCGTCACCTTTCAAACTCGTTCTACCATCTTCTACCCTGCCCTGTCACCCACCAACCTCTCTCTCATCATCGTAGATTCCTCAATATCACCATGCCTCTCCCTTTGTCATTCTTGAAACTTCCCACGTTAGCCTGGACCCTATTTTGATCTACCTGCACATGCCTTCCCTTCCCTCAGAGTCAACACCTGTGACCGTCTCCATGCCCACCCTGACCTTGCCCCCTCTTGTTATCTGAGCCATCTGTCTTGTCCCCCTTCTTGATCAATCCAATGAGACCTTCACCTACCAGACTCTCACCCTGGACCTGCCACCATACCAGATCCCACTCCCGCCTTTGACTGTCTTTGCTCCCTCCTATTAGCAGAAACTAAAATTCTTCTCCCAGGACCTCACCATCGACACCACTGATCCCACCCATTAAGACATTTCCTCCCCCTCGCCCATGCTTCTCCGAACACTCTCACTGCCCCACCCCCCCCACCTACCCATCCTGGGACACTTTTGCCACCCTTCCCTTGCCATTGCCCCACTGTGCCGCTCCCCCACTTCCCTGGGCACTCTCCCAGCCCTTCCCCTATAAGCCTGCCTCCCTTGTCCAACCTTCAGTCCACCCTCCCTAGTCCCTCACTTCCAGCCTTCGCCTGCCTCCCTTGTCCAGACTGGGTTCAGTGTTTGCTAACGGCACTCAATATAAGTGAAGTTATGCGAGGTCCTCAAGAAGGAAAAAGAAACATTCACAGACCTGAAAATCATGGATTAAGTAAAGCTCGCCGGGTGCACATCACTTATACACAACCATAAAACTGAATGTTCTAAATTCTCGCTGGTGGGGACTCAATTTGGAGGGGGAGCTGAATTCAGCGAGGTGGTCTTTTAATGAGCATGCTTCAGATGCCAAAGCATGCAAATGGAGTTGCCAGCATTGTTTGCCTTTAACCTACCTTGAAAGTTGGGAGAACAAAATTCCAACAGTTTATCCTGTCGTCAGGAAACAGAATTTTTTGTCTCCCGCCAAATTAAGTGCCCCTGCCTGCCACGATTCTCACTGCTGGCGGGAGTGAAAAGTTCCACCCCATGTGTATGTGGCAGCCATTCAAAGTAATAAATGGGCAGATTTCACTAGGAGTCCAAGGCAAAAAGAATTCTTTCACTTGAAATGGTTCAAAAAATCTAAAAACGTTCTGAATTGCACTCAATGTTGCAAAGTAGTTTAAGCTTCACTGTGCATGTAGATATAGTACCGCACATACTGTCGGCATGCTTAACTTGAAGGCCATAGTAATGTCAAACAGTCCTTATTATGAGCTGGAGCTAGCCCAACTTGGCATGTTATGCAATGCAAACTTCTGTATATACAAGTATTAATAATAATAGTTTGATCAGTTGCCTTCACATATCTTAACTCATATGGATGTGATCCCAGGGGCAGGATTTTCCCTTCGTTGGGAGGGCACAGTGGGCAGGCCTGGGAATGGCCTTAAAATGGACCGCCGCCTGCGATCGGGCTCCGACCCCCTGATTTTACGCTGGCTGGCCAATTAATGGTGAGAACCTCAGTGCTTCTGGGGTGGGGGCGGGAGGAGCACAAGCACTGAATTTTGTGCAGGCGCGGGGGAATGTGCACTGAAAGCTTCCTGAAAGCACAGAGCTGCCTCAGGGAGCTGAAGAATTTTCAAATTAAAAACAAGATTTTACAAATAATATAAACATGACTCAGTCACATGAAGAGGGACATGGTAAAAATGATGTTAACATTTTTTTATTGTTTGTTTTTTACCATTGGAAACCTCATCCTGCCCGTGGATGAGGTTTCGTTAAAAATGCGAAGGCCGCCTGGCCTAAAAGCAGAGTATTACTGAAGAGGAGAACGACTGCATAATTCTGAGGTGCAGAGGGATCTAGGTGTTCTAGTACATGAGTCACAAAAAGTTAGTTTACAAGTACAGCAAGTAATTAAGAAGGCTAATGGAATGCTATCCTTTATTACTAGAGGGATTGAACATAAAAGTAAGGATGTTATGCTTCAGTTACACAATGCGCTGTATATGCATTGCATTAGTGAGACTGCATCTCGAATAGTGTGTGCAGTTTTGGTCTCCTTATTTAAGGAAGGATGTAAATGCATTGGAGACAGTTCAGAGGAGGTTTACTAGATTGATACCTGGAATGAGTGAGTTGTCTTATGAGGAAAAGTCGGACAGATTGAGCTTGTTTGCACAGGAGTTTAGAAAAGTGAGGGGTGATTTGATTGAAGTATACAAGATCCCGAATGGCCTTGACAAGGTGGACATCAAAAGGTAAATCCAGAACTAGGGGCACTGTTTTAAAATTAGGTTGTCACCCTTTTAGGACAGAGATGAGGAGAATTTTTTTCTCTCAGAGGGTTATGCGACTTTGGAACTCTCTGCCTCAGAAGGTAGGAGAGGCGGGGTCATTGAATATTTTTAAGGCAAAGGTAGATAGATTGTTGTTAGGCAAGGGATTCAAAGGTTTTCGGGGTTAGATGGGAATGTGGAAATTGAAATACAAGACCAGCTTATCGATTGGCGGAGCAGGCTCAAGGGGCCAAATGGTCTACTCCTGTTCCTATTTCTTATGCTCTTACTTGCCCGCCCGCCAATCGAATGGTTGAGTGGGCAGCGAAAATTACAAATTAATTACTTGTTTAAGGGCCTTAATAGGCCTCTTAATTGTCGATGGGAACACTGTCAACACCAGTGTGTGCCTGCCGACCAAATCAATATTTTACTCCCGATCAGGTCGAGCCCACCTGTGGAATGAAAAATTCTGCCCCAGGTTCATGTGTTGCAAAGTCCAATGCCTGATCTATTTATGTGTCAATCATGCACAACAAAACTTCAGCCTGCTTCTAATTTGAGAGAGTCTGCTGGCTGAATTTGTTGTAAAAGGAAACATCCTGGGAATCAAATACTTATTTATATCTCACCTAATTATTGTCTACACCCTGAACAAAAGGATTTGTTGCTTGTGAATACTAATTAGGTGCAATATTGTTTAGTTACAAGTGCTTTTCTGCTTACATTGTGACAAGTTTCTTTTTTATATTTTGACTTTCAAATCACACAAAATCAGAAGATGATTTATACCTTGCATCACTGCCTGACTGCCCATCGCTCTCTTATCAGTTACTGAAAGGCATTTTTTAATCAGGTTTCATTAAGGAATTTGGTTTCATGAGCCATGTCATTATTTCAGATTCTTTGGCTTGGATGTGGACATGAGCCATGTTAACGTGTTTTTTTAAGCAAAAGCTGGCAAAACAGCACAACTCTAAGTTTAAAACAGTCAGCGAGTTAATAATTTTTACAATGCACGGTAAGATATTCTTTCTCAGATCCACACAGTGGGCAATTCTTTAGTCATGTCTGATTATTCAGAGCAGCATCTCATATCCTGAAATATCCTTTCAGTATCCACCCTGTCAAGTCCCCTCAGGATCTTCTATGTTTCAGTAGGATCATCTCTCATTCTTCTAAACTCCAATGGATACAGGTCCAGTCTGTCCGACCTTTCTTCATAAGAAAACGCTCCCATTCCAGGTATCAGTCGAGTGAACCTTCTCTGAATTGCCTGTAAAGCGTTTATAGTTTTTCTTAAATAAGGAGACCAAAACTATACATAGTAATCCAAATATGGTCTCACCAATACCCTACACAATTGTAGCAAACCATCCCTATTTTTCTATTCCATTCCTCTAGCAACATGCCATTTGCCCACCCAATCACCTAATGTATCTGCATACCAACTTTTGTGATTCATATACCAGGACAACCAGATCCCCCTATACCTCAGAGTTCAGCAATCTCCCCATTTAAATTGTATACTGCTTTTCTATTTGTAGTACTTGAAGATATAGCCTTTCCTACTGCCAATCAGGCGTCACGTGATTGTTCTTGGAGACTCTGACCAGTGGGCCCTAAGCATGGTTAATCCTTTCCTAGTCGAGGACCTAGTTCAAGTATGTAGTTTCTGCAAAGCTCTCTGCAAAAAAGTTATCTGTTTCAAGTAGAAGCTTGTCTGGTATGTATAGTCTTTACGTTTGGTGATGAGGGTAAAATAGCTCCGACGCTGCACCTCGCCTTGTGAATGTGAGTACATCAGATCTTAAGAAAAAAGAAAAGTATACTCACCAGTCCAATTGTAAGTCCTTTAATGAATTAGTAGACCTCAAGAAAACACATTTTCAGCCGAAGTCATCCGTAAAATGCAGAAGTTTAAGTTTAACTCCAGAGTAAGAGCCCCGGGGGAGACCATTGCAACCTATATAGTGAAGTTGAAGCAGTTGATTGAGCACTGCAACTTCAGAGACACACTTAATGATGTGTTGCCGGACAGGTTAGTTTGTGGAGTTCACAGTGACCCCATTCAGTGTCGTTTACTCCCAGAAGTTAACATCGATTTGAAGTGTACCATGGAAAGTGCTGCAATAGACTTGCAGGCTTTAGAGAATGTACAACATGGTGCAGTTCATGTGGAGTGGGAACCTACCGCTGGGTGTGGCATGAAAACCAGAGACACAGCAGCGAAGCGAGAGACAATCTCTGCTGCTAGAAAAATGAAAAGGCCTAGTGGAAGCATTTCAGCAATAAATCTGAGATTAATCTGTTTTAGATGTGGGGGTAACCATGTGCTGGACCCCTGCAGATTCAAGGAGGCAGAATGCCATTACTGCCATAAGAAAGGTCATGTAATAAAGCAAGCAGGGCAAAATCAAAACAGCCCATAAAGCAGCAGACCAAAATGATTCAAATGAATAATATAACAGAACTTGAAGCTGCTGATACTGATACCTATTCCCTGTACAATGTCACAGCAGTACAAAGTGAACCAAGAACCATAACCATCGAAGTGAATGAGAACCCATTAGTAATGGAGGTAGATACGGGACCCTCAACCACAGTGATGGTAGAGCACACATTTAAATACCTAAATGAAGATACCCAGCCACAGAATCTGGAGTGAACTTCGGCTCACTTGAAGACATCCACTGGAGAACCCATACAGGTAAAGGGCATCGTCACAGTACCTGTGTCTTATAGGCAACCGACAACGTGGATTCCAATGATTATAGTGACAGGTGAAAAACCTAGTCTTTTGGGCCGAGACTGGTTACAAAAAAACTAAGCTCAACTAGTCTGAAATATTTCACTTGAGAAGAGATGGATTCCTCTGCTGTTAAGGAAATATGACAAAGTATTTCATGACAAATTAGGAAAGTTAAAAAGCTTGCAAGCAAAAATATGTGGGGCTTCTCAGGCGACACCCATTTCTTTAAGGCCAGACCTGTGCCTTATGCCCTAAAGGAGAAGGTGGATGCAGAATTGTGCCTGTTAGAATAGCTAGGCATCACCCAACCAGCCCAATTTTCAAAATGGGCAGCACCTATAGTCCCAGTGGTGAAACCTGACCACACTATATGCATTTGTGGGGACTATAAATTGGCCATGAACAAGGCAGCTAAACTAGATAAATATCCTATCTCGAGGATAGACGACTTGTATGCAAAACTAGCTGGAGGCAAATCCTATGCCAAACTGGACGTGAGCCATGCATACCTACAGTTGGAGCTGGATAGCATGTGCTAGAGGGTATGTCACCATTGACACACACAAGGGTCTGTATCAATATAGCCGCCTACCATTTGGAGTATCATCTGCATGTGCAATTTTTCAAAGGACAATGGAAAGTCTTTTGTAAGGGCTTCCCTGAGTAGCAGTATATCTAGATGATGTTCTGAACACAGGGTGCATGGATGCCGAACATTTGGTCAACCTGGAAGAGTTGTTAAGAAGATTCTCAGAAGGCTGTGCACGATTAAAGAAAAAGAAATGTACATTCCAAGCACCAGAGGTTACTTACCTGGGTCACCGGCTGGATGCCAAGGGTTTGCATCCAGTAGAAGAGAAAGTTAGGGCAATCAAAAAAGTGCCCTCTCCGTCCAGTGTAACTGAACTCAAGTTTTTCCTGGGCATGATCAATTATTATAGCCACTGCTTGCAAAACCTGTCAACAGTGTTGGCACCATTGCACTTGTTGTTAAAAATGAATCATCATTGGTCATGGAATTCACAACAGGAAGAAGCCTTTGTTAAAGTGAAGAAGCTGTTACAGTCATCATGTTTACTGGTACATTACGACTCGTCAAAGGAATTAGTATTAACATGTGATGCTCTGCTTATGGTGTGAGAACTGTGTTGTCACATAGGATGGAAGATAGATCAGAAAGTAACAAAGACTCTATATCAAGGCATGCTAGAGCTTCGGTTCCTGCCTGCATTTCCCTATGTAATAGAGTCAATTCTTGGCCCAGCAATCAAGGGAAGAAACTGAGTAGGAGTGATTTGTTTCCCTGCAAAGAGGAAGTCAAAAGGTGAATCAGCCTCAGGTCACTTATGTGAGTCTGTTAGCATCTCATTGCAGATGAGCATAAAAGCCTGAGGGCAGAATCTTTTCAATCCTCTCAGTTGTGGAATGTTGCATTACCAGTGAGAAACTTAAAAAGCAGATAAACAAAAAAAATAAAAACTTGCATTTATATAACATTTCTCATGATCACTAGATGTCTCAAAGCGTTTCACAACCAATGAAGCATTTTTTGAAGTGTAGTCACTGTTGTAATGCAGGAAACTTGGCTGCCAGTATGCGCACAGCAGACTCCCGCAAACAGCAATATGATAATGACCAGATAACTGTAGTTTTGTGAAGTTGTTTGAGGGACGAATGTTGGCCAGGGCACCAGGGATAACTCTCCTGCTTTTTTTTCAAAATAGTGCCATTGGATCTTTTACATCCAGCTTTTATTTAAAAGATATTTTAAATAAGTTGTTGATCAATTATTATAGCCACTGCTTGCAAAACTTGTCAACAGTGTTGGCACCATTGCACTTGTTGTTAAAAACGAATCATCATTGGTCATGGAATTCACAACAGGAAGAAGCCTTTGTTAAATTGAAGAAGCTGTTACAGTCATCATGTTTACTGGTACATTACGACTCGTCAAAGGAATTAGTATTAACATGTGATGCTCTGCTTATGGTGTGAGAACTGTGTTGAGGTATTAAAACCACATGTTCAATTCCCACTGTGCCGTTAATTGGTCTAATCTAGGACAATGATATGGGGGCGTGGTGGAGAGGGTGGTGGTGGGGGGCTAAGGTTGGGAGGGGGCAATGAATGTGTCGGGGTTGAGGCTGGGAGGGGGGCAATGAAGGTGCCGTGGTGGGTGACATTGGGCGGAGGCAATGAATGTGTCGGGGGGTGAGGTTGGGAGGGGAGCAATGAAGGTGTCAGGGAATTGAGGTTGGGGGGAGGGAGTACAGGGGGCAATGAGCAGGGGAGAAGATGGCAGCTGGGGAGGTAGGTGTAAGGAGTGGTGGAAGATGTAAGGGAAGGAGCTTGGAAGAGGGAAGGAGTCCAGGAGAGGAAGGATGCATAGAGGGGAGGGAGTAAGGGTGGAGGAAGGAATCGGGAAGGGGAAAGAGTAAAGCTGGAGGAAGAAATGAGGCTGGAGGAAGAGGTGAGGCTGGAGGAAAGCGTCGGGAGGGAGGAAGGATTAAGGGTGACAGAAGAAGTAAGGGTGTCTGATGGAGTCGGGAAAGTGGAGGGACTAAGTGCGGGGTGGGGGGACTAAAGGTGGGGGAAGGGGTTCAAGGGAGTGGGACTAAGCGGGGAGGTGGGGAGTCCGTGGGGGTGGTAGGATTAATTAGGATTAAGTGCAGGGGAAGAGGTTCTGGGGAAAGGGTTCCAGAGGGGGAAGGAGTCTGGGGGTGGGGTGGGGGGGTGGCATGTCCAGGTGAATAAGCAAGGGAGGGGTCTGATGGATCCATGATTGCCTCCTGAGGAATGAACTGAGGGTGGGCATGGTATGAGGGATTAGTGAGAATGACTGAGGGCAGAGTGAGGCGGTAGGGTGGGAGGGTAAGGGTTCAGTGGTATCGGTAGAAGGGACAGCGGGGGTGGTTGGTGGGGACTCGGAGGCAGGATGGATCCTGAGGATGGGAAGAAAGAGGTCGGGAGGATGAATGTGGATGCGGGTGAGATTTTTGGGAAGGAAGGGAAAGTGCACGTTCACCTGGACATCCCCAAAGGAAAAAGGTTGTGGCTGGTAGGTCAAGAGGGTGGATGGTGATGCCAGGGGGGTGGATCAACAGTGATGGGGGAAAGGAAATGGGTGACTGGGGGAGGGAAAAAGATGGGGGAGTGCACAAAAAAACCGAATCCAGACCATGCTGTCCAAATCGTAAGTGAAATGACAGTCGTGGTGGGTGAGGTCAGATGCTGCATGGGAATGTGATCATTGGGTGGAGATGCAGGTCAGCTCAGGTGGACAAGTGAAAGCAAACCCGAGCAGGCAGCAATCAAAATGCTAAGGACATTGAGGTGAGTATGATAAGTGAAAGATGCGTGTGCACGGGAGAGTGCTTGCATGAGGCTCTGAAAGGCCCTGTTATACCCACACTTCTCCCTCCAGAATCACTCGTTGGCCAGCTGCCCCCTCTGTGGTGACAGAGGATGAGGTTGAGGGGCTCACAGGCAAAGGGGACTCAGAGGGAGCAGACAGCCTCTGAGATCCCTGAGTGTCCAGCTGCTGCTTCTCCTGCCTTTGGGTGCCCAGTGGCTCCAGCCTGACTCCTTGAGGGGAAGGAACACCTGGAGGAGCATTGAGGTGCCCTGATTCCCTGTCTCATTGCCACTGCAGGAACTCACCCATGGCTCCCACGATGGAGTGCAGGTCTATACACATCTCCACGTTCTGCTGGACCAGGTATCCATGGCATCCGCCATCTTCCCCATGGGGACCTCCATATACGTACTTGTGGGCACCCCTTTATCAGAGAGCTGGCGGACACACTCCTCTGACTCACGTGCTACTCTGCTGAGGGCTTCCACCAGCTCTGCATGATGTTTGCACGCCTTCTGCTGACTCTCCAAGATGAGTTGGAAGGCCAAACCTAGAGGCTTGTCACCTGACTCGGACCTCACAGGTGCCTGATCCCCAGCAGCCCTCCAGTTGCCAGGGAGCTTGCACGAACCTGTCTCCTGCTGCTGCAGACACGTGTCCATGTGGTGATCACCAGACTGTGAACCGGAACCTGCTGCATATCTGGGTCCCACCAAGGTCTTTGTGCTGATGGAGGGTGTGGGTAAGCGTTGTGACGGGTCTTCCAGGCTGCTTATTTCCAGCTCTTCAATGAATGAGGCATCCTCTTGGCTGGAGCTGAGGACCTGGATGGAGCTGAGTGACTGGCTGGCTGATCGTGTCAGTTTCTTGGCAGAGCTCCCTGTAAAATGAAGTAGAGAGAATTTGTGCATGACAGCAGTCAAAAGCAGGAGCACTCACGTTTGCGATGAGAGAGTGATGACGTGGTGCAGGATTCTTATGAGGGTGTTCGCCGCCAACCTCACCATCACCGTAGGCATGGTCCATGTCCTCACACACCTCAAAGCAAGTGAGGGGCTCAACTCCACACACTCCACCCCAGTCTACAACCTCTTCCTGCAAGATAACAGACGGAGAGAGTGTGAGCAGGACATGGCTTTGCCTGGAATGTTTGTGTGGTGAGCGGAGCCATGACCTGAGTTCGAGAGGGCATGAGCCTAATGGAGAGTGAGGCTGTGTGTGTGAGCTAGTGATTTCCTGTGAGCTGTGATCCCTGTGGACGTGTGATGAATTTGTGAGTGTGTGAACTGAGAGTGATGAGAAGAGTGACTTACCCTGGCAGAATGGATGAGACAATTCATCTTGTAGTGGCACTGGGTGGCTGTCCTCTTTTGCAGGGCATTGGCGCTGACCACCGCTGCCACTGCCTCCCAAGCCAGATTAGTGAGGTTGTTGCCAATCCTGCAGCCAGAACGGGGGTGGAGGACATCACAGTGAGCCTCCACTGCGTCCAAAAGGCACTTGAGGGACATGTCATTAACCCAGGGAGCTGCAGTCTTCTTGCCTTTCAGGGTCATGTCTTCTTTGCAGTGCTCATGGACTGGAAGCACTGAGAGCTGTGAGTGTGGCTGGACTTTAAATATGGCACCCGGTGTGATGAAGCGCTGAGATGATGGTGTGGCGGGTGAACGAGAGCCCGCCCACTGTGGAAATGTCATGTTTCCTGGCAATGCATAATTAACGTGGCAGATTTGGGACAAAATGGCGTGAAAAGCCGCCATTGCGGCTGGCGGGTAAAACAACATTTTACTCGCCCGCTATGGCACTTCGTGCAAATCTGGGATGATTTCGCCCATTATTTCAGTTTTGAATTTATCCCTGATCATTAGCCCAGTGGTCAGCAGGAATATGTTTAAAGGTTAAATGATCCCGTGTTGCCAAACGGGCAAATTCACTGCACTTTGCTGCGTCAGTTGTTGTGCATGAAAGTGAACACTATTTGAACAGGCCCATGCTCTGTGGAGGAGCCTTTCACCTGAGATAAAGTGCACATTCCTTTTGAACACTGCTAATGAGCATGTAACTGGCAACACACCTTGTAGCCATTACATTAACTTTGTAAATATGATATTAAGTTACTTTTATGGGTACTTTTCATACAAGGACAGTCTGAGGAAACCCCATTTGGATTTTCTGCATTACAATGCAGAACAGGATTTTGAAAGCAACAAAAAATGTCTTGTCCGCAAAGAGTTAATGATTGAAGAGGAATTAAATATTAACCATGTCTCTTCTTACATGATTTTGGAATTCAGTAGCCAACTTAATAATGTGTATCACTTTAATATTTAAGTTGTAAAATGAGTCTTTAACTTTCCTGAACTATAGGTGACCTTGCCCTTCTACAAAAATAGGTTTTGTTTAATGTTTGCTGCTTTCTGCTTGCATCCTTGCCTCACTGTTCATTTCTTTAAGTTGAGTGATTCACATTTTTCTTGTGTTTGTGATTTCTAATTTCATTCTTTTAAAAGTAGCTCCAAACAAAAGATCTGATTTTTCACAGCTTGTGGATCTCGGGTTACTATACAGACAGAAAGCTGTTTTCTAGACCAAATCCGAAAAACTGTCGTCCATTTAGGGAATTTAAGTTTCCCTACTCTACCTTTGGTTTATTCAAGTTTCACACTTCTGTTCAAATCTATTGAAGCGTTTTAAAAATTATATTTTTATCCAAGCCAATCTCGCCCTCACCACAACTTTTAATTACTGACTTATTCTGAATTATTGTTTCATTGTCTGCCCTCCAGTATCTAACCACGTAATAGCAATGATACCAGTTTCAACAGGCTTTATGACTGTGGGGTGGATTGGGTTGGGGACTCACATCCTCAGTAATGTGGTTGAAGCTTCACTGCCCTCTAAAATGGCCTAGCAAGTCATTCAGCTCTTAAATAGGTGCTCACACCACCTTCTCAAGGACAATTAACATGGCCAGTAAATGCTGGCCTTCCAGTGATGCCCACATCCTGTGAATAAACATAAAAATAAAATTGTGAAATTTGGAACCTGTGACTCACATCTTTGAAAGGGAAAATTGCTTAGAATTTATTGATCTTTTGTAATAGGGTATTCATCTCTCTGACACACTGCAAGGGTTGTACTTTTTAGTTCTTGTTAAATACAACATGAATCCTATTTTTACTTCAAAAGGTTAATAGTTTTGGACTGGATGACACAATTTTCCAATTCATCACCTGACTTATCTGATTGAGTTTATGCTGAATTCAGACATGTTTCCACTGGACATCCTTTAGCAGTATGTTGACTGATACTCTACCCCTTGAAGAGCTGCTGGATTCACATCCTCTCCACACTCCTGTCTGTACCTGGAGAGAGGTTTGACAGAGCTTGAACCTGACTTCACCCTACCTCCCAGTTAACTTTATACCAGCTTTTTTTTCCTTTTAAGTCAATCTGCATGCAGATTTTGTCTGTCACTCCAGACCCTAGTCCATTGCTAGCCCCTCATTTTTGGTTTCTTGGGCCATTATTTCCTATCTTCTCTCCTTTCCGTCCAACCATTTTCCTTATCTCCTTTGCTTTCATAAGCTCCAACCATCATTGTTGTGTTTTATGCCTTGGATATATGATGCAGTCCAGGTTATATGTCTGTAACAGAAGTTTTATTCAATGCTATAAAATTTCTACTCTCATGCTTCCACAGCTCGCCTCAGTTTAGTTTTTTTTTTAGTAACCACACCCAGGTTTAATTAATCTCACACACAACAGATACCAGATACACACAATCAAACAACGAACACTACAATCATCCCAGGCATAAATCCCTCTTCAGTAGGCATGCAATCGTCCTCTGTGCCACTCAGCATTCTTCGAAGAGTATATCAGGAGACTTGTAACCTCCTTGCATCCTGCACCCTGCACTGCCACTTCCGGGTCTAACAACAGACCAACAGTCATCTCCACTTTTCATATTTTGCTCCATATTCTTTCTTTGTCTCAGTCCATCTGTTGCTTAAAATTTTGTCCATGTTTTTGTTTCCTCCAGATCCAATTGCCTGTCACTTCAATCTTGCTAACCCACATTGGCTCCCAGTGCCCCCAACTTCAAAACTTCATGTTTACATCTGTTCATGGCATTGACCCTGCCTAACTCTGTGACCTTTTTCAATTTTATAATCCCTCAGAAACCTGTTGTTCTCAGTCTGGCTTTGGGTATCTACACCCCACTCCCACTCTATCCTCCCAGTGACAGTTGTGCCTTCTCCCTCTAGGCCCTGTGCTCTGGAATTCTCTCCCTAGACCACACCGCTTTTCTACCTTCATTTTCTCATTTAAAGCTCTCCTTAAAAGTTACTTCTCTGATCAAGCTCTCCTAATATCATTTGCATTTTCTCATTATGTCTATGTGGAATGTTTTGGGACATTTTTCTACATTCAAGGCACTAAACAAATGCAAGTTGTTGACAAAGAAACACTGGGATCAATGTTCACTGCTGTAACCCTCGTGTTAATTTTTAAAATTAATTCATGGGATGTAAATGTTGCTGGCTAGGCCAGCATTTATTTGCCACCCCTAATTGCCCTTGAGAAGGTGGTGGTGACCTACCTTCTTGCATTGTTGCAGCCCCTGTGGTATACGTACACTCACAGTGCTATTAGGAAGAGAGTTTCCCGCTTTTGATCCTGTGACAGTGAAGGAGCGGCAATGTAGTTCCAAACCAGGGGAACTTTCAGAGGCTTGTGTTGCCATGTGTCTGCTGCTGTTGTTCTTTTAGGCGGTAGAGGTCATGGGTTTGAAAGGTTCTGTGGAAAGAAGATGGCAAGTTGCTACAGTGCATCTTGGAGATGGTATAGACTGCTACCACTGTGTGTGCTGGTAGTGGATGGGATGTTGATCAAGTGGACTGCTTTGTTCTGGACATTGGAGCTGCACTCATCCAGTCAAGTGGAAAGTATTTCTTCACACTCTTGGGCTGCAAAATTGGGTAGCTAGTCTTACTGCCCATTAAAACAGACGGTAAAACCAGTTTCATTTCAGGGGTCAAAATAATTTTTTTTTGAGAGCTCGTTTTGAGATTTTCTCAGTGGTTACTTTTTGAATACAGGGGGCTACTTTTTTGATTTGCAGTAGCTCCTTCTTTTCCATTCTCATTAGCTCCATTATTAGGTGTATTTATGTTGATTTTTTTTTCAGGGTTTCCTCCTTTAAGATAGATAAGAAAGCACAATATCAAATGGAAAGACTAATATATGGCAGCTCATCCAATCTCAAGCCAAAGTTTAATCAGACCAAAATAGTACACTAACCATGTGTTAATGTAATAATCTTATGTCCTATTGCCTATTCCAAATTACCCTTGAGAAGCTGGTGGTGAGCCACCTTCTGAATACAACTGAGTGTCTTGCTATGCCATGTCAGAGGGCAGTTCAGTCAAGTGCATTGCTGTGGATTTAGAATCACATATAGGCCAGACAAGTAAGGATAATTTATTTCCTCAACATACATTAGTGCATCAGATGTTTTCTTTTTAACAACAATCCAGTTTATTTAATTAACTGAGTTTAAGTTCCCTTATGGGAAGGGAATTCCTGTCTCCTGATCATTAATTCTGGATTACTAGCTAAGTAAGGTGACCACTTTGCTACCATTCCCTGTCTCTCGATGTGTTTGGTGCCTTTCTGAAAGAGCTTTCTCCATTTTGGTCATTCATAAAGCAGGGCCTCCCATGAGTCAATGCATAAGTTTGACTTCTTCAGGGATGCTATGAGAACATCCCTAAAACACTTCCACTGTCCTCCTGGGAATCTCCAGCCGTGACCAAGTTCTGATTAGAGCAGTTGCTTTGGGAGTTGGTTGTCAGCATATGAACAGCATGTCCCACCCAGCAGTGCTGTTTTTAAGTGATTAGTACCTCGATGCTGGGCAAATTGGCTTGGGAGAGGATGCTGCTGTTGGACTGCATTGCCACCGGATTTGGGGGATCTTGCAAAGGAACTGCTGGTGGTACTTCTCCGGTGCTTTGAGGTGTCTGCTGGAGATTTGTCCTAGTCTCTGAAGCATATAGGAGCCCGGAGATCACTGCTGCCAGATAAACCATGACCTTAGACTTGGGTTTGAGATCCTGTTCCTCAAATACACCTTTCACCTCCCTGCTATCTGCAACAGGGAAGATCATTGCAAGGATCTTCCTCAAACGCCTCCTCCCACTGGCCGAGAAACTTATTCTAGAGTCACATTATAATTTTCATTCATTCAGAGGCACCACAGACATGATCTTCACTGGTCGACAAATTTAAGAAAAGTGCAAGGAATAGCACCAACTACTGTTCATGGCTATTTTTGATCTCAAAGCCTTTTATAAAGGCAAGCTGTGATCCTCACCAATGGAACCACCACAAACCCTCTCTGTGAAAACTGGGATCAAACAATGTTGCGTCATTGCACCAACTCTCTTCTCCATTTTCTCTACTGCAGTACTGCACCTTGCCTTTCTACAGAACAGATGGGAAACTGTCCAACCTATGCTGCATTCATTCCAAAACCACTCCAATCTCAGCCATAGATCTTCAGTATGCAGATGATGCTTGTGAGTGTGTTCACTTAGAAACTGATCTCAGTTTATTTTTGACTCCTTCTCCGAAGCATGAGAGAATGGGCTTTTCATTCAACAACCGGAAAACTCTTCCAACCAACTCCCATGTTAAAACACCTCCCCCCTTTGATTAAGATCAATGGCGAGATCCTGGAAAATGTGAATCATTTTCCATATCATGGGAGCCTCCTCTCGACGAAAGCAGACATAGATGATGAAATTCATCATCACCTCCAATGTGCCAGATCAGCCTTCGGCCAACCGAGGAAAAGAGTATGTCCTGATATCCACTTATTTCAATGTCTTATCACATCAGGACCAGGGAGCCATTTGCTCTTTAGTACTCTCTCCAAACATAGGCTGCATTCACGCTGCAAATTAGAGTTAGCACGTGGCAACTCTGACACCAGTTACAGAGCAAGGTGTAGCATGAAGCTGGGCTGACACCGGAGCAAAATGTGGGGAGGCATTCTGCAGGAGGGAGTCTTGCTCCCAATTCACTCTGGTGGCAATATGGACCTCGCAGGTTTAAATCAATGATAAATGGAAACAGCTTTTCAACTATCTTACACATGTAGATGCAAACATACCCTTGGCAACAACATAACTAAGGCCAATGATAAATTTAGTGGCAAAAAACATTTAAAACCATGAAATAGAGGTATAAGTAAATGGATAAATGAGGTAAGAGGTGTACAGGATAGGAACTGCAGGTGTCTCAGATTAACAGTTTGGAAGTGAGAGCGCTGACAGCTTTGGGACACTTCCTTGACAGGGACTGTGGTGCAGGTGTTTTATTCATTTATGCTGTTTGTCTTCATGGCCATGTCACTCCTCTTTTCTGGACATAACGCCAGAGGCTTGGGCTCCTGGCAGCCGCCAGCACCATGATGTGCTTCACTGGGCCTTGTGTTGCGCTGCCCTTGCTCTGTCTCGTCTATTCATGGGGGCGAATTTTCTCTCGGGCTTTTGGATGGCTTTCAAGGGCAAATTTGTACCCCCCTACCCCAGTACCCCACCTTGTTCTATTTTTAATAGGACTGACCAAAGTGGTGAATGGATTTCCAAAGTGACCATCTGTTTCAGGTCCTTTTTAATATGGAAACCAGAGTACTGTGCAATGCAGGCTCCAATCAGTGCCAAATTATTTTTGTGGAAATCATTTGATTCATTATTGTTCATTTTTGCCATTTGATGGTATTGTTGAAGTTGCCCTGCAACTAATATTCATGTCCCTTGTGCTTGGTGTCAGTGCAACAAAGATGATTCAAAGTCCTTCTACATCTGTGAAAAGTAGGGCTTGCCAAACTCTTCTCATGAAGATCACTCGTGCCTTCTTAAAAAAAAATTCTGAACTGCCTTGTAACTGGCACTGCTCTGAGAGCGACTGGAAAAACATCTGACCTTTTCATAGATGCTGATAATGACAAAGCAGTGTCATTTTGGGACACAGTTTTTCAGGCACATAGAAGAAGTCAGGCTGAGGCAGATTTTTGTGGTTGTTGTTGTTGACTGAACTGGATACAAAAAAGCACATTGCATGAAGGCCCCCACTGAGAGACTCACTGTTGAAATGGCATGAAATATGCATTTAAACTCACAACGAATGTTTGGCTATTTAAAGGTCTAGAAATTGCATGTTACTTCCCCAGCACCTCATGATGGATGAAAGTAATTTTACCCAATGACTGCTCCCTGGTTCCTACAAATCATTTACAAGTGAGGCTCTGGGGTGTCATTGTGTAAGTTTTCTTTTCTCTTTCATACCTGCAGAATTGCATCAAATGAGACTCTGAGGTGCCATGTTGTTCAAAAACTGCAAAGTTGTTAGTCAAAAGTTGGAGCTACAGTATAGACAAACATATAGCAACAAATATAACAACTACTTATATTTATATAGCACATTTAATGTAATAAAATATTCCAGGCTCTTCACAGGAACGTCATTAAAAAAAATGACACAGCCACATAAGGAGATATTAGGTCAGATGACCAAAGGTTTGGTCGAAGAGGTAGGTTTTAAGGGGTGTTTTAAAGAAGGAAGCAACGTAGAGAGATGGCATTTTAGGGATGGAATTTAAGAGCTTAGGCTCTAGGGAACTGAAGGTGCAACTGCCAATGGTGGAGAGGTAAAAATCAGAGATGCCCAAGAGGCGAGAATTAAATGAGTGCAGGTATCTCGGAGGGTTGTGGGACTTCAGGAGATTACTGAGATAGGGAGGGGGTAAAGCCTTGGAGGAATTTTAAAATAATGATAAGTATTTTTAAATTAAGACATTGCTTGACCAGAGCCAATGTAGGTCAGCAAGCCCTGGGGTGATTAGATGAATGAAACATGGGGCTGCATTTTATGGGGGGGTGTGGATGGATGGCCATAACACACTGCAGGTGGGCTAAATTGGTTCACAGTGGGACTTCCACCCCTCACTGGGGAGCAAGCCCCGCCCTCATGAGCTGCAGGCCAATCTGATTGGCTGGCAGCTCCAGCAGCACCAAGAGCGCTCAGTAGTGGGTGTTACTGGGACTGCAACCAGCCCCAAGAAGGAGGCCCAATGGATCCCAGAGTGAGGTAAATCGAGGGTATTGGGTGGAGATAGTTTGGCCAGTTTAGGCAGGGAGGGGCGGAGGATTGGGGGGTAGGTTTTGGAGAAAGGAAGGGGGATACTAGCTTGGGGCGAGGGTGTGTGCCCCCAATGTGCAAAATTCTGAATGCTGCTTAACCACTAGAAACATAGCTGATTTGTCAAAAAAGCAACAGAGGCTCCAAGTTCTGTGTCTATCGATTGGAAAGATGGACCAACCTCTAGGACCTCATCCTCCAACAGATCACTCAGTACTGCAGCGGCTTCTTCCTTATTACTTTCTTCTGGAAAGAGCCATTTCAGGTGCAGCGGGCCTTCATCTGGATGGTTACTGTCTGCCCCAATGCCTTCTATATCTGCTACCTCTTGCCTAACTTCATGAAGAACTGAGAGATTCATTACTTCAGTCTTCGCTCGGGGTCTTGTGGATAGTGTATCTGTGAAAGAAAAGAACTTGCTGCTGATTCAGTAAACTTCCTCGGCTGCTGTAGGCTTAAGTTTCACTGGTTCTAAATAAAAGGTTGTTCCCTGAATGACATTGGGTTGTTCAAATGCTGGATATCATCTAGTTTTTATATAATTCCTAGGCATGTGCCAACATCTCCATTCAACAAGTATGTGTGTTGAGTGTGGACAACATAAATATCTCTCACCCCTTAATGTCTGATGGATGGAGAGGTATTGGCTGAACCCAGTTGAGATCATCTGCTAGTATATTAACACTAGCTCCAGTATCAATTTTAAAGGTGGTATCGAAGCCTTTAACTTGCACTGTAACTGACCAATAGTCTGGACAAAGACCATTAACTGCCCCTTGGAACTCTGCAATTCTGACTTTGTCTTGATTTCCAATTTCTTGGATGGAGTATGTTTCATAAACATTTTCTTGTATTCTACCTCAATTAAAGTTGTTGCATTTGCAGGAACACTTGAAATGTCCAGTTTTGCTGCACTGGAAGCATTCTGCGCCCTAGGCTGGATAGCCCTGGCATCTGTGATGGTTCTTTGCACCATATTGCAAGCATCTCAAAATGGCTGCCCGTGTGAAATTTTCTGCCCTTTTGCCAGGTTTGGCAGGCTTTCTTATGGGTGGGGCCACTGTCCGTGGGCCTACCCAGTCAACAAAGTCATGTGAAACCTTGGAGTTGCACTGAGTTGTAACCCCATTAAATTCTCTTAACTCAGTCTACCTTGCACACTGGACTGCTTGATCTAAGGTAAGGTTATTTTTTGCCTGCAAAAAGTCGGAGGGTTTTTCATCTTAGAGGCCCACGACTATGCGATCATGGATCAGTTTATCCTTCAGCTCTTGTGTCTGCAAGAACTAGTTAGGCAATATAGGTTGGTGACAAATAATTCAATCACTTCCCCACGTAATTACGACCTTTGGTTAAAACATGTTCATTCTATTACTAAGTTTCGCTTCGGGCTAAAATAAGTATCAAAGTCTTTGAAAACGGTCTCAAAGTCGGCAGTGGACTCCTCCACTCCCTGCCTCAGAAGAACTTCATCTGCTACCGGCCCTACAGCGTAAAGAAAAGAACTGACTTGATGGTTCTGCTGTTCAGCATGAAGGACCGATGCTGCTCAATATCAAAGGAAATGGCATTTCCATTACACCCATTGCTGGCCTCTCTGCGGACCCTTGAGACAGACAAATGGGAGGGGTAGGGTCAGGGACTGCTCACTATTACCTTGTTATCTTGTCATCATTTCCCCTCTCCAGTTTTCTGCCTTCTCCTGTCGAGTAGTATGAGCTACGATCAGTTTTTCTTCATTGTTATTCCGTCAATAACACGCATGTATTTTTCACATCAATGTCACTACTGCTGCCACAATGTTCTGAGATGATCCTTCTCATTTGTGGACTTAGGCATGGTTCTTGGTTCATGAACATACTGTAGTCATGCTCTGGTAATTGCTTAACACTTGTTTATTAGTACTACATCTAAACTGAATACAGAGTAGGCATGTTACTCCTGAGCATGGCGTTCTAACCTCTCCCTCAAGAGTCTAAACACATGACTGACTGATGCCAGTGATACAGCATCATCTAGACCATATATTAACATATCCATTCTATTAACTCTTTAAACTACACTATGGAGCTCATGTTAAAATTGGTAAGAAATTGGTAAAGATGTTGTTAAACAAATGCACTGGAAAGTACAGAAGTGCATTAACATGGAGCACTATTAAGTATACATTGTGTTCACTAATTATTAAAGTCATCTGTTTTATTCCAACTTTAAGAAGTTCATACGTATGTGGTCACATAGCTTGGCTAATGGATTTCAACAACATACTGCTTTATACTGTTATGATAATGAGAAATAAAGGCTTAAATGTGTTTTTTTCAGCACTTTATCATTTTAATGATATGTTAATCTACTCCCTGAAGACAATTGCATATCTCACCTACAGAATCAGCAATAATTATTTCAAGGACCAATGTGGACTGAATGAAGAACCGGTTGAGTGGACAGAATACCATTATTGACATTGAATATTCACTTTCTCAGAATAGTTGGGATAGTTGCATTTAACTTGGGTTGTATCACATCACGTGGTGAATAAATAGGAAACATGCAGCATGACAGAATCACATCAGTTGAGTTACAATATTCAGTGTTCCAGGTTTGTGACTGACCTCACAAATCCCTATATGATACCAGTGAAGCACTGTAATTTGTTTTCAACCAGTCTGATCTCCACACCCTTGTTCCAGGTCCTAATTTCACACCATTGTGATCAAAAATACATAAAAACAACCTTGCACTTGCAAGAAACATCTCTCTAATTGACTGACACTGTAGCCCTTCACTGTTGAGCCAATTATTCTCCTGACTTTCTGTAACAACTCTGTACAATTCTCTGTCCCTTCTTTCTTCCCAGCTAACTCCTCTCTCTTTCAGCAGCTCCCTATCCTAGCTGATCAGATGCTGCCAGGAATGTAATAATTCATACCTATCAATTTTAATGTAGTTTTGACTCATCTTTTACAGAGAAGAGCATTTTATTGGAGTGTTGCTTGGAGTGTTTATTGAAAAGAAATCTCTGGAAAATTCACAAATTTTTGGTCGTTGGTTATTCAAATGCTAACAATGCTAAGTGTCTTTCAAGGTGGAGAATTGGATTAGGTATATTGTGTACTTGTTGCTTTGTTTATTCCATCTTTTAGTAATGATTTTTATCACTTGACAAAACCGAATAATTGAGAGAATTAATATGCACTCGAGAGACTCTTATTAACATAATTCCTGGAGAAACAAAAATCATTTGGGAACATAATCTCTGCATCAATTTCATTTATGGTTTTGAGGAACAAGGCAGATATTGTGAGATGCATTTACATTTACCAACTTCTTTCATGTAATGAGTTTTCTTTAGGTAGTGGATGGCAAATAATGGCCAAGGAACCATAAATGGCAAGGAGGCAATGCCTAAGAGGTGGATGAGGAGAAAACAGGGCATAAAAACGGGGAAAAATACCATGCATTTCCAGCATTTTCTGTAGCAATTTCAAATTTTCAGCTTTACACCATTTTGATTTATATTTTTCTTTTAGCTGAATGGCTTCTGTGGGTTCACTGTGAGAAAATACTGAGGACAGAGAGGGCATACTCTATTCTGAATAAGTGAACAGTCAATGTCAATAATGCTATTTTTTTCCACTCAACCTGCTCTTCATTCAGTCCACATTATCCCTTGAAATAATTATTACAGGTTCTGTAGGTGAAAAATTGCTAAGCCTCAAGATAGACTATATAAAACAGCCTTACATTTACATAGGTCTAAGGTGGCTGTATAGAAAAGTCATTGTTACTTTTTGTTTATTTTTTTATAAGTAAAGAGGAGAGATGATTTCTACACAACTCTTCCAGGTTTGCCAATCTATTAGATAAAATTAGTAAGCCATGGGGGAGAACTTTCCCCCTGTTGGGGGGCTTGTGCAGGGGCAGGCGCGGACCCATTCGGCACCCCCGACCGGGTCCATGCTGCCATTTTACATGGGTGGGCCAATTAAGGCTGGCCCAGTGTGACACGTACCCGGAAGCGCTGTGCGCTCCCTGTGCGGGGGTGGGGAGTCGGGAGTGCGCTCTTTCGCGCATGTGCGTGAAAGAGCGCTGAAATCTCCCTGAGGCATAGAGGTGCCTCGGAGATAAGTATTAAGTTCAAAAAATTTTAAAAAGAAAAAAAATTTAACTCATGTCCCCTTATGTGACAGTGTCACGAGCTGGGACATGACAGTGAACTTTAATGAAAAACTTCATTTGATTTATAAACCCTTCATGAAACCTCATCCCGCCCGTTGGACGGGCAGCTTTCTCAATAGGGATAATTAATTAATTAATGGCCTTAACAGGCCTTTCATAATTCGGCGGGCACACAGCCGAGTCGGCTGCGCACCGGCCGTACTGAAAATCTAAATGACGTGCAATGATGTTGGGACGTACGCCCGATGTCACCATGCATCATTTCCGAAAATTCTCCCCATGTATATTTTAATGTTGTCAAAAACTTGATTGGTTTTCCAGAATTTCAAATATTGCATCAAAAATATTTGGTTAAAATGTTAAACTTTGTCCTAAGGTTTTCTGATTTTACTTGACAAGAGAAAATATATGTGTTGCTGAGTCTCATTGGAATATTACAGAAATCCAGGCTCACTGCATATTTGTGGAAGACTTGGTACTTCATATTTGATAACTGGCAAAGTCCTGAATCTCTTTAAGTGGTGGAATACATTTTATAATTTGCAGTTTTCCCTACTCATGTACTTAATGTGGTGACAATACCATAATCTCAGTAATTTAAATTATTTTACTCTTAATAAGGGTTATTAAAATATGGAAAACACTTCATAATTCTAACTCTATGTCACATGACCTCCACAATTATAGCAAATTCCCTGAGTATATTTGAAGGATAAAACTGATGGGGTTGCCTTAGTCTGAAGTATTTTGTTACCTATGAGGATCCTATTAACATTTTTTACACTTTAAACTGAATGAAATTTCAGCTTAGCTCCCTAGTTTGTTACTGAAATGCAATAACAATTCTGTATCCAAATTGGTAGAGAGGCAGTGCAAAAGCATTGTTCAAAGTGCAGGACAGGCTTTTGCCCTATATCTGTTCAGAAAAGAGAGTGAGAAGATGCAGAAGGTTGCACAATTAAATAATGTGTCTTGGTAATTGAAATGTTCAGCCTTCCATGAATATTTCCAATCAAATATTTCATAATCATAGAATGTATGGATATATATAATGGTGATAAAATAATTTTTATGACAAGGTTTTTTTTTACTTTCTGATTAGAGTTAGTCACCATCAAAACCCAAAATAAAATTATCAATAATTTGAGCAGCATTTTGTTTTTATAGAGTACAAGAGCAGGGAGGTTAGGCTGAATTTATATAAGACACTCATTAGACCTCAGCTGGAATATTGTGTACAGTTCTGGGCGCCACATTACAGGAAGGATGTGAACACATTGGAGAGAGTGCAGAAGAGGTTTACAAGAATGGTCCAGGGATGAGAAACTTTAGCTATGAGGATAGATTGGAGAGGTTGGGACTGTTCTCCTTAGGGAGAAGAAGGCTATGAGGAGATTTGATAAAGATGTTCTAAATCATGAAGGGGCTGGGCAGAGTAGGTAGGGAGAAGCTGTTCCTGCTCATAAAAGGATCAAGAACGAGAGGGAATAGACTTAAAGTGACTTGTGAAGGAGGCAAATGTGATGTGAGAACAAACTTATTCACTCAATGAATGGTTCGGATCTGGAATGAACTGCCTGGAAGTGTGGTGGAGGCAAGTGCAATCAACGCATTCAAGAGGGCATTAGATGATTGTTTGAATAGAAACAATGTGCAAGGGTACGGGGAAAAGGCAGGCCAATGGCACTAGGTCATAATGCTCATTTGAAGAGCTGGTGCAGGCACAACGGGCCAAGTGGCCTCCTTCTGTGCCATTAAAATTCTGTGATTTCTGCCTCTCTACTGATATTATTGTATCACACAATCATGTAGAATTAACAAATTGAAGCTTAGAAGTGTTCTTCCTTAAATATATAAACCTAACCAATTGGGAAAATATTTTTGATCATCAACCATAGAATTACTTCATTTGAGATTATCTTTTGGTTTAAAACAGCATTATACAATTACCAAATCGAGTGTCTACTTAAGAATTATCACATACACCATTTTATTTATTTGTTCATGGGGTATGGTCGTTACTGGCAAGGCCAGCATTTATTGCCCACCCCTAATGGTCCTCGAGAAGGCAGTGGTGAGCCACCTTCTTGAACTGCTGCCGTCCCTGTGGTGTAGGTATACCCACAGGGAGTTCCAGGACTTTAACCTAGCAACAGTGAAGGAACGGTGATATAGTTCCAAGTCAGGATGGTGTGTGGCTTGGAAGGGGAATTTGCAGGTACTGGTGTTCCCGTGCATCTGCTGGCCTTGTCCTTCTAGGTGGTAGAAATCGTGGGTTTGGAAGGTGTTGTTGAAGGAGCCTTGGTGAATTGCTATATATGTTATATATACGCCATATATGCAAACTTGTCAAAAGCAAAATTCTGATCCTGGAAATCTGAAATAAAAACAAAATGCTGGAAATATTCAGCAGGTTAGGCAACATCTGTGGACAGAAACAGAGTTAATGTTTCAGGTCAATGATCCTTCATCAGAACAGGCTCAACTCCACTCACGCAACTGACACCCCATCCCGCTTTAGGACCCATTGGCGGGAATGCCCCGTCACCACTAAATTCAGCTAATTGTGTTGGTTCTTCCTTATATGTAATGAGTTTTCTTTAGGTAGTGGTTGGAAAATAGTGGCTATTGAACCATGCCCAGCAAGGAGGGGGTGGGTGAGGAGAAAATAGGGCATAAAAATGTGGGCAAAAAAGGTAAGCTGCTGTGTTTTTCCAGTTATTTTCTGTTGCAATTTCAAATTTTCTGCTTTACACCATTTTGTTTTATTGCTTCTTTTGGCTGAATAGTTTCTGTGGTTTCACTGTGTAGATACACTGAGGACAGTGTTAACATACAAAATTAGTGAGCCTCAAGTAAGACTGGATAAAAGCCTGTAGATTATTAGATGTGTGAAGCAAATTTTCTTCAAAAGCAGCTAATGATGTGTCAATTAGCTCCTTTAAAATTATAGCTTGCTGGATTTCCACATAAGAACAGGATTGAAGGTTATAAGGATAAGTACAGGCACATAGTGATCAAATACCCTGTGGAACACTTTGATTTCTGTTCTTTTGAGACTGTGGAAATGTCATCTGTGGATTGCAACCAGTCAGGGCTGAATAATGTAGAATGTAATGTTGGACTGATGTCATTTTTTTTTTAGCTTGGTTACCTTTGGGGGCCAGGAAGAAATGTCAGTTTTCTCTTCTTTACGTTTTAACTTTGGTTATTCAGCTGCCATGGAAACAAATATCCTCAAAATTAACATTTATTTGTACAGTTAGAGTATTCATATTTGAGTATGAAAAACATATTGTTCATAACCTAATCTTTATAAATGACAAGGTTATGCGTGGGTTATCCTCTAGGTTTATTCATTGATTGTTTCTCTCCCTCAACACACAATAGCATATGTTTCATAGAAATTGACTTTGACCTTGAAATTTCACAGGAGATCTACTGATCACCCACTGAAAGTCTGGGAAGAGACCGGTGGAACATTCAGTGAAACAGTGAAAAGATTTAGGGCAGGAAATCAGTTAAAGCCTGTTGAATTTCAGGGCTGTCATGATTTAGCGTAGTGAAAAGAAGTTAAATTTCACACAAACCTGGAAATATTGATGATGATGTTACAAGACATAACATGCGACATTCCTCGATCCATTATTTCAGAGAAGCATTAAGACATTTAAACTAAACTTGTTTAGTGCATTGGTTAAAATAACAGATGAATGTACGAAGTGCTTGTCCACTAATAGTACCAATAATAATTTCTAGGATATGTTTAAATTTTAGGAAAAATGAGCAATTACTTTAGCATTTTGTGATAACTTAGTCCATTGCTTAAGTGTTCCACACCAAAAGAATCCTCCCTAGAAATTGGCTTGCATTTGACTTTGGACGTAAGCTCAGTGACAAACAGGAACTGCCACATCAGAACTGTCCACACCAAATTAGTCCTCCTGCATCAACAGGATGTGATTGTGTGCTGAGATGTCATAGCCCCCCAAGAGGCAGGGTGACAGTTGTAAAGAAGATGAAAATTGTTCAGCAGGGATGTCATCTGGGAGGGGATAGGATCAAGAGGACAGAGTAGACAAGTGGTGCACTGTGGAGGCATACACATGAATAAAAAATTATTTACTTACCTTCCTGGTGTCATTTTTCCATGGCCCCTTTAAAGTTCTCTAGTTTGGTTGCTGAGTGCACGCAAGGGTTTAAGAGATGGAGTGTCATAAAGTGGGACCTAGGCAGTTGAAGGCACAGTAACCAACAGTGGGCCTAAAGGATGGATGACACATAAGAAGTTGGCTTTTAAAGAATAGACAGTAGGGTTGATATGTTGTAGGGCTGGATGAGGTTATAGAAAAATGACGGAAGGAGGCTGTGGGGATCTGGAAGCCAATGTAGGCCAGTGAGAATGGAAGAGACCACAGAGCAGGCTGCCCACCTGCCTCCTCAGGCACGAAACATTGTGTAGTATAAAGAGCCAATGAAAGGAAGTAAGAAAGAGTGGAGCAGTTGTACCTTCACACTAATGATAGATGGTCACACTTGCACAGGCTTTCTTTCAGAATGGTATGACAGCACTATGTAGTTGTTTATCTCATAGTGACAGTTTGTATCAGTAACATTTCTTCATATTTGTATTAACAATTGCTGGATGCATGCTTGAGAGGTTCACTCCATTGTTAGACTGGTCTGTGCACAACTGTTAAATGGTAGTATTTAATTATTGTCACCTGTGAGTCAGCCATAAAATAAATCTCTAAAAAAAAAATAAAAAAAAAAATAAAATAAATCTCCTTGCCTACCTCTATACTCTTATTTTTTTTCGCCTCATCAATTACAAATATATTCTTTACTTACATCATTTTTTTCGCTCTGGTTATTGCACAAGACCTACCTAATACTTATTGTCAAATTAACAGGATCTACTGAATGAAAGTGACTTCCAAGTAAGATGAATAACTTGAATACTTGCTTCTGGTCATCTTGCTAGCTCTGAATGGAATAAATTAATGCTGCTGTAACTACTCAAACATATAAACTGACTTAGAAACAATACTGTTAGTTAGCACAGGTTTTATTTTAGAGCTTTGACACTGCTATGTCTCAGCAATGTTGGAGATTCATTGTTGCTGACGAGGGGATGGGTTCAGGTGTGGATGGGGATATGAGATCAGGTATTAAAGATCCTGAAAAGTGGCATCGGGTCAGAAACCCAACATGGCCCAACCCACTTCTGGGTTTAATTTGGGTGTGTCTGGAGGCAAACTGGAAACCAGCCTGGAGTTGTCAGGTAAGTAATTTCAATATTTATGTTGGCAATTAATTGTGTATTTAACCCAGCACTCTGGCTTTAGCAACAAGCTCACGGGTTTCTCATGTTGTGTGGAACTTTTCAGGAGCAACAAGACGAGAACACATTGTTCTTGGGAACCACTGTTCAATGAAACTGAAAGGCTCTAAGTCTGATGCCGATCTGCTTATGTGAAAGGCTTATGCTCACAGCACATGTTTCGAGAGAGTGCTTCACAGGTGATTTGCAACTTTTTGAAAACATTGTGCCTACCTTGGACTTTACTCACTTTGATCTGACGTTCCCTGCTGGCAACCTTCACCAAAGCATGAGAGCAGCTTATGCAGCTCCCCCTTGTTCCCTTGATGAGGAACAAGAGGAGTAGCAAAAGCAACACCAACAGTACCAGAAACAACAGGAGGAGCATCATTACCAATACCAGCTGACTTCTCCTCGGCTACACATCACTCCACAGGACACAGGAGCTGGGCATCAGAGATCCAGCTCCAAGGAGATGAGACCCCCCCAACACAGGGTCCGCAGGCAAAGCATCAGTTTTCTTGATGTGTGAGCTCCAGTGCTGCAGGAGATCCGAACTTTCACGGCAGGTCCCCATTTCCACCTGTAGCCTCCTGGAGCAAGACCTCCTTCACTGTGGACCCATTGGGCATGAATTGTTAAAGGCCGTCAAGGTGGCTATGACTGGAGGGACAACAGCCCCTCCAGTTCTGTGCCTCTGTATGGAGTTGTGCATTTTCTTCTTCTGTAAGAAGATTGTAGCAGTTCAAAAAGGCAGCTCACCACCACCTTCTCAAGGGCAATGAGGGATGGGCAATAAATGCTGGCCTAGCCAACGATGCCCACATCCTATGAACAAATGAAAAAAAGGGAACAGTGAGAAATGAAAGTGAGAAAGAGACTGAGTGGAGAGGGGGGAGTAACACCAATTGTGGAGGGTGGTTGTGAGGCATTGGTCTGTGATGTCATACGAACATACGAAAGAGGGGCAGAAGGAGGCCATTTGGCCCCTCGAGCCTGCCCAGCCATTCAGTAAGATCATGGCTGATCTGTTGTGTTTTGAATTCCACATTCCCACCTACACCCAATAACCTTTTGATTCCCTTACCTGATGAGAATCTATCTACTTCCGCCTTAAAAATATTCAATGATCCCGCCTCCACCGCCTTCTAAGGCAGAAAGTTCCAAAGTCGCATGACCCTCTGAGAGAAAATATTTCTCCTCATCTCTGTCCTAAAAGGGCAACCCCTAATTTTAAAACAGTGCCCTCTAGCCCTGGACTCACCCACAAGAGGAAACATCCTTTCCATGTCCATCTCGTCAATACCATTCAGGATCTTATACACTTCAACCCAGTCAACCCTCATTCTTCTAAACTCCCAGTGGAAACAAGCACAGTCTGTCTAACCTTTCTTCATCAGACAACTTGCTCATTCCAGGTATCAATCTAGTAAAGCTCCTCTGAACCGCCTCCAATGCATTTACATCCTACATCCTTTCTTAAATAAGGAGACCAAAACTGTACACGGTATTCGAGGTGTGGCCTCGACCAACGACATGTATAATGGAAGCATAACATCCTTACTTTTATGTTCAATTCATCTCATAATAAAGGAAAGCATTCCATTAGCCTTTTTAATTACTTGCTGTACCTGCATATTAACATTTTGTGACCCATGCACAGGAACACATAGATCTCGCTGCACCCTCAGAATTCTGCAGTCATTCTCCATTTAAGTGATTCTCTGCTTTTTTATTGTTCCTGCCAAAGTGAACAGCTTCACATTGTCCCACATTATACCCCCATCTGCCTGATTTTTGCCCACTCACTCAACCTATCTATATCTTTCTGCAACTTCCTTATATCCTCTTCACAACATGCTTTCCTACTTACCTTTGTGTCACCTGAAAATTTAGCTACCATGCCTTTGCTCCCCTCATCTAAGTCATTGATATAGGTTGTAAAAAGTTGAGGCCCTTGCACAGACCCTTGTGGGACTCTACTCATTACATCCAGCCAATCAGGAAAAGACCCCTTTATGCATATTCTCTGTTTTCTGCCAGCCAGCCAATCTTATATCCACGCTAATATGGTACTCCCTGCATCATGAGCTTTTACTTTCTGCAATAGCCTTTGATGTGGCACCTTATTAAATGCCTTCAGGAAATCCAAGCGCTTTACATCTATAGGCTGCCCTTTATCCACAGCGCATGTTACTATGTCATTAAAATGGTTGGTTTTTCAGATGGGAATGTGAGGTGGTGCCTGGAGGGAGAGGAATGAGCAGAGCTGCAGGGTATGTTGATCTGAGGAGTGCTGTGCAGGAGAATGCTGGGCAAGTCCAAGACTGGGACTTGGCACCTGAAAGTGAGATCATTGAAACTCTTAGGGACCTGTATCCAGGCTAAAAGGTCAACACTCCTGCTGCTTTGGCTACTTCCCTCCACACCTGCTTGATTTGAGAAGCTGGCCTCTTTCTCTCACCTACAGGAAACAGCAGTTCAATTTAGGTCCTATTGCAGAACCTGAGGGACTAAAGGGAAGAGTCGGACCTTGAGATGGGGGCGGCGATTTGCTGGTGATGGGGGAATGAGGAGGAGTTGCCTTGCCATGTCTTCTTTCTATTCCTGCAGTAGCTGAAGCCTCAGGAAGCAATGTAGCATTTAGTTGCTCTGCCAGGGTGCCTTTAACTAAAAATCCTTCCTTTGATAGAAGTAGCTCACCATCACGTCTGCGCTCTGATTGGTTGGGAAACTGGGAAACAGGATGATAATGTTGGGCTAAGTTAAAGAGCCATAGCAAAGTCCACTTCTCTGACAAATGCACCTCCCATCCCCCCACCTGTCCTCCACATGCTACATATTAGAATTCCATCCATAATCAGTGTAAACAAAGTAAACCAGAAATCTCCAGTACGTAGAGAATTATATTTCTTAATGGGTTATAAGGCTGTACAAAATATACACCTTATTGGCCCTCTAATAGGCAGGACGCAGAAGGTTTTCAGAAAATAGAGAGCATTTATGGCATTCACTGATCTCTCTTTGTACCTGCTCTCCTGGGACCATACTGATGACATAAAAGTACCTTTTATGTATAGCAGATTGCTTTATCATGATGACAAAAACTCCTTAAAGAAGAAATCTAAAAAAGAAAATGCTAAGGTTTTGTTTTACTGTTTGCTTTTATAAGTGGGAATTAAAAGGCTACAAAGTTTTTGAAATCCAAATCTATGTTTAATGATGAGTACAAGATGCAAACATGCATGCCATGAATAATTAAATTATGATTGTGCCTTTGATGATCTAATTATTTTTTAAGTATCGCTGAAAAAAGACACATGCCGAAGCTTTTTGTTTTGCACTCATCAGGACATTCACAAGAATACTAAATGTAAAGGGAACAACAATTTATATTCCGTAAGAAGAGCATGCTGATTGGTTGGCAGGTGGGCTCCAATTGGCAGAGGCGTTGTCATTAGAGATGGCACCAGTTAACTGAAGACTGATAGTTAACTATGAAGCTTTGTTCAAATTCAAACCAGGCAGGTTGACCCTGATTGGTCAAGGCATTGCCTGAGAGAATGAACCAGAGAATGGTTGTTGCTTATTTTGTTCAGTTGAAGCAGCCACAATGCGTGTACATATTCTTTCTGTCTGCAAAGAACAGGGCTCTAGCTTCTAGCACGCGTAAGTGAGCCACATTACGAGCTCGAGTGATAATCTTTAAATTGGTTGTCAGTGTAATTCCTAGCACACCCAGGATTACTTAACAATTGTTGTCCATTCTCAGAATCACATCTAATGTTGGACATTTTGTTTTGAGTTTTGCAAGCACAGGCTGATTAGGTGCAGCCTGATGTGAGCAGCTGAAGGGACGTGCTGTTTGATACGATCTGTCAGTCTTTAGGACGTACAGCCTACACCACACCTGCACTGAAATTCATATATCATATTACTCATTTATGTGATAGGCAGAACACCTTTTTGGCTTGACAGCAGCATCCTGTTAGTGGTAAATACCACTCATGTTGCTACTGCATAGTAGCAGCGTGAAACTGCTAGCTGCACCTGTTGCTCAAATCTTTAAGATACCTCACCTTTCCAGGGTAATCTGAGGTAGACTGGGCACTTTTTATGACGAAAAGTGGCGGTCTTGGTCCCATTCATGAGTTTGTGTGATTATACAGGGAGCAATGATCTGATCAGGATAGCCAGTATCTTGCATGATGGCTTTGATGCGCCCTATTTCAGCAGCAGCCCATTAAGGTGTGCAAGGAATTGGGCTCTATCCTTGTTTAAATTAACCTTTGAAGTAGAGCAGTCAAATGACCACCCTTTCCTTGAAGTGTTTGTTGTGAAATCTACTAGGGGATCCTCTACTACTGGCTACCACAAGCCTGCCTTCACTGGTCATTATATGTGTTGGGATTCTGACAATTCCATCCACTATAAGATTGGCCTTATTGGCAACCTCATAAATAGGGCCCAAGCCATTTGCTCACTACGCAATCTTGATGCTACCTGGACTAAGGCCTCCAGAGGACTTGGGAGTCTCAGTCTCTCTGGCCTATCCTCCGTTTGCAGTCTTCTTTCTTCCATCAAAAACTTCCTAAAACTGCTCCACCAGTTGCTGCAGTCTGATGGCATCTCCCTTTTAAGAAGGATAGATTGCATTTAAGAAGCGTGCTGCCTGCCTCAACCTAACTGTTTGCAGTGTAATCATACATCATGATCCCTTAGCCCGAACATGGGCTAAATCCAATATTTTGCCCTAAAACTTAATTTTCAATAAACAAACAAACCTATTCCGCTTATTTCTGCGTCTAATTATGCAGAACATTTGGTTGGTAAGGTTCTCAATGACTTTCCTAAAAAACCAAATATCATGATTCAATCTCTCTTTCTTCCATCTTATTTTAACCTATCCTCTGTCAAGTTTTGAACTTGGCAGAAAGTAACCACCTATAGTTCATTGTCTGGAAAAGTTAGGAGGTAATTTTAACCACTCCTGCTCAAAGGGGAAAAAAAAGACTACCAGATCAGTCGCCTGACCTTTCGGGGTGCCCATTAATGTTACCTTGTATACTCATGAAAAACTATACAGATGCAATGTTCTGTCTGCGTCTATCACTATATTTTTATCTTGGCCATTCTGCATTCCCTCATTGCATGATTGGTGACTGTGTCCTAAGCTCTGGAATTACTTTCCTAAACCATTCTAGCTCTCCACCTCTCTTTAAGATACCTTTAAAACTGACTTCATTTTTCTGCCTTTTTGGTCGTGTCAATTTTTGTATGGTTATGCTCCTGTGAAGCACCTTGGGATGTTTTACAACATTAAAGGTGTTATATGAATGCAAGTTGATATAAAATAAATCATGAACCATCTTTTCTCTCTTGGTGTTAAACATGATGAAAATTGTTCACCGCCATGTTTGATTAGCTCATAGTTGACTGTAACCCAAATGTAATCATGGATGCTGAATAGTACCTTGTTCTGAGGTGTAAATTTTATTTCCATTCAATTGAAAGATGCTGTAAGACATCTTGTTCCAGCAATGTTAGCATCTGATTTTATTCTAGATTTTTGCTATTATTGAAAAACATGTTGCAAGGTGTGAATTAGCTGCTGTGAACTGATTTGTGAAATGGAATGTATAATGGAACTTTGGAGCTGCACTTTTTTATGACACTATTTGTTTTCTTAATCCTAGGAAGAGATATTGAGAAACAATTCAAAATTGAAATTCTCTGAATAATAAAGTGCTTGTAAGAGGTTTTGGACATTTTTTTTTTCTGGGGGTATACTGACGCCCATTCATTTTCAATGATAGCTCCAGAAAAGCCTAAACAGAGCAAGTGATAATTAATATTCATGTTGCACAACACTAATAGTTACATCAAGAAGATGTTAACAATTGCACTGTGATACCTCGGAGCCATACTTCACTGTGTTCAGTGAATGAGTGCCTCAATATAGCTGTGTGATGCGAAATACTAATATTTTGCTTTGATTTGCAAAAAGGGCTCACTTGAGAGTGACCCAGTTGACTTTTGGCTTTTAGTTAGATACTACTTTAGACACAGATGGTAAGTTTTCATTTCCATTATTATAATAAACAATTTCTTGGCTTACCATCTGTGCCGTATTATTAGCATGTCCACGTATCAATTAGGAAGTAATGGACACGTGTGTTACCTAGCCCAATTGAGGATAGCATGGATGACTGAAGCAGTTGTCCAGCTTATCTTCCACTTGTTGAGACAGTATAAAACTATGCTCATCATTGCTGTTCAGCCACAACTAAAAGGTTTGATATTTACTAACTTGAGAATTTCTTTTAACTTGACTGAGGATATAGTGATGAGTTGTACAACAATTGTTGTTGACATCAGAAATTTATTGTGACATCATTAGTCCTCCTTCAGGAGGAACTACTGATCAGAAATTGGAGACAGTGTAAGTTTAAAAAGGGTTATTTAATAAATTTAGACTTGATTTATCTGAGCAGTGCACGGCCCAATTATTGAAACTCAAACTTACCCCTTTAAACTGATTTTGTTTGACAGATACAACCATCAGACAAAGACTCGGACTCTAAATTAGCGAATAATACCAAACTTTATTGAATATAAGCAAAATAAAACAACAATATAGTTGCCAACGAATCTAAGACTCATTCGTCAACTAAAAATTAATCAATCAACTTACTCAATGAACTAAACATTATCAACTAATAATAAGAGGAAACAAAGGTAAAGTATAGTTATCGACAAAACCTGTAGATTTCACGTCTTCAAATGGATGGCCTATCCAGAAGAAGCAGAAAACAACCTCAACCCTTCATGCCAACAGGTATTCACATCTGTCTCCAAAGAAGACAGCACCTTCCTGGGATCCACACAGACAGGAATTCTCATTTGTCCGTTGTCCAGTAATACAAGCATGACCTCTGCGCTGATAGGAATCTCACTTCTGTCCCCAAAGATCTAAACCGGTTTCCTTTCACTTGGTGTACACAAACAAAATGGTTCCTGAAACCCTCCCTTACACCTAATCCTGGCAACATGGCGAATTGGTCAATAATGTTGTAAGGGTTAATTTCATTGGCTCTGGCCATTTGTGCACATTGCCTTAACCATAAGACATTTGATTGCTTCAAGATATATTCTTTATCTTAATACCATACAGTGTCCCATTCATTAGTCAAGGACTGAGGCAGTCAAGGCTGGTTTTGAAAGGGGTCGATGCTGGATAGAGACTTCTTTCTCACAGCATCTGTTACAACACTTTTATTTTCAGACTTTAAATCCTAACATAGGAATTTTAGTAGGCAATACAAAAAATAAATATAATCCGACTCTTATTAACTATTTGATTATTAATTACTTATACCTCGATTATAGGGTAATTATAGGGTACTTTCTGCTAGTTGGTGATTCTTCACAGTGCTATATTAGGTTAGCTTGTTGTAAAAGGTTAGCGACATCAACATGGCTTCTTTTGTGATGATAGTACAGAATGTCAAATTGACCTAGTTAGTTTATTGCAGAAATATGTTTGTAAAAAACCTTTAATAATAAAATGGTCAAGTTAAGCAAGCACACTAAATCCTATTAGAATAAAATCTAAAATCTAAGCCATCTTACAGTAGTTTTCATATTCTAGCAATTAAATGAATGATGTATGAATATATTAACTGGGCAAAGACATAGGCCAGAATATTGCCATTGGCGTGCGGGGGCAGGCCCGACATGCCGATGCGCAAAATGACGTCCGATGATGTCGGGCATGCATCCGGGTGTCATTGTGCGTCATTTAGACATTTCGTTCGACAGGTGTGCGTCAGAGGCGGCTGCGCACCCACTGAACTGTCGACGACCTATTAAGGCCATTAAAAAACCAATTAAACTTGTTAGCAACGCTGCCCATCCAACCTTAAGGTTGGCGGGCAGGCGAAGAGCCCAAGCGGCCTTCACCTTTTTCAGGAAACCCCGTCTGTGGGCAGGATGAGGTTTCCTGAAGGTTTTATGAAATAATTAATAAAATTTTGCACGATTCACACTGTCACATGGTGGGACATGGTTAAATTTTTTTTCCCTCTTTATTAAAAAGTTTTACTGTCAACTTAATCTCCCTGAGGCAGCACTGTGCCTCAGGGAAATTGCTGCGCTCTTTCACGCATGCCCCGACTCTCCCTCCTCTCCCTGCCCGCTACCGGCTGTGTGTTACACTGCGCAGGCCTTAATTGGCCCATCCATGTAAAGTGGCAGTGTGCAGCCGATGGCCACCGTGATCGACTCCGCGCCTGCCCACTTCCACCCAGCCCACCCGACACAGGTAAGATGTAACCCATGACATATTTTCCTGACAACAAAGAAATATAATTGCTAGCCATTCCATTAAGGTACAGAGCTGGTATATTAATATTATCCCCACTCAAAAATTTGTTTATCTACAAGTTACTGAATTTTTTAAAGAATCCTTACCCCATCGAACTCCAAACAACTTTCCTTCCTCTCATAAAATAAGTTCTCTTGTTTTCTGTTCTTCGATGTGCATTGTACCCAGTCGTACCTATTACTGTGTGAATCAGGCCTGGCTTATTTACTCCTTGGCTTTGATGGCTTTAAATGCAAGAGCATTTGCATGCAGAAGCTGTATTTATGTCTTTTTGATGTCACTTAGAAACATGAAAGTGCTGGTGGTAATTATGTGTATGACTAGATAGTAGCAAAAAGGTGTAATTAATACTATTGCAATACTGTTAGCATTCAAATACACTATTATACACTGAAAATATTTTAAATGATAGTTTTCACATAAATTCATATTTACCTCAAATAATTTAAATTGTTTCACTATTAAATAATGAATTAGTGATAACCATTTTCATTTACAACTGTCATATTGAAAGCTACTTATACTGTTCAGCAATTACTGTCAAAAACTATATGTATTTACAGCCATCAAACAGAAACTATCTGCACCATTTAGCAATCACTTACATTTATACTTGTCTTGCTTGGCGTTGCAGTACAATATTGTGCAAGTGCAAGTGTTGTGTGCAGTTATATACAGAGAAAGAGATGGATAAATTGTGAGTCAGAAGTTTTGTACAGAGGCGTGATACCAAGTTGGATTAGCAGGGGCATTGAGCTATCGGCAATATATTGAAGAACACTTGGAAGGGAGTTTATAGTCCACTAATACTACATCAGGGTGTTGGGGGTTTGCAAACTTTGAGGGTATCCCAGTTTCTGAGAGCATTGAGAGAGGAATTCTGGAGAGACAGAATCTGTGATGCTGGGGTCAATAGCCTATGGTAACTGTGAGAGGGATTCTGGGAGAATTGGGGAGTTCTCTGGGTTAAAGGAGTATTGAAAAATGTGATGTAATGGTTTGTAGCACTGATACCAATTCCTGGAATCTAATAGTGTTAAATGTTTAAGTAAGAGACTCTTAGTGGGCTCTTGGCAGGATGGAGATTGTGGTTTCGGAACAGTGGTTGGAGGATGAGGTGCAGTGGGAAGTTCTATTAGTATTGGGGAGTTGCTAAGATTTGGATGTGTTAGATGTGTCTAACTGTTTGTGAAAGAGATAAGCCTAGGAAACTGGGTCCCAAACTGCTCATGGTGCCAGATTGGGTCCTGGTAACTTTGGCCTGAATCTTCAGCTCAGCAAGCGGGGGCAGGGCCAGCTCTCTGAGGTGTAAAATGACGTGGGGTGATGTCGGGCGTGCGTCCCGACTTCACCACGTGTCATTTAGATTGTCAGCTGCGCACCCACCGAACTGTCAAAGGCCTATTAAGGCCACTTAAAAAGGCAATTAAGCAATTACCTGAGCTGCCCGTCCAACCTTAAGATTGGTGGGCAGGCGAAGAGCCCAGGCGGCCTTCGCATTTTTCATGGAACCTCATGCACAGGCAGGATGAGGTTTCATGAATGATTTTAATTTTTCACACAAATTTTTATTAAAATTAATGCACATGTGGCAGTTTCACTTGAGGGGGACATGTTATAAAAATTATTTCTGCACTTTATTAGCCTTTTAAAACTTTAAACTTATCTCCCTGAGGCACCTCTTAATTGGCCCGCCCACGTAAAATGGCACGTAAATCGTGCCCGCGCCCGCCCCCACACAACCCCTCCCCGATGAGGGGAAAATTCTACCCTATATTACGCTGCTAATCATGTTATATTGTAAATATTTAGCGAGTCAAAAATCCCATGCAGTGAGTTGCATTGGATTATCAATAATAACTCATGTTCCACCCCTTTGATGTTCTACTGAGTTTGACAAATTTACTTTGGTTAACTTATTTGTGTATCCTGAAGGGAATCCCCAGTGAGAAGCTTATTGAAAATTAGAGTGTAGTCCGCTCTGGCTGAATATTGTAGCTATAGTCTGTACAGAAACAGCTAAGTAAGAAAATGTTTGGATCACTCAGTTCACTGCATTGTATTCCTCATCTGTCTTTTTGTCCCAATTTGCAAGTCAGAAACAAGGGCAAATGCAAAACAAAAATCTCTCCTAAAAATTATTGCTAGCTACAGTAATTGCTACTTTCAGCAATCACCAGGCTCAAAAAATCTTTGCTTTCTCCACTCTCAGCTGATGCTAACAATAGTTGTATCTTAATTTCTTGTTTAAGGCTACCTCATGCACTGAGAACATAAAACTAGCAAATGCAGGGCTGCAGTGCCACTGATCATTGTTGTCACATACTTAAATGAGCAACAATCAACTCAGCAGGTGGATCACTGGAAGGCATAAATTACATTTGGGCATTAACGGTAGAAACTGATTGAAACTCTATCACTGCTTGTTTGTCCTTACAACCACACCACCAACCCCCCACCTCCACCTCTCTGTCTCTCTATCTCTCCGCCCCCCACACACACACCTTAAACCAGCTTATATTTCAACTCTTTCTTGGACTCGAACTCAAGTTCTGTCGAAGGGTCATGAGGACTCGAAACGTCAACTCTTTTCTTCTCCGCCGATGCTGCCAGACCTGCTGAGTTTTTCCAGGTAATTCTGTTTTTGTTTTGGATTTCCAGCATCCGCAGTTTTTTTGTTTTTATTTTTGAAACTGTCCTTGTCAGCTGGCCAGTCAAATAAGTTGCCGTAATAATTGAGGCAGAAATGCTGAAAATGGAGTGGAATTTTGGGGCCAGTATTTTGAAAATTAAAATAAATTAATATTGATGAATAGTTTGCATTCCATGAAAATCACTTGAAAATGTTGGCTTGTCTTCATGAGATCATAATATAGGCAGACACTCCAGTGCTGCTGTAAGGAAGTGATTTATTATCTGGAGTGCTATGTTCTTCAGATGAAATGTTGAAATGAAGCCAGTTCAGGCAGAAATAAATGTTTCCTTGGCAATATTTGAAGAAAAGCAGGAATTTTTGTAGTGTTTTGGCCAATGCCATTTCCTTACCAATATTGCCAAAAAAAATAGATTAACTGGTCATTCATCTCATTTGCAGGTTGTAGGATCTTACTGTGTGAAAAGTGACTGCTAAGTTACCCTATGCAACAGCAGTGATTACACTTTAATACTTATTGTATAATAGTTAAAGCACATTGGGATGGCTGGAGGATGAGATAATGCATTATATAAATGTTTTTTTTGTATACCCTGAATTCTTATGCATGAGTTACATAACAGTAACAGAGGATGGAATTTAGTGCCCTCCCCTGAGGCAAGTTTGAGGATTTTTTTTGGGGGGGGGGTTAATCGATTGGGAGGGTTCTGGGTGGGGACTCTGCTGCCTTCCCACCCATGATCCAATTAAGCCTGGAGGGGAGGCGTGTTGATGATATTCCCACCCTGCCACCAGTTGAGGTCCTTAAGTGGGCAATTGATGTCCACTTAAAGGATTCAAACCACTGCCGCTGATATTCAACCAAAGGCAGGTAAGGCACTCGTCATGCGGGAAGCATGGAAAGCAATCCCTGTTGTGTTATCAGGCAATTAGTACCTGATCTAGGGATCTGGTATCAGGCGGTGGTGGGGGGCATTCAAACCTAGCCCCTGCATTTTCTTCTGACACCCCTGGCCCCACCCAGAAAGTGAACCACTCCCTAAGATCCCCATCCGACTCTCACTCACCTGTGGCCTGGGCCCCTCACTGTCCCTGGGTCTCTGGTGGGTGCATTGTCAGCAGCTACCAATACTCCTCCTAGCCAAGCAGTGAGGAGACCCTGGCCTCTGATTGGCCGAAAGCTTCAGGGGGTGGTATTTCCATCCCTGGAGTCCTTGATCTCGGAGAAGTCCCACCACCTGCCATTTAATTGCCTGGCTGGCTTTCCCCAATAGAAGAACACAAGGCTCTCACCAGCTCTTTAGTCATAGGCAATAGTGAATTTGCAGCTTGTTTTAAACCCTATCCGACATATTTTTAAGTCAAGGATAAGATGAGCTGTCCACCCGACCAACTGTTTTGCACTACCATCAAAGATCCATTTCACCCCAGTAACTCCACTTTAATTAATATATTGGTAATCTCACATGAAGGATAGTTGGCTTGGATATTATACCACATGCGGGTAGCTTGAGTTGGGAAATTTCCTGGCTCAATGTACCCATCTTAGGAAAAAGTGCCCCGAATGGTGCAATTTTCATTCCAGGGTGGCGTCGGTGCCTGCTGTGCTTGAGCAGATTGGAGATGGCCATTGGAGCTGCCAGGTGCTGAGGTGAGATGGTTAAAAGGTCCGTCTCAGTTCTCTGGGACTTCATCCCAGTTTTGCTAAGTATTTGGCCCTACAACCGTCAACCCTCACACCTCCTCACAACCGCACCTACTCCCCATGCGCCACCCATCCCAAATCATGCCAACCCATTCCTCCGCCTGGCCTCCAATGGCCTCTCATAGCCTCATGCCAAATAATAGTATTTCTATGCTCATTCACCCAGTATGCACACTGTACAGAACCAATGGACCCGATAGTAATAATGGCAAGTGTGGAAAAGCTTTAAAAAAACAGCCATTCATAACTTTCTTTAAAAAAATGCTGCTGCAACACAATGTAAAAGCGTCAATCAACCAACCCCTGTCTGGCGTAAAAGCTTTAGCCTTTAATTGGGTATCAATGGCACACAACAACTTAGATATTGTTCCACTACATGTGGTACACCTTTATTAAACCACTAAGCCATAGTACATACTCCTGATAATACTAGTTGCTTAGCTTCCCTGCAAGCTGGAGTCTGTTTTGGTGGCCAGTCCACCAAAGTGCCCTCCGTGCTTGACTTCTGGGCAACTGACCAGGTCACCATAACCACTGCGGCAACTGTATCTTTGTGTGCTCTTTCCTTATGCTGTTTTTGGCTCTGGCCTTGTGCCATATAAGGTAAAATCTGTTTTTAACTCATTCAGTTGATTACCTTTATTTTCTTTCAGTGAGTTAACAGTTCCTTCGCCTTGACTCCTGTTTGTTGTCCCCAACACTGTTATCAACCTCCAAAGCCGAGAGAAGGAGGCACGTTTATTAGCCTTATCGTGGGGAAGTCTGTATCCTTCACAGGATGCTAGCACTTCTGCAGTTTAATTCATTTTGCAGAATTTGCTAATCCTAGCAAGGCTTCCTCTGCTAAATTGACCATCAGACCTCTCTCTATGCCCAAGTTACACAGTTCTTAGATACCCTTGGTCTTCAATCTTGGGTTCTTCTCTCACCTTGATGTTCCATCTTCTACCACCTGACATATACTGTACACAAGACCACACCACAACTGGTCTACATATATAATTAGAAAAGTGGCAACATAGTTAAAAATAGAAATAACTAACGGCCAGAATTTTTCCGTTGGCTTGTGGGGTCGGGCCCCGCACGCCCGGTAAAATGACACGCAGTGACATCACAGCGCGCCATCGCGATATTTCGTTGGGCGAGCGCGCATTGATCTCCGATGCGTGCTCGCCATTAATTAACGGGCCACTTAACGCCCTCGCGGTGCCAATCAACGCTGACTTTTCAGCGCCCGTGCAACCTTCAGGTCAGCACACGGGTGCAATGGGCAGGCGGGTAGGACACATTTGTATAAACCTCATCCACAGGGGGATAGGAGGGCTCACTGGGGTCACGAGTGTGCACTGTCAAATATTGATGTTTCAAAGTTACTGATACTTGCCTGTGTGATTTGCAATATTTCAAAACGCAAACCAGCTGCTTGGCCTGGACTCTTAACCTTCAGGTCAGCACTCTGCAGTGAGGAATCTTATTTGGTCTGCAGGTTTCAGGAAGCCTTCCCTTAGCCTGAGAATGGGAGTTGAATTCTCCACTGGAGGCACCCCCTCTGAGGAGGAAGGGAGGGCTAGAAGGGAGAGGAGGCCAGGAGGACACATTCAGCCCCCAGGGGATCCACCTTTGGGAGGACAGGCACAGGCACAAGGGGTGCAGGGCCAAGAGGTAGTCCAAGGCAGAAGGCACCGCAGAAGACTCCACTAACCTGTTGTCAGGGTATACAGGTGGCGAAACAGCTACCTCAATATGTCTGAGGTGCAGTGCCGAAGGAGGCTCCGTATCTCAAGGGAGACAGTAAAATATATCTGTAAGATAATTGGGCCTGCGATCTCCACGAACTGTGTGGGTGGGCACCCCATGCCAGTGACTTAAAGGTCACAGCTGCCCTCAACTTCTATGCCTCTGGCTCCTTCCAGGGGTCGGTGGGTGATCTTTGTAATGTCTCCTAATCAGCTGTGCACACTTGTGTCAAGCAGGTTACAGACATTCTGTTCAGGCGTGCAGTGACCTTCATCCACTTCCGCTGCGAACAGGCAAGCCAGACACAGTGAGCCAGAGGCTTTGCAGTGATTGCTGGCTTACCTGTGTCCAGGGTGCTATAGACTGCACACATGTAGCCATCAAGGCACCAGCAGGTGAGCCCGGTGCCTTCGTCAACAGGAAGAGCTTCCACTCCATGAACGTGCAGATAGTGTGTGATCACAGGATGCTGATTTTACAAGTCTGTCGAGGTACCCAGGCAGCTCCCACAATGCCTACATCCTCAGACACTCCCAGGTGCTGGGTCTCTTCAGTGCTCCAGCCCGGCTTGATGGATGGCTGCTGGGTGCCAAGGGCTATCTCCTCAGAAGATGGCTCATGACGCCTCTCCGCCATCCAAGAACAGAAGCTGAGCAGCGGTACAATAGGAGCCACGCCTCCACAAGGGCTGTGGTGGAGAACACCATTGGTCTTCTCAAGATGCGCTTCCGATGCCCGGACCGCTCAGAGGGCGCATTCCAGTACCCCCCCAGATCGTGTGTCGGTGATAGTGGTTTAATGCTGCGCTCTCCACAATCTTGAGTTGGAGAGGGGGGAACACAGTGGACGATGAAGACATCGACGGAGTGGCTGTGGCTACACACGATGAGCCCAGCAGTGAGTCCAAGGATGAGCACGCACAGGGAAATGCTGAGGGGGTAGACGCTGACCCGGGCATACTCCAGGGAGGCAGGGACACCTGGTAGGCTTTAATCCAATGAACCTTCAGCTAGCACATCACGTATGGACCTCCAGGACATGCCTGGTCTGTAGGCTCCATACTCGATACCTAAGTGCAAAATCTGCCTGCTTAGGAACATTAACTAAGGTCCTTGTTAATAAAGCTGAATGTCTCACAAAACACTCCTAACAATTTGGAAACCATCCACCTGCAGAAGAAAAGCAGCACACTCAGCCATGGTGACATTCCTGAATTTAATATTATAACCAAAGGAACTTAAGAAAACAAAATGACAAACATGTTAAAAATCACATTAACTCATAAAGACCTCACAGGCCAACACAGAAGCACCAGTGATAAACCTGTGGTGTGCCTAAGGTGCCTTATGTTTACATTTTCGGGTGCTATGTCTTGGTGCTGACCCCTTGCTGGGATAGGCATCTGAGACAGCCTGCTCACTCTGCTGACCTTTTGGCCTCGATGACCTTGGCGGTCGTCCTCTGGCCCATGGAGCCTGAGCTGGCCCCGCCTGGGAGGGAGCTGCCAGTTCCATAGCTGGCATCTCCCCAGTCATTGCAGCCTCAACGGATGCAATGTTCACTGGCAGAGGGGCGGAGGAGATGCTGCCCTCATTCGGAGCACCCTGAGAGGAGTCCACAGAGATGACAGGCAGCTGCTGCACCAACGTGAGGTCGCTTCGGACCTCCGTGCCCACTGTGGATGCATGGGCACCGAGCTGGGAAACTTGGTGCCCAGACCATCTCCGACATTGGCAATGACCAGCTGATGTCAATGCCGATGTGAGGGCTTGCTGGTCCGAGGGCATCTTCAGGAAGCCCTGATTGGTCTCCTGGAGGAGCCTCTCCACGAGGACGTATGGAGGATGCATGGAGCTTGCCCATGAATCTCATTGCTTTGGCAATAGTTCACGTAGACTCCTCTACCATGGACACCAAGCCAAGCATAGCCTCATGTATCTCCCCCAGATGTTCCCGTACACACGGACGCATCCCAAGGCACATCATCAGGCACCGAATGAGCATGTGCCTAGTCCCCTGCAGTCCTCCGACTTCTGGCACCATGGGCACTCTGTCTCTGCCAGCTCCTGCAGCGACTGTGAAGTGCCCTCACCGCTGTGTCCCGGTACACTAGCCGATGTTCTAATTCCTACCAAGGTGCTAGTATCTGCGCTGGTGCTTGTCTGGCAGAGATGGTGTGACACTGGTGAGACTTCAGAGCTCTCAGGTGTGAGAGCGGGCCTTTGCTGCTCCTCCCAGACCTGCTCCGCTGATGCTGAAAGGAAGAACAAGGACATTAGATCAGTTAACATGGAAACAATGTCAATGTGCATCCCTGTCCCCCGGATCATTATGCGCTCATCCTTCCATTAGCAATGGCCAAGCCATGTTGCAAACTTCAATCCCTGAACATTCAGCACTGCCATGGCTGTTGGGAGAACAATGGTGACCTCACTGCTGGGCAAACATACCTGCCCGTGGCACCCCAGCCTCACCAACACTGGTGAACCTGGGCACATGGTGCCCCTCCAAATCCAGGGCCTCCAGCTCAAAGCGGTTGAGAATCACCAACTGTGCCATGCCAGCACCAGTTCTCACCCGCTCAGCTGCATTATGTGCATTCTTCTCCTGAAAAGGAGAGAAGAACATTGATTAGTGCTACTTGTACCTGGATTCTTTTTGTGGGCGGCCCACCCTGACCAGAGTGGGACATATCAGGGCTCTGCTGCTGCCGAACACTCGCACAAAGATGCTAGGCCTGTGTCCCTCTCCCCCGACTGCCCCCGCAACACACACACACCCACCCCCCCCCACCTCCCTCCCTCCACCCCCTTGACTAAATGCTGCCTACATCACATTAGGCACCACACGGGCTAACCTTCCTTAGCAAGACGGCACAAGCACATGGAGCGCAGAGGGCAGCAGATCGATCGGTGCCATGCCACATTGAAGCTCCCCTCCAGCATGTCATCACCCTGGCTTGGACATGTCTTCGAGTCCCAGCACTGCGCCTAGGTGCAGCTCCTCCAGGTTGCCCCCCAAACAGTAATGTGGGTCTCAGTGTACCACATGCTGCGGGGGCAGAACCCATCTCTTCACCACTTTCTCAGGCTGACCTCGGCAAGGGCAATATCTGCTGGCCCATCCAGCGAAGGATGCATGCTGTCAATAATTCATTGCAGTCACTACATTCAGACTTGGTTGGGGGTGGGGTGGGGAAAGCCTACTTGCTGAGCTAAGTAACCAATGCCAACATGGTTCTCACCCTTCCTGAGTGCAACAGGTTGTTGAAGCATTTGTGACACTGGATCCAGGTACGTTGTGCCACGTCGCAGGAATTCACCACCTCCGCCACCTCCTCCCAGGCACGTTTGGTCACGTGGGGGGGGCCTCCTCCTCCAACCCTGGGGTACGAGGACCTCCCGCTGTGCTGCCACCTCCTCGAGGAGGGCAGCATGGCAATCATCTGAAAAACGGGGGGCACGGTGCCCCCCTGCCCTATCCTCCTGCCTGGCCTGCTCACCAGCAGCGCTCTGGGGAGCCCTTCCACTGGCCGTGATTCGCAGCCTTTAAAAAGCTGCAGCAACTTTTTAAAACAGGCTGCAGGGTCGCCATTGGATCCAGCGGTCATGCAGACCCGCCGCCGCCCACCTACTCCCACTGTCCTCGGGACCCGCGATTCATGCTGGGTGAGCCTTAATTGGCTTGCCCATGTAGAAAGGCGCTGCAGACCCGATCACAGGCGGCCCGCCCGACAGGCAGAAAATTCTGCCCAACGTGTTCACTGATAGATTGGCTTACAGTATCAACAGTGAAATTACAAGTACTTGACATTACTTTATCTTGTGTAAATAAGTATTGAGCAGTTGACAAAATAGACCCAAAAAAGCTTGAGCTGTCAATTAAACAATGTTTTCCCTTTCCTGCACACATTTTAACAAAGTAATGGAAGTCCAGGCTCTCAGCCAAGCATGCACAATAAGTGTAAACTGTTTCAATGGGCATCTAAGTGCTTTGATTTGGCGTGGAGGGTATGAGAGGCCATTGGAGTTGGATGGGGGTCATGGAGAGTGTGGGGGCCATTGGAGGTGGGTGGAGGGGCATGAGTTGACATGGAGAGCATGGGTAAGACACCTTGAAGTTATCTTTCCAAAGGCTCTCGCATCTAGACTATTATTCATGACTCCTCTGATGTGCCATGAACCACGAGACCATGAGAACAAGAAAACTGCAGGGAGTTAGGAGATGCTACCCCACAATGGAACCAGCAAGGTTGAGAAGGCAAAGTGTGGGCTCATTGCCTGCACCTTTCCCTTGTGCCAGCGAAAATTGGAGGTGACTGGAATGGGGGTGGGAATCGCAGAATCTGGTTCCGTCTGTTTTATTTAAAGGTCCACAGAGTCTCCCTGACTCTGTGAAAACCTGGCCATAGAGTACAAAGGCAAGGAACTTGTGGTGAGCATTTATAAAACACTGTTCAGCCTCAACTGGAGTATTATTTTGACTTCTGGGCATTGCACTTTAGGAGGATGTGAAGGTTTTAGAGAGAATGCAGAAAAGATTCATGAGAACGGTTCCAGTGTTGAGGAACTTTAGTTATGTTGATAGATTGGAGAAGCTTGGGCTGCTCTCCTTGAAGAAGAGGTGCTTTAGAGGAGATTTGATAGAGGTGTTCAAAATCATGAGGGGTTTGGCCAGAATAGTTAGGAAGAAACTGTTCTCATTGGTGTAAGGGTCAAGAACAAAAGGACACTGATTTAAGGTGAGTGGCAAAAGAACCAAAGATGACATGAGAAAAATCTTCTTTACATGGTGAGTAGTTAGGATCTGGATATGCACTGCCTGAGAGTGTGGTGGAGGCAGATTTAATCATGGCTTTCAAAAGAGATAATTATCAGAAGTGATAAAAAATTGCAGGGCTAGAGGCTGGGAAAGGGGAGAGTGGATTTAGCTAAGTTGCTATTGCAGAGACCAGAATGGACATGATGAGCTGAGGGGCCATCTACTGTGCTATAGCCATTCTATAACCCTATGAATGTCAAATTCACATTAATACTTCTCTGAGACTGGAATTGATTCTGGGGAACTGCAAACATCTGGTCCACACTACAACTATTTCATTTACTATATGCCTCTCTTCTATGGACAAAATTTCACGACTCAAAATGTGTCAGAAGTAATATATTTTTTTTATAAATGTTGGATTAATTAGCTCTTTGTTGTCACTCCCTTGTTCCTTCACAATTTTCATTCAAAGCCCGAGTTCAAAATTCACAATGCTTTGGATCAAACTAAGTATAACACACTCTGTAATTATGGTCCACAGCAACTTCACACACTTTGATTAGATCTACCAAGCTGGTTTCCTGGGATCATATCTTTATTTAGACTTCAAGTTTTTATCCCAGAATGCAGCTTGCCTGCAGTGTACATTGGTAAGATTTTAGAGTCCATTATTAAGGATGAGATTCCAGAATACTTGGAACTGCATGGTAAAATAGGGCAAAGTCAGCATGGTTTCATCAAGGGGAGGTCATGCCTGACAAATCTGTTAGAATTCTTTGAGGAGGTAATGAGTAGGTTAGACAAAGGAAAGCCAATGGATGTTATCTACTTGGACTTCCAGAAGGCCTTTGACAAGGTGCCGCACAGGAGGCTGCTCAGTAAGATAAGAGCCCATGGTGTTAGAGGCAAGGTACTAGCATGGATAGAAGATTGGCTGTCTGGCAGGAGGCAGAGAGTGGGGATAAGGGGGTCCTTCTCAGGATGGCCGCTGGTGACTAGTGGAGTTCCGCAGGGGATAGTGTTGGGACCACAACTTTTCACTTTATACATTAATGATCTAGATGAAGAAACTGAGGGCATTCTGGCTAAGTTTGCAGATGATACAATGATAGGTGGAGGGACAGGTAGTATTGAGGAGGCTGGGAGGCTGCAGAAGGATTTGGACAGGTTAGGAGAATGGGCAAAGAAGTGGCAGATGTAATATAACATGGGGAAGTGTGAGGTCATGCACTTTGGTAGGAAGAATAGAGGCATAGACTATTTCCTAAATGGGGAGAGAATTCAGAAGTCTGGAGTGCAAAGGGACTTGGGAGTCCTAGTCCAGGATTCTCTTAAGATTAACTTGCAGGTTGAGCCGGTAGTTAGGAAGGCAAATGTAATGTTGGCATTTATTTCGAGAGGACTAGAATATAAAAGCAGGGATGTGCTGCTGAGGTTTTATAAGACTCTGGTCAGACCACATTTAGAATATTGTGAGCAATTTTGGGCCCCGTATCTCAGGAAGACATGCTGGCCCTGGAGAGGGTCCAGAGGATGTTCACGAGAACGATCCCAGGAATGAAAGGCTTAACATATGAGGAACGTTTGAGGACTCTGGGTCTATACTCGATGGAGTTTAGAAGGATGAGGGGGGATCTGATTGAAACTTACAGAATACTGAAAGGCCTGGATTTAGTGTACGTGGGGAAGATGCTTCCATTAATAGGAGAGACTAGGACCCGAGAGCCTCAGAGTAAAGGGAAGACCTTTTAGAACAGAGATGAGGAGAAACTTCTTTAGCCAGAGAGTGGTGAATTTATGGAATTCATTGCCACAGAAGGCTGTGGAGGCCAGGTCATTGAGTGTATTTAAGACCGAGATAGATAGGTTCTTGATTGGTAAGGGGATCAAAGGTTACGGGGAGAAGGCGGGAGAATGAGGTTGAGAAACTTATCAGTCATGATTGAATGCCACAGCAGACTCGATGGGCTGAATGGCCTAATTTCTGCTCCTATGTCTTATGGTCTTATGGTATGCAATGCCTTGCCAATTCACCAGCCAGCTGTGAGTATCATGAGGTTGTGATTCTGAAATCAGGACAGTAGTGAGTGCCTTATCAAATTAACCCCAGAATCTATGCTGACAAATATAGCAATTGTTTCATAAGTCAGATGCTGCTGATGCTACCAAGTAGAGTAGAATCAGCACATCTGAGTTACTTCATATATAATAGTGGTTTATAATGCTAATATATGCGCTGTTATTAGCAGTTGAAGTGGGACATTATTAGGTGCTGTGTGGAGAGGGTCCCTATGATATGTAAATCAAGATGGGAGTCAAACCAAGCTAAAATTGACTGAAGCTTAAAGGTTACCGGCTGTTTCAACCAAGCAAATAGCCAGAAGAAAATTATCTTGTAACGGGTTAGCTGGGCAATAGATTTGCCACTTGTCGTTACATAAAATCTCACTCGGAACTCAAGATCTGAACTCCCTTGCTAACAGCAGATTGATCTGACATTATTAAGAGGCACACCATGGTTAGATAAATGGAAATTCAAAGCTTCAAATTACTGTCAAAACATCAAAGTTACTGCCACATTAACTTTTTACTGGACATTAAGAATTAAGAAGCCAGTCTTTTAAGGACCCAATGGTGTATCTGTCATTTCATTTGCAAATAAAAGAAGTATATACAGACTAAAATCATGACATTAACCGCAAAACCCTGCTTTGTCTCTATTGTTTCTAAATAGAAAATAAAGCAAGTTTGGAAAACATGATATCATGATTGAAAGCAATCTCTGCATCATTTACAAATGTGCCAACTTGCTTTAGGAAAAGATAATAGGTTACGTGCGTTATCCCCGAGAAATAGAAGCCTGGTTTCACATTTTTAAGCCTGAAAATAAGGCGGAAACTGAAACTATAGCATTTATAAAGAAAAAGAATATCTGAAAATTATAGTGACTTAGTAGATGAAAATTATACACATTTAAGTTTAATGCACAAAAGATATTTTAATATTCTGGACTATTATTGATTTGCAGTTATTTCAGGATCACAATCAAAGTTCTTGTAATAACAGCACAACTTTTTGGTTAGACCATAAGTGGTAAATCAATAGCAATCCATAAATGTTCTTCATTTAAAAAAAAACCCTCAAAATGTTGTTATACTTATATTAGCAGATGGATATGTAACATTGGATTGAAATTCTTCTGTGTTCTATTTTAAGGTTCCTGCTAACCTGTCTAAAATAAATGAAGAGCAGACAAATAAATTTCATGCAAACATATTAAACTGATTTTGTGATTATTCACACCATGTGATTACAAAGATCAATCATTTTAATTAGACCAGAAAGTTTTCCTACAATATATCAATATCTTGGGTCACAACAACATCATGGAAGGATCTATTAATAACTTTAAAACATTGATAGAAATACATTTCAGAACAACCTATAGCATTTTAAATGCCTGTAGTTGTGTGAAGTGAATGGAATATGTAAGTAATTGAAAAGTCAAGCCGGAAGCCAGCCAGATATCTGCCCTATAATCAGTTGAAAATGTTGGGGCTTGACCAAAAGAATGAATTTCCTGATTTGAATCCAGATTTTCCATTTAACAATGCCCAGCTAACTAAACAGCGCTCCATTCCTTTAAGAGCTAATGCTGTGAACATTTACTCTCTTTCTCATTCATTTCTGTTTTATTCAGTTATATGACCCTTCCATTCAACTGAAATATCCTTAAAACACAATTGTTCTATTATTGGCTGAATGCTACAGGGTGCATAATCCCCACAGATGCCCACCAGCACCCCCCACCCAGAGGTCGAGCAGTGTCTGTCCAGCAGAACATCAGCTGCCTCCTGTCATTAAACACCTGATTGCCAGTTAAGAGAGGCGAAGTGGGAGTTCCACCCATCAGGAACAGTCTTACCTCCGAGACCATCAGAAGCCAACAGGCCTCCATTATCAGCAACACCACCAGGAGTGATGGCCACTGCCAGTACCACAGACGGGACTTGAGGAGGCAAGCTGCGCTGGATCTAGCCTAGAAAGTGAGTAGGGATCTCCGCAGGGGCGAGCAAGGGAGCTGGGCGAATAGGCCAGGTGGGAGGGGAATCTGGATGGATTACAACTTGGGGGAGAGCCCCTTTGATAGGTCCAGGAGGTCTGTTAAGGAGGAAACCCCCACACCCACAACCAGCCCCTACAGGGAAACCTGCCAGACTGGTCATTTGTCATAGCCCTCCTCCGCCGGATAAATCCCAGCGGTGGCAGGATGAGGCCCTTAAGTAGGAATTAATTGCCCACTTATGGGGCTCAATTGCTCACCTGATGCCAGCCCACCATTGGTAAAATTGCACTGGGGGCACAGGCGGGTGGATAGGCAAGAGAAGGCCACTATGCTAGATTTTACTTGCCACCATCCCCCCCCAACCCTGCCCCACCACCCATTACACTACCCATCTTCAAACCTGATGGTGGGGGAGTGTAAAATCCATCCCACTGAATTTTATGCTTGATTTTCTGGAAACATTTAGTGTCACTAACCATGCCTGCCTCAAAATATGCTCTTAATTGCCTAATATTTAGTTAAACAATGGAAAGACTGCATTCATAGTTGCTAGAGCAACATAACCCCAAGGGCTAAATAATTTGCAGCAAAGCTGTTTTGGCCCATGTAATTAAATGTTCTGACTTTATTCAGAAATACAGTTTGTACATTTTTGTCACGTTTCAATAGAAATTTATCAACGGTGAAAGACAAAAATCAATATTTTTCATGACTGCCTGACGCTTCTTCAACTTCCCCACTGATTTGCTTAAACGTGCTCATCGAATCTAGTCTATGGCAGCTTCAGCATTGAATGGCCTGACACCTATGATTTGTTTGTTTATAATACTATACAGGAATATAACCTAAACATTGCTCTAAACCATCCAGAAATCTAAAACAATAACAGAATTACCTGGAAAAACCCAGCAGATCTGGCAGCATCGGCGGAGAAGAGCAAAGTTGATGTTTCGAGTCCTCATGACCCTTCAACAGAACTGAGTAAAATTAGGAGAGGGGTGAAATATAAGCTGGTTTAAGGTGGGGGGTGGGGGGTAGGTGGGGGGGGGGGAGGGAGGAGGAGGAGGAGGAGAGAAGTTGGGGGGGATGGTTGTAGGGACAAGCAAGCAGTGATAGGAGCAGATAATCAAAAGATGTCACAGACAAAAGAACAAAGAGGTTTGAGGTGGTGATATTATCTAAGAGAATGTGCTAATTAAGAATGGTTGGCAGTACACACAAGGTACAGCTCTAGTGGGGGTAGTGTGAAATGAGACTAACAGCGCATAAGAGGTATAGATTTAAAAATAATGGAAATCTCCAGGTCACCCTGGTCCACTCCTCCATCACCCCCTACTCCTCAAGCCCCACCTACGGCACCTCCCCATGCCCACGCAAAAGATGCAACACCTGCCCCTTCACTTCCTCTCTCCTCACCGTCCAAGGGCCCAAACACTCCTTTCAAGTGAAGCAGCATTTCACTTGCATTTCCCCCAACTTAGTCTACTGCATTCGTTGCTCCCAATGCGGTTTCCTCTACATTGGAGAGACCAAACACAAACTGGGCGACCGCTTTGCAGAACACCTGCGGTCTGTCCGCAAGAATGACCCAAACTTCCCTGTCGCTTGCCATTTTAACACTCCACCCTGCTCTCTTGCCCACATGTCTGTCCTTGGATTGCTGCATTGTTCCAATGAAGCTCAACACAAACTGGAGGAACAGCATCTCATCTTCCGACTAGGCACTTTACAACCTTCCGGACTGAATATTGAATTCAACAACTTTAGATCTTGAACTCCCTCCTCCATCCCCACCCCCTTTCTGTTTCTTCCCCCTCCCTTTTGTTTTTTCCAATAACTTATATAGATTTTTCTTTTCCTACCTATTTCCATTATTTTTAAATCTATACCTCTTATGCCCTGTTAGTCTCATTTCACCCCACCCCCACTAGAGCTGTACCTTGTATGTACTGCCATCCATTCTTAATTAGCACATTCTCTTAGATAATATCACTACCTTCAACACCTCTTTGTTCTTTTGTCTGTGACATCTTTTGATTATCTGCTCCTATCACTGCTTGCTTGTTCCTACAACCACCGCCCCCCCAACCTTAAACCAGCTTATATTTCACCGTTCTCATAATTTTACTCAGTTTTGTTGAAGGGTCATGAGGACTCGAAATGTCAACTTTGCTCTTCTCCGCTGATGCTGCCAGACCTGCTGAGTTTTTCCAGGTAATTCTGTTTTTGTTTTGGATTTCCAGCATCTGCAGTTTTCTGTTTTTATCATCCAGAAATCTATTTTAATCGGGTTTAACAGAGAAAGCAATTAGCACAATAAGTATTATTGTATCTTTCACAGTAGATTTAAGAGGTCTTCAAAATGCAAAGTTGATCTTGGTCAGAGTGTGTTTTTAGAATAAGTTATATTCCTATTGAATACATAAACAAGGATTTATATATTATATGGTACCTTTCATGTCCTTAGGACGTCCCACAGTGCTTCACACATAATCAAGTATTATTGAAGCACAATGATGTAACGTTGTAGACAGTTAATTTATATATAGCATGTTTCCATAAAAAGCAATGGCAGTATTAATCTGATAAATGATTCAATAAATTGTTCTTGATGATGTTGATTGAGGAATAAATATTAGCCATGGCACTGGAAGAACTTCTCTTCTATACAAATAAAGCTATGGAACTTATTATTAATTCTAAAGTTTGTGCAGGAACGGAGGACCCTGAGGTTATATGTGCACAAATCACTGAAGGTGGCACAGCAAGGTGAGAAAGCAGTTAATAAGACTACAAAAATAAGCAAGTTATGATAAACCTGTATAAAACACTAGTTTGGCCTCAAATGAAGTATTGCATTCAGTACTGGGCACCACACTTTAGGAAAGATGTGAAGGCATTAAGGAGGGTGCAGAAAATGCACAAGAATGGCTCCAGGGGTGAGGAACTTCAGTTATGTGGATATTTTGGAGAAGCTGGGAATGTTCTACGTGGAGAAGAGAAGACTAAGAGGAGATTTGATTGAGATGCTCAAAATCATGAAGGGTCTGGACAGAGTAAATGGAGAGAAACCATTCCCATTGGCAGAAAGAGGGCATTGATTTAAGGTGAATGACAAAAGAAGCAATGGCAATGTAAGGAAAAGTTTTTTTTTGCACAGGGGATCTGGAATGCATTTTCTTAGAGTATAGTGGAGGCAGATTCAATCAAGGCCTTCAAAAAAGAATTGAATAATTATCTGAAGAGAGAAGAATTGTGGGTCTACAGGGAAGTGGCGGTGGAATGGGTCTAGCTGAGTTCCTTTTGCAGAGAGCTGACCAACACAACAGGCCAATTGGCTTCTTCCTGTGCTGTAACCGTTCTATGATTCTATCTTTTACATTCATCCAAGAGGGCAGACAGAGCTTCAGCCTCAGCCTCACTTTCTTTTATTATCTCAGTCTGTTCTGAAAGTTGGCACCTCGGCAGCGAACACCTCTCTAAGTACTGCACTGAATTGTCAGCTTCAGTTATGTCCTCAAATCTGTAGCACTGAATCTCATGCTGATCGAGCGGGCATGCACCCAGCCCGATCAGACACGAAATTGCGTGAGATGATGTTGGACAAGCATCTCGATATCATCCCATACTTGCTCGATATTTTGGTCGGCAAGCACACGCAAAAGTTGGAAGCATGCCCACTGACAATTAAGAGGGCAATTAAGCCCATTAATGGAGCAATTGACTCCGATTTTCCATGGCCCGTCCAACTTTACGGTTGGCAGATGGGTGAATCGACCAGGCAGCCTTTACGGGATGAGCTTTCCATTATGAAATAAAATAAAAATAAAAATCTGTGGGCAGGAATTTTATCATCTATATTTTCAGGTGCCTGATTATGATGCTTGGACATTTTTTTTCTAGCTTTTTGAAACTTTGATGGCTTTCAGGTCTGCAGCTCCCTGAGGCAGATCTCTGCCTTCAGGGATCTTTCTCTTAGCTCTCGCCTGCACCCGTGTTGACGTCATCCCCCAATCTCTCCCTGCCCCCACCCCAGCAGCGCTGAGCTTTTCAGCACGTATTTCATGCTGGCTGGCTGTTAATTGGCCAGCCAGCATGAAATTGCAGTTGGGAGTCTGATTGCGGTTGGCGGTCTGTTTCCTGGTCGATCCCGGGCCCGCTGTTTGTGCCCACTCGCCGAGCTAAAACTTCAGGCCCTAGAGTAGGGCTTGAACCCACAGCCATCTCACTCAGTGAATAGAATACTATCACTGAGCCAAGGCTGGCACTACATGGTTGCATTTAATTTGAGGCAAGCTCATGAGTTGTAAACCTGAGATAATTGCCTCCTCCTTCAGTTCTCTGGGAGAATTTTGACAGAGGTCCAAATTTACAGCTTCCATTAAAAAAAACAAAATTGAATTCTCAGCCTGAGGGAAGTTGAGTTCATACCTATTTTGAATTCTGAATGCAAGAGAGGAAGGATAATGCTGTTCAAAATAGCAGTTTCAGATGAGATATTAAAACAGAAGCCCTTTTCCTATCTATTTGAAATATCCTCAGAATCCTAACCAGTACCTCTCAATAAAAATCATCCAAGGCCATGGGCTTCTACAAAGTGTAAATGAGATATGCAACCTCATTAGATTACCTGTCAATAATTCTTCATGAATTTGTGGGTTTGGATGCAGAATCCATTGTTACTAAATACCCTTTCCTCCATCCAGTAAAGGATTTCCTATGCATTTCTAATTACCTCTAATTATCTCTTAAATCTTTTTTTCAAATGTAGTTGAACGTCACCATTGTTGGCAATTAAGATATTACAAGGGCACAAATTGAACATTATTGCATTTGTTTAACAGTTCCCTATCAGTACTTCCAGTACTAGGTAAGTGCATGGATCGAGACTCTATGGAGGTGAACTTGGTCTTTGATGAGAACACTAAATGTGTGATAGCAAACTGGTGACCTGTTTTACATGAAACCCAAATTAATTTTCCATTGTAGTTAAAGGAGGTAATGGGGTGAATGGGCAGAGTAGTAATGTGATGGAGAAGGAGGAGCACACCGGGTTTCTTTGGAGTGCTCTATCAAGGACTTCTGGGTATGCATGCTGTACAGCCTGAAAAAAATTAGTCAGAACTTGTGCAACCCAAGCTTGGATCAGTTTAAACAAATTTAGGAAACTGGTTCTGACATTGGCACAGGATCATTTCAATATCAAAATATTGGATTTATGGCTAATGTCAATTCTTCTGTAATTATTACATTAAAGTTGTCAGATGTAATAACGTGATTCTACACATTTATGTGTCAATGATATTTACCTTTTTGGGCAATGTAAATATGCTATTTAAATCTATTGAATAGTTGAAAATGGCCAGTTTGTTGCTGTTTGCTCCATTTGGAAAAAAGAAACACAAAGCAATAAATGTTTCTTAATGTGACCAAGCAACTCAAAGTGTAAAACTGTAAAGCCACCACTGGCAGTGGATGTCAAGGTTGGAGAGGTAAACTGACCCTGATGGTTGAGTCAAGATGACCTTAAGTTGACCCTTTCTCTGTTTACTGACATCACATTCGCATGGGTCGAGAGGGTGGAAGTTGAGGGAATGCAAGTTAACCAAAATACAACCCAACAGTACTGACTTCACATGCAGTACTTCGATTCTGAGCAGACCAAGTCATGGTTATATTGTATGTAATCTTAATTAAAAAGGTAAAATATTTTTGAATATAAAATCCAAAGATTCCCTAGATGGAAATTATATTGTGTGATATGTTAGTTTGCTTTTATTTCAGATTTCTATCATTTGTGGTCCTTTTATCTATGAAAGTCATGTTAGATGTTACTAGATTGCATGTACTTGTTCATTATAATTTATTAATAGTGGACAATTAACAGATTGCAGCTGATAATGTTATTTTTTGTACATTTTGATGTGAAAGATTGATTACCACAGTGCTTAACATTCAGGACATGCTAGTTCAGAGAAGTGGAGGTAATCCTAACAATTACGATAAGTTTAACCTCAATAACTGTTCTGTAGTTGGAAATGGGTTCTTAACTGTAAGTTACCTTTGACTTCAATATCGTGGCAAGATCTGATAGCATGTGAATCCTTTTCTGCATGAGAAATAATGATACTCTACAAAGAATCAAATCATTTTCATATTGGTGACAGCCAAGTGAAACAGTCTTTATAGTGAAGTATGTCTAATTAAATTATTTGTCTCTTGTAAGTAATTAATCAGTCTCCTTTATTAGTGTTAAGATTATATTAATTGTGAAGGTAGGACATTTATTATACGAAGCATACTGTATGGCATGAGACCATTTACCTGAAAGACACTGGAGAAAACTACCCAGTGCACTTTGAGCTAAGAATCCCAAATTCTTCATCTGTAGCTGTTCCATGGTATTTTGTCATTCCTTTCTCAGAGAAAGCATCAATACACTGTTTTATATGAGAGTATAGGTCATCTGACAAAGGATGTTGTACCATTCAAATGGCAATTGACACCAATGAACAATAATTCAATCTTTTTTGAGGCAGCCAACCTTTGAACAATTAAGTTTATTTTTTCTCCCTTACTTTGTGTGCCCAAGAAATATAACTATTTTCACACATGAGAAAAAGGAAAAAGATTGAATTTATGTAGCACCTTACACAATCTGAGGATAGCCAATAAAGTACTTTTGAAGTGTAGCCACTGTTTTAACAGGGAAACACAGCAAGGTTCCACAAGCAGAAAATAAATGAAAGATCATGCCTGTCCATCGTTGTTGGATGAGAGATAAATATTGGCCAGCACACCAGGAGAATGCCCTGCTCTTCTTCAATAATGCTATGGGAATTTTTACATCCTGAGTGTGCTGACAGGGTCTCCTAACATTTCATCCAAAAGACAACGCTGCCAATACTGCAGCATTCCCTTGGTATTGTACTGAAGTTAGCTTAGATAGAGTAGATAGGGAGAAACTAATTCCACTGAGAGGGTTTGTAACCAGATGACACAGATTTAAGACACAGGCGGTGCTCAGACACAACTGGCTCCTGAAAACTGCATCTTAAGTCGGAATGCCGTAACTCAGAACTGATTTTCCCATAAGGACAATGTTGTAAATGGGGAATTGGCTCCTGAACCAAGGCCTGATACCCTATTTTCACCAAAATAACCCAGAATTTTTTATGCAATCACTTATAGATGAGTAATATAGCAACACTAATGTATTTATGTTGTAAATAGCTCTCATATCTACATACAAAATCACAATAAGCTAAAAATACATTTAGAAATATAGAGCAGAATTTTGCCCTTGGATGGCAGGCGGGCCCCACTGGCTTGGTGGCGGGCGGACAGCCAACCCCCACCACCGAAATGGGGCCCGCCGCCATTTTGAGTGGGCGGGCTAATTAAGGCCCGCCCAGCAGCTTGCCCAACAGGAAGCGCTATGTGCTATGCGCTTCCTGTTCCGGGGGAAGGGAATCCCCACCTGTCAAAGTGTGCTCTTTCGCGCATGTGCACTGCTCCCTGAGGCAAAATGCTATCTCAGGGAGATTTGTGAGAGATAAGTAAACTCTAAAAAATAAAAAAATATTAAAATTATTAACATGTCCCCCTCATGTGACAGTGTCACACGAGATGGGACATGTTAATAATAAACACTGAAAAATTTATTACATTTTTAAAAAACGGACATGAAACTTCATCCCGCCAGCGGATGAAGTTTCATGAATAATCCGGAGCCCACTGGGGCTCCTGGCCTGCCCGCCAGCGTTAAGCTTGGACGGGCAGGTCTTTAATTATCTTAACTAGCCTCTCAATGGTCTCAATCGGCCATTGACAGGTCGGCAGGCGGACAGCTGATTTCGCTGTCCGTCCGCCTTCCTAAAAATTTAAATGGACCGGGATGATGTCGGGGATTCCTCCCAACGTCATTCCGGGTCATTTTCCCCTCGGCAAGCTGGCCCCACCCCCACATCGCCGAGGGGAAAATCCTGGTCATAGTACAGGATTGTAGTAATGGCATCGGAACACCAACTGAGCATCTTGAGTCAGGGAGATGGGCGGCACAGAACATCGATGCGCACATTTGAAGGTTTGAAGTTGTTTGCTGGCGTGGTGTCGTAAAGTCGAAACGATGTCAATTTATAAACGCCGTAAGTGCCGTTCGATGTAATTTGAGTGTTGTAAAGTCGAAGACTGCCTGTAATTGGTGAAAATAAAACAGGTGGTGATGAGAACTTTGTTTGTGCAGCTTGTTATGATGTGGAATGCAGTACCTGAAAGGAATCTATCGTAAGAGGGATTAATTCTCACTGTGTGATGTGCGAATGAGACACAGTATGCATCATTACTGAAAGTGATGCAATGTTACATGACCTTGCTCTCTCTTGTAGACATAATGGGAAGATGAAGCAACAGTCAGATGATTCTTAATAAAGTTGGTGTTTTTCTTACCTCAGCAGACTCTGAATATTCTGTGTTAGCAAAATGAGACCAGGAATATTATTGAATCTGCAGATGGAAAATGGAATTGGACATCAATTTTGAAAGGGCTTTAGGAAAAGAGCAGGGAGTAGGACTAATTGGAATACTCTTTCAAAGAGCCGGCACAGACACAGTGGTCAAAATGGCCTCCTTTTGTGCTGCAAGGTTCTTTGATTTGACATTTTGTGATCATCTAGCTGGAATGTGGCTTGGAGCCATGAACTGTGACTTTGACGTAAGAGTACTATCAATGAGCCAAGGCAGGCACCTGGGCCTGGATTTTCCCATTGCAAGTAGGCATTGGAAGGTGAGTTCAATTATGGGTTGTGAACCCGCCTCTGTCTCCAGTGTGCAATGAAGTGCAATTTTCACAGTGTTGAGGTCTTAATGACCCTAGAGACAAGTCTGCTGCCAATTAGTAGCTGGTGGAGTGGGAGTGGGGTCGGTGGGCGTGCTAATAGAGGTGGGACACCAGGGAATGTGGCTATTCTCTGGCCCAAATTGTTGTGGTAAATATTGTTGACACATGCAGTTCATTTGATGGTATGTACATTCATGTTATTACATCTGACTGCTTTAAGGTAATAACAGATAGTCTTACAAAAATGAGAAAATCTTCGTCTTCAAAGTGGCCAGGTCAAATTGAGATCTGGGACCTGAGATAGGGCAGGGAAACTAGTGCACTGTAGTTTTTGTTTGTCCAAACTTTCAATTTTTGCATTAAATGAAATTGTTTCACTGCTGCTGTCCCTGTTCCCACGAGGTTGGAGCTAGCCAGCTTCAGAGAGCTCCTAATGGCTGCCTGCTCCCATGAAAATCTTGGGAGGTCAGAAGTCAAGCTCTTAACGAGCTCCCTAATGACCTAAAGCCACCCAATTAACTTCACTTTCCCACTTGCCAACCCTCCTCAACCTCTGCCCTCCTGCCATCCTTGGAAGATCATCGGAGTTGGGATCGGAGGCAGCAGACTGAAATTTTTTTTTGTATTCTGTTCCATTCCCATTCAGGAGGGGAAAATATGGTCCCTAATATTTTTAAGCAAACAGTAATGTTCTTTATAAAATTGCATGCAAACATATTGGAAAATAACTAATTTACCTGACCTCGGTATACTTGGAACTATTTTCTTTGTTTTATTGTTCTTCCTGATTATTGATTGAAGAACCTTAGCAGAATGAATGCAGTTGTTAAAATTATACATGTTTCCTGTTTGGAATTAAAAATATATGTTCTCTATAAGGGTTTGAGTGGATACCCTTAATTTTTCCAATGTGGGTGCTTTTGTTGCAATGAACAATGAAATATTTAAACATTTGGAGCTTAAAATTGTCATTATTATCATACTAAACTTCCATCTCTCAGACAGAAGCAGCAGCAGGCTGAATAGGATCTAAAAGAAGGGCTACTGAAAATACTAAAGTTTTTACATTGGATTTGTAAAATGTTTTATAGGTTAATTATTTCCACTGGCGACTGGATTTTGTTATCTGATTTTAGCTGCAGCATACAGATTAGTGCCTGAAAATGTAGAAGGGCATGGAAGGCATACAGCATAAATATAAAAACAAGCTGTCAATCAGATGGGCACTATGTGAATGGATGCATGAGTTGATGGTTAACAGAGAAAAGAATGGAAGTAGAGGAAATGCATTTGAAGTTCCTTTATGTGATCCACCTTGTTTGTAATTTCCAATTTGATTAAACTAACTGAATCAGTAAATAATCATTTTATATTGTATTGTTTGAGTGTCCAGTGCATAAATGCATAATTCCTGTTAAATTTTCAATAACAATGCAGACACAAATCCTAATTAAAACACAAACAGTGCTTTACCAAAGAATGCAAAATGGAAGCTCTGATGTTACTTTTACAAAACAATGAACTTGCAAGAGAAAGATTTCCTCTGGTCATTATGTGCTCTGGACAACATAGGATGATTTTCCGTGACCACTATTTCTGGCAACATTATTGACCCAAATAAGAACAATGTGTTCACAATTTTATTAGAAATACTGACCAAATGAGCCTTTAGGAACACATTTACCAGATCACCACAAAGTGGGACCAGATGAATTTTTACTTCAAGATCTAAATTGTCTAATCTCTTCAACTAAGAGGATGTGAAAATGTGTTGGCACAGGGAACAAGTTTTATACAAAAAGATCCATTGCAAAGAGCAGAACAATTGATTCACCAAAGCACTGAGCAGATAAAGACACTCCCATTGTACCATAGTCTGCTTTGTGGATACAAAATTAGAAGAGATCAAAAATGATAAAGACATTTAAGATCAAAAGGGGTGAGATAATTGAGAAACTCATCAAACTTAAGAGAGGATAAAACCCCTGACCATCCATGCATAATAAAGAAGTTAGGGAGGAGATAGTGAGGCACTACCTTGCCAGAGAACTGGCTGAGAGCTGAGGTTATTCTTATATTCAAAAAAGAGTGAGATAATAAGGGAGGTCTTGTGGCACGTTCTGGAAAGTTCCAATGTGAATTACAATTCAGACATGCCAAGGCATCTGTTTATTGACTTTCACACTTGATTTCAAGAGCAACTTCAAAAGATTTACTGAAACTGCACTGGATCTCACATTTGCACTTCTATAAGGCTCCAGCTCAACCAGAGGCTAAAGGTCTGCTAGGACAACAGTTAAATGGAAAGGTGTTTTCCCTGTCTCATCAAGATGGATGATGAATCATTCAGAAGCTAATGGTTGGAGCATTATAGGCTATGGGACAATAACTATAGTTTGTTCAGACATCAGCTAAGCAAATACCTTCTAAAATCATTATGAGGAAGAGGTCATGTGACTGGAGTAACCATTTTTGAAATCCCTTTTAATACAACACTAAAACTGTAGTCTGGAAAAGCTGCCAATGAAGCAGTACTGAGCTCCCTTATCTCCCAAGTTCAGGACCCTATCTCTTTACAGTTTAAAAATCCAGCACAGAGATAGTGAATTTCCATTGAAAAGAAGTTCAGGTGTAAAATCATCGACTTTTGGAAAAGACAGATTATGTTTTAAAAATAAATTGTCTCTGGTAATTGCAGTTTTATATGGGCTTTAACTTCTGAAACCTCAAGACCACTATAGAGTCTGCTGCAGCCACTGATATTAGCAAAGGACTCGTAATTATTGAACCCTCTATTTTTACTTTCTGCATTATACTTTAATTTGGCTAAGAAAGTAACTACTTTGTGTATAACTTGCAATCCTGCATGTGTCTGTGTAGATGTTTGTATTGTGAAGGTCGGATGGAGGTTTACCTTTTGAAATACTTTTATATCTTTACCTGGGTGGATTTTTTACTCAAAAACTCACCTATTTTTTTGTTTTAAACTCAGGAAAGTCTGCCAAACTAGTTTCTTTTCAATCGGCATGTAAATGGTTAAGTGCAGACATTGAGCAAATACCTTCATTCTCACTAAATTCACAAAAAAATCCTGGGCAGAATCTTGATCTCGGCGGAGGTGCTCGGTGGGGGCGGGCAGGAAGCCAATTAACGCCAGCCCTGCATGGATCATGAGCGGCAGCGAGTGGGGGTAGGAGGGAGAGTCAGGCCTAGCATGCTGTTTACGCATGCGCGAGAAAGAGCGCTTAAATCTCCCTGAGGCACGGAGCTGGCTCAGGGAGATTAAAGTGCTATTTAAAATAAATAATGAAGAGAATAAAAATGTAATAAAACATGTTCCCTCGTGTGACTCTGTCACATGAGCTGGGATATGTTTTTATTTAATGTTTATTTGCTTTAGGAATCCTCATCCCCTCACAGGCAGTGTAAATTTGAATTCAGTTAGATTGTTAATGGCCTTAATAGGCCTTTTAATTATCGGCAGGCACGTAGCCAACTCTGGTTCGTGCCTGCCGAACGAAATATTGCGAGACAACATCTGGAAGCATGACCAATGTCATTGCATGTTGTTTTATGTTTGGGTGTGTGCCTGCATGCTGAGCGTAATATTCTGCCCCCTGTTACAGTCAGGCTTGGAGTGGTATGTTAGGGAATCATTTTTACCCCTCTTCACATTGACATAACAAGAAACAATAGAGTGGGCAAAGGTAGCCTAGTTGATAAATTTTCAAAGGCCTTTGATAAAGTACTGCAAAATAAACTCAAAACTGAGGCCAGAGTATGTGGAATCAGGAAACAATAATAGAATGGATAGCAGTGGAGTAGACAAAGAATCAGTCATGGCGTTAACCCTCTTCCTCTACCTCCAATTAGATGAAATGGGCAATGGGCTACAAACTGGAGATTAGCTTCTAAAGAAAAATTGATCAGTATCATTGGCTGGAATTTTCCAACCCTCCCATGGCGGGTTTCCTCGTGGCGGGGCTGGCGAGCCATTGAAATCTCCGTTCACATCGGCAGGACTGGAATATCCCGCCGGCATGAAGGGCTGGAAAATTCCAGCCACAGTAACTATTTTTAGTAGTTTAAGATCTTATGCAGGAAATAAAAGAAAAACAATTCTTGCCTGGGTGTTTATATTCATTGTTAGAGAAGAACTTGAAATTCATTACCAGATCTGGGTAGATTAGCAACTTGGGTCTGCTGAAATGATTAAATGCCTGTTGCATTAATGTCCATCCAGAATTGGCCAATTTTCAAAACCATTCAAAATAAAGAGGTTCCTGCTCTCAACAATGAAACATTTAAAGTTACAGATTGATAATACAATTTGGATTAAGAAATTTGAACAATGCTAAATTAAATCTGAAGATTGTACTCAGAATATCCTGGTGTCCTTTGTTCTTAATTGCAATTGCTTCTGCAGAAACTTTCAGCTGCAGTGTGAGAATAAGAGTTTTACAGATAATGAGTCTCTTCCTCCTGCTGCTGATCTTAAAACTTCAACAAAATGCACTAGTAAAGATAAATTACCTGAGGCAGAAAGAAGGTGTTGCTTCAAGCAATGACTACACAGTGAAGTATAATAAATAGGGCATGGGAGGTGTCTGGAATGCCATATCCAGCTAAAGACATTAGGGAGATGTATAATAATGCAGGCTTGATATCAGTTTGGTAAAAGCAAGAGTGATTCATCATTGATAGAACCCTTGAAGTGCCGTAGAAAGGCTGGATGTGCATTGTGTTTTATATGATTCTATTTCGCTGTATTTTTTAAGTCAGTATTTGTTTTGATGTTTAATTGCTGACCCCCTGTTATAATTGCGTTCTGAGTACATAAGATGTCGTTGTTACCTGTCCAACAGGGTACATTATCATTCATGCAAATTAATTCTTGAACCATCTTGTCATAGGATCATGGAATGGTTACAGCACAGAAGAAGGCCATTCAGCCTGCTGTGTCCATGCCACCTGCAAGAATAACTAAGAATCACAAGCCCTGCAAATATTTTCTCTTCAGATGATTATAGAATACCCTTTTGAAAGCCACATTCTCAGGCAGTGCATTCCAGCTCCAAATCACTCTCTGTGTAAGAAGTTTTTCGACATGTTGCCATTGCTCCTTTTGCCATTCACCTTAAATTGGTGCCTCTGGTTCCCAATCCTTCCGCCATGGGAACAGTTTCTCCCTTCTACTCTGACCTGACCTCTCATGATTTTGAAAACCTCTATCAAATCTCCCCTCAACCTTCTCTTCTCTGAGGAGAACAGCCCCAGCTTCTCCAAGTTCTGCTTAAAACTGAAGTTCCTGATCAACGAAAACATTCTTGTAAATCTTTTCTGCACCCTCTCTAATGCCTTCACATGTTGGGGACAAGTCCACCTCTGATTGGCTGGCTTGTAATCTTTTGGCTGATAGGCTTTAATTATTATGAGGTAAGATTTCCACCCCTCTTCAGAAGTAAGCCCTGCCTCATAGAGCTGCTGGCCAATTGGAGGCTAGCAACTCCATGCTACACCTGCTCTGGTGGTCACTGCTGATATTGCAGGAGGCCTGGAAGGAAGAACAACCATGGATGCCCTGGAATCCAGGTAAGTCTGAGGTCTCTGGTGAGAAGGACGGGACAGCATGTTGGACAGGGCAGGGGGAGGGTGGATGTGGGAAGGGAAAACTCTGGGGAGGGCCTCAGATTGGCACCAGGGATTCATAAAGGAGGCACCCCTTTCTTTGACTGGCTAGCAGCCCACAGGGTCAAACCTGCCAAGCTGCTCAATAGGTGTCGGCCTCTCTCACCGCTTGTTAAATCTGAGCGGTGGGGAAGGTGATGGCATAGTGGTATTGTCACTGAGCTAGTAATCCAGATATCTGAGGTAATGCTCTGGGGATCCAGGTTTGAATTCCACCATGTTAGATGGTGACATTTGAATTCAATTAAAAAAAAAATTGGAATTAAAAGTCTAATGATGACCATGAAGGCATTGTCCATGGTTATAAAAACCATCTGGTTCACTAATATCCTTTAGGGAAGGAAATCTGCTGTCCTTACCTGGTCAGGCCTACATGTCACTCCAGACCCACAGCAATGTGGTTGACTCTAAAATGCCCTCTGAAATGACCTAACAAGCCACTCAGTTCTCAAGGACAGTTGGGGATGGGCAATCAATGCTGGCCTAGCCAAAGATACCTACATCCCACAAACAAATATTTGAAAAAATGTGGCCCTTAAGTGGGCATTAATTGCCCGCTTTAAGGGCCTTAATTGGGCCATGGTGGGCAGCTGCCCTGATGCCTCCCCAACACATGAAAAATTGCGACAGGGAAGGGGTGAGCTGGTAGGCAGTGGGGATGCTGTCTGTAACACAACATCCTATTATACAAGTCCACCCACCTGCTTTCCTGCTCCTGAGTGGCCCATAAAATCCAGCCCATGAAATCAGAAGCTTAGCTCAGGGTTGAACGGGACATGGAGGTTCAGAGCAGTTTGGTCCTTGCCTCAGACAATGGCTGAGGAGGAAGATGGAATCAGTGGCAAGGGTACAGGATTTGTGGCTTCCCACAATTTAATTGGTGGAATATTTGGCTCATCTAGGATGAGATATTGGATGGTATTTTGAATTGAAGTTACTTAAATCTAATTGTTTGTTAATATAGTTTCTTTTTCATGCAAAATAAGCCTGCTCTTCTCTTTTATCTGAATAGTTTAATTTCAACCACTCAATAATTCAGTAAATCAAAAAAAAAAGACTCTCACACTGAGTTATTGGAATGTGAAATGCTTTGCCACATGTATTAAGTCAATTACATCTTACAAAACGGACTGGATAATTAGTTACTGAAGAATACAGAGGAGTGTGAGGAGAAAACAAGAAAAATGAGACTGTGAAAAATCACTCCCCCAAGCATGAATAGCCTAGTGTTAAAATGTCTTTCTTAGAGAATGTGTATATAGGTCTGAACTTTCACCATGATGGAGCAGGTCTCCACTGTGGCGAGAATGGTGAGTGAGCATGGAAATCCAAAGTCCCCCGCCAAGCACGGCACTTCCTATTTTCATAGGGGCAGACCAGGGTTCACGTATGCGCTGTTCATGGAGGCAGCTGGCCATTTAAATCATCAGCTGCCTCCTGTCAAATTGGATTTTGGCATCCTTGTAGTGTGGAACTTGATGTGGGCAGAGTGGACCAGGTCAGAGCAGATCTGTTCTTGATGCAATTGTTGTAGATAGCGAGGGAACCATTTTGGAGAGGCGAGGTACCTCTGTAGAGTTTTCTTTAAATTTGTATACACTGCTCCAGAAGTGTCAAGAACTTGTCTTGTCACCCAAGGGAGTGGGAGGGCAGGGCTTCAGATCTCACAGGGCAATTTTTTTGTTGCCCCCAATGACTCTTGCACCCAGGTGCAATGAAGAACTTAGCGCTTCTGAAGGATGCATCGTGCATTGTCCAAGGGAGCACAGAGGATGAGCATGGCACCCTCTCACATAGAGGTGATAGAAGCCAGCCCAAATGAGCAGCTGGAACTCAAAGGGAGGGCCAGTAGCCAGGAGGAAGAGACTGCAGCATGAGCAGAAGGAAGGAGGAGGAGGAAAGGGAGGACAACCAGGTTCTACCCTGTGGGGAGGGTTTACGGACTGTAAGCATCATATCTCAATATAGCGGAAAACCAAAGGAGACTTAGGTTGGTCCAGCAGGAACTGGAGTCACAATCCATTGATCCCCATGCTTCTGCCAGTGGCTGTGAAGGTAACTGTCGAAATAAACTTTTATGCCTCAGGCTCTTCCCAGGGAAAAGGAGACCTGGCTGGTATATTCCAGTCAGCAGCCCCCAGCTGCATTAAGGCAGTGATTAATGTCTTTTTTGCTTATGTAGGGGAGCACATTAGTTTCTGTACAGATTTGGCGACACAGACATGGAGAACCATGGCCTTTGCCCAAATTGCAGTCTTCTCTCAGTACATCATCATTGACTGCACCCATGTTTCAATAAAGGCCCCAACTCTGCATGTGGATACCTTTGTCAACTAGAAGTCTTTTCATTCAATCAGTGTCCAGGTGGTTTGTGACCACAATAAGGTCTTTCTTCAAGTGTGTGCAAGATGCCTGGGCAGCTGACACAGCTCCTTTATACTAAGGACTGCAACTCCGCTATCTGTTCCAACCATGAACTTGGCTGATGACCCCCTTTAGAAACCCATAATCTGAGGGAAAGCACAACTACAACATCAGACATGTCGTCACCAGGAGTACAATTGAACAAACGATTGACATTTTAAAGATGACATTCTGGTGTCACAATTGCTTTAGGTGGAGCTCTCAAATATGCTCCAGCAAGAGTTTCAAAAAAATTGTTGTATGCTGCATGCTGCACAACATTGCACGGTGGAAGGGCCTCCAAGTTGACAATGAGGCCATGGGGAGAGCTGCTACCTCTGAGGAGAAAGATGAGGAGCAGGAGGGGAAAGCCCGAGACATTCTGCCGATTCTGAAATCGTAGGTGATGAGGAGCCCACAAATGGCAGAGTAGCAGAGAGGCATGGCCATGTAGCCAGGACGACCAGCATGCAGAAGAGGTTCATCACCAGATTGGCCTTTGTTCAAAATAGATTTTCATGAGGTCCACCTCTATAACACTTGCCATCAGCCAGTTACTGCTGACATAATTCCACATAAAGATCCCTATAAATTGACGCCACAATTTCTCAAGGGTCTGCCCATTCCCTACAAGGGAGCAAATGAACATTAGAGTTTGACTCAATCACATTCATATAGCTGCTACCCTCTCCATCATAAACATGGGCCTCATATTGCAAACAAGGTAAAAAGGCCATTATATTCTGCCTCCTCATATGAATGCCATTGACTATAAATGAGGTGCCCATGTCGCCAACTTGTCCATGATCAAGCCATGCCGACAATGCAGAGATTGACAGATTTGAGACTTAAAACCTACAAGTGTATGTTGGCTCACACATACAGATATGGCATCCCGCGCATGATGATGATACAACTGTGTCTTTGCAGCTACTTGAAAGAACATTCATTCCGGCCAATGGTCTTTCTTAAGAACTGGGCACCACATGCATCATTCCTGGTTTCCATATATACCTCTGAAAACTGAATAAGTCACATCCTGTGACACCGGAACTGCCAATGCAGCCACTGTAGTGACCAAAACAAAAACAGAATTACCTGGAAAAACTCAGCAGGTCTGGCAGCATTGGCGGAGAAGAAAAGAGTTGACGTTTCGAGTCCTCATGACCCTTCGACAGAACTTGAGTTCGAGTCCAAGAAAGAGTTGAAATATAAGCTGGTTTAAGGTGTGTTGGGGGAGGGGGGTGGGGGGGGGCAGAGAGAGAGAGAGAGAGAGAGACAGAAGTTGGGGGGGGGTGGTGTGGTTGTAGGGACAAACAAGCAGTGATAGAAGCAGATCATCAAAAGATGTCAACAACAAACGAACAAAAGAACACATAGGTGTTAAAGTTGGTGATATTATCTAAACGAATGTGCTAATTAAGAATGGATGGTAGGGCACTCAAGGTATAGCTCTAGTGGGGGTGGGGAGAGCATAAAAGATTTTAAGATATTTAAAAATAATGGAAATAGGTGGGAAAAGAAAAATCTATATAATTTATTGGAAAAAAAAAGGAAGGGGGAAACAGAAAGGGGGTGGGGATGGGGGAGGGAGATCACAACCTAAAGTTGTTGAATTCAATATTCAGTCCGGAAGGCTGTAAAGTGCCTAGTCGGAAGATGAGGTGTTGTTCCTCCAGTTTGCGTTGGGCTTCACTGGAACAATGCAGCAAGCCAAGGACAGACATGTGGGCAAGAGAGCAGGGTGGAGTGTTAAAATGGCAAGCGACAGGGAGGTTTGGGTCATTCTTGCGGACAGACCGCAGGTGTTCTGCAAAGCGGTCGCCCAGTTTACGTTTGGTTGGAGAGACCAAACATAAACTGGGCGACCGCTTTGCAGAACACCTGCGGTCTGTCCGCAAGAATGACCCAAACCTCCCTGTCGCTTGCCATTTTAACACTCCACCCTGCTCTCTTGCCCACATGTCTGTCCTTGGCTTGCTGCATTGTTCCAGTGAAGCCCAACGCAAACTGGAGGAACAACACATCATCTTCCGACTAGGCACTTTACAGCCTTCCGGACTGAATATTGAATTCAACAACTTTAGGTCGTGAGCTCCCTCCCCCATCCCCACTCCCTTTCTGTTTCCCCCTTCCTTTTTTTTCCAATAAATTATATAGATTTTCCTTTTCCCACCTATTTCCATTATTTTTAAATATCTTAAAATCTTTTATGCTCTCCCCACCCCCACTAGAGCTATACCTTGAGTGCCCTACCATCCATTCTTAATTAGCACATTCGTTTAGATAATATCACCAACTTTAACACCTATGTGTTCTTTTGTTCGTTTGTTGTTGACATCTTTTGATGATCTGCTTCTATCACTGCTTGTTTGTCCCTACAACCACACCCCCCTCCACTTCTCTCTCTCTCTCTCTCCGCGCACCCCCCCCCCGCCCCCACACACCTTAAACCAGCTTATATTTCAACTCTTTCTTGGACTCGAACTCAAGTTCTGTCGAAGGGTCATGAGGACTCGAAACGTCAACTCTTTTATTCTCCGCCGATGCTGCCAGACCTGCTGAGTTTTTCCAGGTAATTCTGTTTTTGTTTTGGATTTCCAGCATCCGCAGTTTTTTTGTTTTTATCACTATAGTGACCACTTTGGACAACCAATATTAACTGGACAATAAATGACCTACCGAGCTGTGATGCCCACACCAAGGCCAAAGTACAACATTGCAGTGTGAATGAATGTCTTCTATCCAGCACTCATGTTTGAGATGTACTTGATGGCCAGTGTCTGGCTGTGAAGCCAGATCATTAAGCCTCACTTAAAGGCATGCTTTAATGGAAAATGAGAGATATAAGGAGCATCTTAGTGTTTGAGCTTTTGACCTCTGGAGTCTTATGTGATACAGCAGAGGACAAGTCCTCCCACGCCTCACCAATCAGTCCAGATCCTTTCTGATGTTGACAGCACACCAATATGAACCTCAGTTTGCTGCCCTCGTTATTACTGGTGTGCCTTCATATTTTGATCATTCTTTTTGAGCTCTGTACAAACACACACTGAGTCATGAAGAAATGATTCAAAAAGTGCCCAAATGTGATATAAACAATGTGAAAAGTGTAACCACAGTGAACCATCCGTGCTATGGGCAAGATAGTCCCATTCCCCCTTGCATACTCCTACAAAGTGCCTCCCATGTTGCCTTGGAGGAGATGGAGGCAGGCTTCTCTCTTCTTTGTCTAAACAGCAACAAGGAGCTTGGTGGCTTGCCTCATTGTGCAGGCACCCATTGGGGACCTACTTCAGACTACAGCCTCTCATCTCTCCATGGGCAGCCGTGGTCACTGGCATATGTTGGGCAGATGTGGGGTCTGATGGAGTGACTGGGGATGTGGAGGAAGATGAGGGTGCTGAGAGTTTCTCAGTATCTTCACGTTCCTCAGTTGCCTCAACAGCCCTGGGCAGGCCTTCCAATGGGGTTGATAGGGCTAGCTGCTGCACAGCAGCAGCCATCCATTCCAGCAACCACTGTGCCAACAGTATGACCGTCCTGTTCTGAGTACGCAGCTCCTCACGTATTCCATAGATGTCAGTGTTCATATTCTGAGCAGACTGATACAGGCTCGGACATCTTTTCCTCCTTTTGATGCCTGAGGGGAGAGTGAGCAGAGTTAGGACCTGTGTGAGACAAGAAAGGAGTTATTTAGGTATAGCCCTTCTCCTGGTGAAAGCATGTTCTAGAGCATGCTATTGCCTTAACTGTGCCTGCCCTCTTGACGCAATCCCATCCTTGCACTCTATCTCACACAAACGTCCCATAAACTTCAGTGAAGTGACATCATTACCACCGTGTGCCAAAGGTGATTTCAAAACCACCTTTATCACCTGCTGCTGATGATTCGCCAACACCACAGGCAGTTCTTCAGGCACCCTGGCAATCTCCATAACTAATTGTTCCACAGTGCGTATGGGCCTCAAGTAGGCTGAACCACCACCAATTTGCGCCATCGCCATTGCGTTCTTCGCCTTTTTCTCTGCAGCAACAGCAGGAATTTCTGTTACCCTTATGTAGTGCATGCAAATATATTACTCTTCACTGCAGCTGTGTATCACAGTGCCTATTCACATCTGTTTTGTGCACAGCTATGTTTGCTGTTTAAATATAAAAACCTCAATGCTGAGGGAGAGATATGTGGCATATATCGCACCTTTATATGACCCCCCCCCCCCCTTGGACCTCTGTATCTGTGAACCAAGCTACTCATCTTGCCAGAACCCAGCAGGTCACTGAACCTTTTGCGACACTAAACCCTTTTTTTAATTCACTCATGGGATGTTGGCATCATTGGCTAAACCAGCATTTATTGCCCATCCCTAATTGCCCTTGAGAAGTTGGCAGTGAGCTGCCTTAAACCATTGCAGCCCATGTGGTGTAGGTACAACTATAGTGCTGTTAGGAAGGGAATCCGTGAGTGCTGATAGTTCCCTGTGGCGCTCACCACAGCCGCAATTTCTACCTAGGCCTTCTTAGCTGCAGCAGACAGATCCCAATGGCCAGCAGGATATACAATCGTTCTTCTTCTGTGGACCTCCTCAACTAAAACCTGCAGGTCCTGATCTGAGAATCGCAGAGTCACTGGTTCCATCCCTTTCCCTGCTATATGACATTCCATTAATGAGAATGTAAGGTGAAAAGGGTCATGAGCCATTCAGACCACAGTGCTCTCACTCACTTTTGTGTACTTACACGCATTAACCAATTTTAATACTTGTGGCCTGGGGCCATGTATGTTGCAGCTGTCACTCCAAGGTGGCATGCTGCATTCGGCAACCATTGACAGCCCTACTAGCTTTCTCCCTCTTATTCAGACTGTTATGCCAAGACAGTGTGCAAATGTCAGGGAAATGGTCATGGGGCCACAGTGTGGGCACATCCTGATAGATGGATGGCAAGAGGGCAAGTGGATGGGCTAATGAGCATGGCACTCTTCATCATTCAACCACTGAGTCTAGCCAACTGCATATTATCTGCATCAGGAAGTGGTGACAAGACAATGCCATCATCACTGTGTCATGAGATTACACTCAGTGATTTAGTTCAGTACACTTTTAATTGGGCAACAGTAATAACAATTCTCCCAAAGGGAAAGCTCATGATGGGTCATCCATTCCAGGTCAGCTAACAGTTGGACAACATTTAAAACTTTGACACTCATTTGATAACTCAATAATGTCTCCTCCAAGGCTCAGGAAGTTTAGTATTGAGGGTCAACTTCTCAAAAAAACCTTTCAAAAAAGGTTTTTTTTACACTACTCTGAGGTCATGTGGCCTGATTTCGAACCTGGCCAGCCGCACTGCCCCTCCCACCCGCCCCCCTCCCCCATGACTGAAAATCGCAAGTGTGGACAGACATTGCTAATGATCGGGTTCACAGAGCCAGGAATTCCCCCGACTCTGTACATCTGACCCAGGAGTGAAAATCTAGGCCATATTGCTTTTTTTTTAATGGCATTGGTAATCATCCATGATTTGTTACATATCAAAATGTGAGGGATACACTAAAAAATCCTATGCCTGGCTTTGTTAACAGGATAGAGTAAGTGTTTATCTGCAGTACAATTTTTACCTGGAGGTGGGACTGTAAATGGCCATTTTCTATTTAAATCTGTCACATTGACATTAAGTGGAAAAAAAATTAGCTGGTATTGAGCGCAAAATTTTTGCAAATTGTTCTACACATCGACACAGAGGACCCAAAAGTATCAGTCATTTCTAGTATCTAATTCGAGAAGTTTAATAACGCTGTGCCTTTCTATTTCCAAACCTCACAAAGCTAGTGTGAATATTTTGATAAATGCCCCACTAAATGTGGTGCTACACCCAATTTCAACAACCATCCCATGCCTCTTCCCCCAATTGCTTCTCACAGCCAGTGACCTATGAAGCAGACAAGTTCATGACCCTTCTGAATCTACTTTATTAATTCCTACCTGAGCTTCAGACCAGGCAGCCTTCAAAAGCAAAAGGCCGTTTATACCAACCCTTGCCCAAACATCAGAGAATTTCTCTTGAAAGCCAAGAATTAATGTTTTTGGTGGCATTTAACTGCAGGTGTTGTTTCTGTAATGTTCCCTGTGCATTAAAATTGCAGAAGAAAGATGCACCTGAGTATTCTATGATCTGGTAATTCTGACGCAAAGTATTCCCCTACCCTCCACCCAATTCCTTTCTTTCTCATGAAACCCTGTGAGTAATTCAACCTGAGTTGCAACCCTCCCTAGGACAATACTTGTGGCCATGGTGAGAGAATGCAAGCTCCTATTTCCCTTAATTAAAAAACAATTTTCTCCACACACAAAATTAATTGATGATGAGAAGGGAAGCAAAGAGAAGTTTTCATCTCCTTAATGTGCCTGATATTAGGGTAAAAGGAAGGCCTATTTTCCCCGCACTGGGAAATATGTATGATCTAGGGTTTGACTCAACTCAAAGCTTCAAGCTTCTTCATTTCCTGCCGTGGTACTCTCCCCCCACCCCCACACCATTCCCTTACACTCTGTAAGATGAAAATGTGGGATATCTTCCTTGCAGGTAGTTTCTGAATCCCATTTCCAATCCTTTCCCCCATCCCTCTCCATTTTCTTTTTTTTCTGGATTGGAAAAAAGATGTTGTTCAGAAACCTGCCCCACTGAGAATTTCAAACCCTGTTGGGCAGTAAACTGAAGCTGAGCACATTACCTCCGCTCTCCATTTGCTGAGAACAGATAGTTCTCTGCCCCACAATCAGATGAGAACTTGCTCCTTCTCTTCCTGTCCCTATCTTCCTTCCTTCCTATCCTCCTTTGTATCATCCTCATCTTCTTCCCATCGTCCTTACGCTTCCTTTCCACTCCCCGTACCTCCCTTCCACCTTGCTCTCTCCTTTGCCTCTGCTTTTCCCTTTCTTCTTCCTCATTTTGTTCTTTTACTCCACTCCCATTCCAGTGCTCTCCTCTCCCTTCCCACCGCCTCTTCCATCCTTACATTCCTCCCTCCCCTCTCCCCTTCTCTCCTCTACAGTCCATTCCCGTACCTCTTCTCTCTCCATCCCTTATTACTGCTCTTCCCTCCCCTCTCTTCTCCTACATCTCCTCAACCCATCCCCATTTCTCTCTTTTTCCCTATTCTCTCCTATATTTTTCCTTGCTTCCTCTCCTCTTACCTGCAATCTCCCCTCACACCCTTCCCTCTCTTCTTTTTCCTCCCCTTCGCCCTCTCCTCCCTGCCCTGCTTATTCTGTCCTTTCTCTTATGCCTATCTCTTAGAATGTTGTCCGACTATATTCCAGCTTTCTTTGAAAAGAGGACTGCATTCTTTATGGTACACCCCAGATCAAAGTAGTTCTTTCTCACTAGGCATGGACGCAGATTATTGAGTTTTACCATCCAGGTGGATAAAGTGTGAATAGCAGCCTCTTGCTCATCTGTTGGTTTTGTTTCCTTTTGATACCTGATTTACATATCAAATAGTTGGATTCCAAGAACAGCAATAGAATGGCCGACAGGCATCAGTGAGATTTGCATACAATTGACATTTCAAAGACACAACGGAATTTCTGATAAAATTATTTCTCAGTGCAAGTAATGACTGTCCCCTGGGAAACAGGCAGCTCCCCCACTGCCCTCATCCCCCAGCTCAGATGATTAATAATCTCCAATCTAATTTGTATATAGCCTTACTTCTCCCATATCATTGAATCAATTCTTTTATTATGTTTAATCTTTGGATACAGATGATGTTAGTTGCCCTGAGAAGATGGGGCTGAATTTTCTTGAAAAGCTGCAGCTCTTCAGGTTTTGCTGCTCCCACAATGATAGGGATTTCTATGATATTAATTCATCTTCCGATGATGCAGAAATAATAATATGTTTAACTCAAGTTGATGAGCGATGGGAGTAAAATATGGGGGCCGTTACTCTGTTTCAGGAACTTCGTTCAATTTGCCCCGATTTTATTTGAAGTTTTAACTATTTTTAAACAAAACATCTCTTTAATCTTAATTATTTTGCGGGACAGATGCAATTAGGAAGAAAATAGAATTGTTGCGTAACGAGAAAACTATTCAGCACTTTGTACACAGCTGTTTTGCAAAGCATGAGACAAAACTACCTCTTTAAAAGAGGAAAAGTGAAAGCCTTTTCATGGCAAAATTGCTATAATCCTGTGATTGATACAAAGTCGACCACATAATTACTCAGCTTGAGATATTTCTCTATTTCTCAGTCTGTAGTTTCAGCTACTGTCATGATTCTTTTATTCAATTCCCCTTGCTGTTTGAAAAGAAAGTAGTGAGATGTAGACCAAATATCTAAGACATACTACACTGCATGCCTGCAAAAAGAAGTACATTTTTCACACAGCAATGACAACGCTGAGTGGATAATCAGATACAACAAAATGCTGTTCCTCTGTGTTTTGCTACCCAGTGCCTTCAATAGCTGGTACATTGTGGGATAGTTGTTCAAGTAAATGTGTCAAGTCAGTAATTCATCTTAGGAATAACTATTGAAATAATGAAATGCCTCATGCAGAGGTGAAACATAGCATTCAACAAATTCTATAGTCTTAAATAAAAACAGAAAATGCTGGCCTGGCAACATATGTAGGGAGAAAAACAGAGTTAACATTTCAGGTCTGTGACCTTTCATCAGGACTGCTTTTGTCCATAGGCTTTAAACTGTCTAATGAAATGGATTCAGAGAATGGGACTTAACTAAACTGAGTTGAAGCAACAAAACAAAGGAGGACCAGGTTGTGCAATTATAAATTAGGATTTATCTTTCAATTCTATAAGCTGGGTTTGAAAATCATAATTGTGGGTAATCCAAAGGTGAGTGCCTGTCTGTACCAATACCTGCTTCCTGGAACATAAGACCTAGGATTTCTTTTACATGGTGAAATTCTAATTTCAAGCAAACTGTCTTCCTTGCTGCATCAAACTAGAAATTAGCTGTATAAATATTGTTATATGGACACATAACGTATTTATATTAAATTTGTCATTATTTTAATGAAGATTTTAGTAACATTTGTTTTAAATACGTTAACTGCTCCTTTAAGATAGGGGAGAGAATTTTGAAAAGAGCATGATAATATGTTATAAAAACAGAAAATGCTGGAAAAACTCAGCAGGTCTGACAGCACCTGTGGCGAGAGAAACAGAGTTAACGTTTCGAGTCCATATGACCCTTCTTCAGATAATATGTTTGATAACATTTCACAGCGTAGTTTCCAAGTTTCTATTGAGTGTAAAGGAATAACAGCTTGTTTTATTGTAATTGCGAGCAGTATTACATCAGTTCACTACAAATGAAAAACTCAATCTAGTAGACTGATTTATTTGTTCAGTGTGGATCTTAACTGGTTGTTGCTAAACAGCAATATCAATACCTAAGGGAATATCTTTAAATCTTCACACTCAAACTGATGCATCATCACATCTTCCTTCCCTCAAAACAAATATGCATTTCAGCTAATATAGATAGATGATTCATTCTCTGACTTAATACATTTCAAGTGGTAAGATTTTAATTGGTGTAAGAAAGCAGAGGGAACTTGATACTCAGATAATAGGTCATTAAAGGTGACAGCACAAGTAGATTGGGTCATAAAAAGAAAAACAGAATTTTTGGTTTGTATCTAGAGGCATGGAATACAAAATCAAGGAGGTAATGTTGAATGTGTACAACAAGTTAGTTAAAAGCAGTTGAAATATTGTGTAGTTTTAGGCATGCCATTATAAGACATAAAAGCTATGGAAATAGTTTAGTGTAATTTCACTGGGATGTGTTCAGGGATGAGGGAATATAGTTATGAAATATTTGAGAAGTTGGAGCTTTTTCATTAGAACTAAGAAAGTTGAGATGATATAGAAGTCCTCATAATCCTGTACAGCTAAGAAAAGGTAAATAATGATGGATTATTTTCACTGGTTGGTGGCAGCAGAACTAAAAGGTGCAAATTTAAAATAAACACAAAAAGAATTTAAAAAATGATTTTTTTATGGAGAGGGTGATTACAGGGTGGAATTAATAAACGTACTGTAGCAGAGAGCACAAATTATGTCCAAAGGGATTTAGATAGTTTGGCAAACAAGAATATTGAGAGGAAATAAAAACAGAAAATGCTGGAAAAACCCAGCAGGTCTGGCAACATCTGTGGAGAGAGAAACAGAGTTAATGTTCGTGTCCAATATGCCTCTTCTTCGGAACTCTTAGTAATGCTTCTCTTCCGAAGAAGAGTCATATTGGGCTCAAAACGTTGGGTGGCATTTTCCGTGCCCCTTGGCATCAGGTGTCATGGCAGTGAGTGGACAATATGGTGCGAAGGCCAAAATTTGGTTCATGATGTCGTGAAATCAGGTTGCGATTGTCCATGCTGCCCGTCAATGGTGGAACGCTTTTCCCGTCACTGGATGTCGGGAACTTCTTTTTAACACATCTGCATATCATTATAAGCCCTGTTCACTGGAATCATCCCCACATGTTGGATCTTCTGGGAACATTGGCGTGATTGCACGCCAACATGTTTCACAACTGAATATAAGTGACGTGCACCAGGCGAGCTGCACTTCACTTGGGACTTTGAGGCTTGTTTGCCTACCTTACTTCAGGCAGCACGTGTGGTCATCAGTGCCAGGCTTCGCAGGCAGCACCACATCACTTTTAGGACGGCTCACGGGCAAGTTTCTACCTACCAGACCAGCCGTAAGGTGGGGGTGGCTTTTCCACAGCTGCAGGGCTAGGGCTTGCTTGGGAAAAGGGGAGAAGTGGCCTCAGGCAAGGGAAGAAGTTGCAGGACTAGGGAATTCCTGGGGAAGGAGGGTATCCCAGGGTGTGTATGGGGTCACATGTTGATCTGCGCAAGTAGCCTCAAGAGGGTGAGAGCTGAGGAGGCAATCTCCAGAGGAGCTAAGCAGATGGAGATGTGAGGGTGTGTCTGAGAAAGCGAGTGGAGATGTCTCTTGAGCTGGCAGTGAGTGAGATGCCAGTGAATGTGTGATGGGCTTGAGTGTGAGTGTTTAGAATGATGAGATGGCTGCCTGGCGGCAGGGGTGAGATCATTCATCCTCTTTCTGCACTGGATGGCGAACTTCTTCTGTGCAGCATTGGCACTGCCCAACTCTGCCACCATCTCCCCAGCCAGAGTGGTAAGACTGATGGGCCTCTTGTGGCCAAAGCCGGGTAGAGGATATTGCAGCGGGCTCCACTGGTGTCAAAAAGGTGTTCCAGGGATGCGTCACGGAATCAGAGGCGCTGCAATCTTCTTGCCTTTCAGGGCCATGTCTTCTGTGCAGCAGTCCTGAGCTGGATGCACTGAGAGGTGTGCGCGTGGCACAGTGGGCGAACTGAAGGCTGCCTGCCAGCGAAATGGTTGTTTCCCGGGAATGCATGATTAATGAGGTGGGATTGGAACAATACGGTGTGAAAATCCGCCATTGCGGCCAGCGGGTAAAACATCCTTTTCCCCGTCTGCTAGAGCACTTAGTGCAAATCTGGGATGATTCTGCCCATTAACTCTGTTTCTCTCTCACATATGCTGCTAGATTGCTGAGTTTTCCAGCATTTTCTGTTTTGATTTCAGATTTCCAGCATCCGCAGTATTTTTCTTTTAAGAATATTGAGAGGAATGGGAAGTGAAGAATGGGATGCCTTATTGATGCCTTATTGAGAATAACACTGGGGCAAGCTTATTAAGCCATATGGTCTGCATCTGTCCTGTAATTTTTTGTGACTCTGTTTTCATGCATATAAATTATTTATAATTCTGCAATTTACTATACTTATATTTGAATAGAGAATTTCATTAATTCATGAAATTAATGATCATCTATACATTGCTGTATGGAGAAACTTTAACTCTTGAAGCAAGCCTTTCTAGAACCTAGCAATTAGATTCCCTAAACACTTGGACGAATAACCCTCTTTTACGTTTGTCGCCAAGCAGCACATCCATCTTTGGGTCCATTAATTGACCATTTAAGTGACTTTATCCTGCCACTGCCAATATTTTACCCAAGGCAGAGCTAGGGTCATGGCAGGTGGGAAACTGCACAGGCTGGTGCCAGGCATGGGGTGGGGACCTCCTTGGTGGATCCCCTGGGTCCATTGGAGGAACCCTCGCAAATGTCATTCCCCCACCAAATATAGTTCCTTCCACCCCCCCCCCCCTCCCCCCCCCCCCCCGCCACCCCTTCTCTTGGCCTCTTGAACCCAGCCCCCCACCCCGCTAAATCTGCTCACCATCGACCATCGACCCCGGGCTTACCTGGACTCCTCAGTGTGGTGGGACTACAAGTAGTCCCAGCAGTGGCCACTGTTCCCGCCCGGTGCTGCTGGGACTACAGAGCTGCCTGCCATCTGATTGGCCAGCAGCTCTCTAAGGTGGGAACTCCTACCAAGAACTGGAAGTCTCGCCTTAAAATATTTTACGATGCTCCCAACATTAAATTTCTGTGGGGCAGTTGTCGGAATTGTGGGTGAGCTCCCCTTCTTGACCTTTTAACCAGTGGGGCGGGAATTGCAGAGCCTCATAAAAATCCAGTCCCTAATTTCTGACAGTTAGAAACCCCCATCGGAAACAGGCAGGAACCACATGAATGTACTCAAATTGGGTTTAAGTGGGTTATTAAAATGCTGACACCATTTTCTGATCTTACTGTCTGATTAATGCCGTTTCTTGTTTCTGCACATCAACTATGAGCGCTTCAAGTCCTGGGATGATCACTTCAAATGTTATTTGAAGGGATCTTCAGCTGTTCACAAGTCAAGTTTTATACAGCTATTGGAGACATTTTGCTTGCAGTAACCAGTGGGTGTTTTGACCTTCAAAGATTTGAAAGTGCTCATTGTTGCTGTTGCAAGTTCTGAACTGCTAAGAAGCTAATGGTATTGAGATTGTTTCTCGATGGGGGTTCTTCCAGGAATCTGAATCTGGGAAGAGGAAGACAAAAAAAGTTTTAGGTTGAGTCTCCTAGCAGCATCAAGGACTTTCTGCAGTGCAACATCATGATCCTCTTTGTACATTTATGTCATTTACTGATGACTCAGCATTCTTAATGTGCTCATTATGCATGGTTTTAGGAAATAATTTCAGATCAAAGTAATTCTAAAGTTTATTTTTGATTAATTATTTGGATATGGGCATCGCTGGCATCTATCTCCTAATCTTAAATGGTGGTGGATTTTCTTCTTGAGGTTTAGGGAGGGATTTGAAAACAAGGATGAGAATTTTAAAATCAAGGTGTTGCTTAACCGGAAGCCAGTGTTGATCGGTGAGCATAGGGGTAATAGGTAAATTGTACTTAGTATAAATAAGGACGTGGGCAGCAGAAGTTTGGATGACCTCAACTTTATGAAGGGTGGAATGTGGGAGGCTGGCCAGGAGTGCATTGAAATAGTCAAGTCTAGAGGTAACAAAAGCATGAATGAGGTTTTTTGGCAAAAATTAGCTCAGGAATTGGGCAATTTTTCAGAGGTGGAAATATGTGATCTTAGTGATGGCACTAATGTGTGCTTAGAAGTTCATCTCAGGGCTAAATATGACATCAAGGTTGCGAGCAGTATGGTTCAGCCTCAGGCAGTTACATGGAAGCAATTAGAAGACAGTACCAAAAACCTAATCAGCTCAAAGGAATTTTAATTTTCTCAGGTAGTATAATCACTTATGTCCCTTGGTCAGCAGATCTGTACACTGTCCCCTCCAATTCAATTGATCATTTACTTTGACACCTGGATACTTGTAGTTAGTAACTATCTCAATGTCCGCATCATGAATCTTCACAGAAACAATATAATTAACTGGCATTTTCCTAAAGTCTATAACTAATTCTTTCATCGTGTTTTGTTTTAATTTCATATATTAAGGAACATGAAGTCAATATAGTTTGGGGGACGGGATGTTGAGCAGGATTTGTGGAGCTGTGTTGTTGGATAAATTTGAATTTGTGGAGAGTGTGGATTAAACTTGAGAAAGGAGGGCATTCCAATAATTAAGCTGAATTTTCCAGACCTATGAGATCGGGAACCAAGGGAAGGGGGTGCCCAAAAATACCATCAGTTTTGAGACATGGTTCCTGGCACCAGCAATATTCACTAGGGCTGGGAGAGTGGAAGGGACAGCAATCCCATTTCTCTCCCAATTAAGGCCAATTAAATCACTTAAACAGCTCATTCAGAGCTTCTTTGTGGGGAAAGTTAGAATTTTGAAGGGAGTGTAAGGGTTTCATGTGATGCCTGTTGCTGGCTAGCTGAAGGGAGGCAGAGAGTGCTGCCCCTCATCAATCCAGGGCCCAAAATTTGACAGTCATGCCCCTTTGCCAGATGCAGCTTTCCTCTGGAGAGGTGGCTGCTATATTGTAACTGGCAACCTTGTCCCCTGCTCTTTTGCTTCTGCGGTGCCTGAGAGGTGATGCCTCTGTTCAATGTCCGAGTGCTGAGTGCCAACTTCCCCCACCACCTACACGGTGCCAAGGGCACCTTTCACTTCCACCTTTTTTCCAAATGCTATATTTTTCTTTGCCCCACTGACCCTCTTGTGGGGCCAGGGTGATTCACTGCAGTGACCGTGACAGGCTCCCCACTCTGTACTTACCTCGCCTCAGCTGCTCAGCAACGGACAGTGCATGAAACCAATGTGCCACAAATCTGGATCATAAAGAAGAAATGGAGTAAGGAGGCAATTCACCATGTCAAGTGCCACAGAGAAGTTGAGCAGTTTAATGGTGAGCTTTTCAAGTGTTTTCACTTGTAATTTGACCAGGACTTCCATTTTATCTAGCTCCATTTGAGACATAACCTGCAGTGTAAACCATAATTTGCAGCCTGGGAAAGCTACTATGGTAGCTTATTTATCAATCTTGATCTAATGTTCCCTGGCAAACAGCCCAATCTTTTAAATAAATCTTCATATTTCTTATATATTTCATACTCCACATCACTTTGAGCCTTAATAGCAAAACATGTTTTGCTTTACAAGGTAGAGTCTATCAAACATACATAGATCTAAACTTCACTGAATATCAGTTGGCATTGCTACAAGCGTTCTACATGTTTCTGGCAATACTGGTATGCTTGCTTATCTAGTCAGTTGTACCTTAGATTCCTGCTGTTTCACATTTAAAGACAGCAGAGCTTCTCGGTGTCTTCTCAGTGAGAGGTCTTTATTGAACTGATCTCAAGATGGCAGCCTTCAGAGAGACCACCTCATGGCACATTCACGTGACTATGCAAGCCAGATGGGACATGTAGTACTGTTGCATTTCAAAACCCAAACATCACCCTTTTCATAACAAACAAAAGATCCAAACACCCCCCTTTTCCTAATGAACAGAAGACATGTTTGCATACATGATCATGTGTAACTGTGAGTTATCCAGGTTACCCACTATACACCCACTGTTCTCGTGCATCAACAACTGTTTGTTTGACTAGTCCTTACATAGTCTTTAAATCGTGCAGGTCTCTTAATGGTACACATTCATGTTGACATTAGCTGTTTGTCTGGGTGATGTTCCTTGTCTGGAGAGTGTGGCTGCTGTGGCACTTGTTGCCGTGGTAACTATTGTCCCCTTTCTGTTGTTGGGGACATGTGGACTGCTGGGATTGATGGTAGTTTTGCATTGATTACAGCTGGTGAGACCCCTTCTCCCTGACTGACTGTGGTGAAGGAACAGCTTTTCTAGTTGTTCATATATACCTGTGGTTGCATCGGTATATTTGGTCTTTCACTTCCACCATGCACGATCGAGGTGACAATTTCTCTACCCAAGTGTCAACGTGGGCTTTCTCTTTTTGAGAGGGTTGAAAGTTTGGCAATGATTTGGCAGTCTTGTCAAGATGAAATTTGGCTTTCTGCTGTTTCACCTTGGTTTTTTTCACTCATGCCTGTTACTACTTATGTTTTTTTTTCCTTTTTATTCATTCATGGGATGTGAGCATCATTGGCTAGGCCAGCATTTATTGCCCATGTCTAATTGCTCTGTTCAGAGGCCATTTAAGAGTCTGGAATCACATATAGGCCAGACCAGCAGATCTCCTTCCATATAGGGACATTAGTGAGCCAAATGGAAGTTATTGAAGGTTATGGTTTCAGTAGCTTTTTTGCTATTAGAAGAGTAGTTTGCGCGCAGCATGACATTAATCTTTGGGCTGGACTACTTTCCATCAGTCTGTTACTCCACTTGAGGATTGCCTTGTCTACATCTGTGCTAGGTTTTTTCGATTCCCACCCCTGACACCATGGGCAGAGTTTTGCCCTTGGAGTGTGGGCGCGGCGAGGGCAAGTGGGGGCAGTCGAGAAGCAGACCGCCACCTGTGATCGGCACCACACTGCGATTTCACATTGGCGGGCCAATTAAGGCCCACCCAGCATGGAACGCAAGCAGCAGTGCTCAGTACTACCTGTGTGTGGGGTGTGGGGGGAGAGCGGGTGAGCCTGAACTTCACATATACGCACGAGTGAGCGCTTCATAATCTCCCTGAGGCACAGAGCTGCCTCAGGGAGATGAAGCACTGTGTAAAAACAATAATAAAGGAAATAAAAATGTCATAAAACATGTCCCCTCATGTGACAGCAGGGACATGTTTTTAATTCAAGTGTAAAATTTTTTTTCGATTTTTATTTGCTTTAGGATACTTTGTCCCGCCTGTGGATGAGGTTTCCTAAAAGGTGCAAAGGCCACTTGGCCTTTTCGCCTGCCTGCCAACTGTTAGGTTGGACGAGCAGGGTAAATTTGAATTTAATTACCTTCTTGATGACCTTAACAGGACTTTTAATTGTTGGCGGGCGCGCTGCAGACCCTGGTGCGTGACTGCTGAATGAAATATTGCGGGACTGCGTGATGACGCCAGGACGCTCGCTCAACGTCATCGCACGTCATTTTACACTCGGCCGGGTTGGACGTGTGCCCGCCAACGAGCTTAATATTCTGCCCCATTTTTCATGTTTAAAGACAGCAGAACTTCTGTGTCTTCTCAGTGAGAGGTCTTTATTGAACTGACCTCCAGATGGCAGCCTCCACAGAGACTTCCTTGTGGCAGAGTCACATGACTGTGGCAAGCCAGTTGGGACATGTTGTACTGTTGTAATTTGAAACCTAAACACTTGCAGTTTATGTTTTCAATTTCTTATGACATGGCACGTAATTCTTCTCCATTTTTTATATAATTTACAGAGTATAGCTATTTAATGGCAGCATCTAATCTTGCTCTCATTTGTTTAATGTTCAGCTACCATATCCAGACTGTGTAGTTGATTTTGACTGGTCCATAATTTGCATAGTGTGACAAATGCCACAGAGATGTTGAGGAGCTTGAGAATTGTAAGGAATCGTGTATCTGCTTACCTGGCGGGGAGAGACCTTGATCGCAATTCTGCCAGGGAAAGGTCATCGAGCAATGGCTATAACCAGTCGAACTCCTTACTATGGGGTAACTAACACCATCCGAGTCATGGTGAAGGGCAGCGAGGAACAGTTATGGATCGGACCTTCTTCATCAAGAGGATCTTATTCAAGCTGTGTGGTTTCGAGGCTGCGGAGATCTACTGCCTACAGGACTTCCCCAGCGCTGGATTTTTTGATGTGATGTTCAAGCAAGTGGCAGCTTGCGTCAAGCTCCTGAAGGTGTTTGAGGTGAAGAAAGACCTGCCAGAAATGAAGATCCTGACGGCGGAGCCGCTCTTTGCTCTGCCATTGCAACGAGACCGGGTTGCGATGGTGCATCTTTACAACCCCTTCGTCCCTGTCGCTGACGTGCTCACCTTCCTTACCAGGTACTTCGATAAGGTTGGGAGCTGCACTGCGGTTAGAGATGATTTGGGGATCTGGACATGTAAACGCTAGGTTAAGGTCACACTCAAGACCGATGGTAAGGGAGCCATCTTCCACCCTCCTTCCAGATTCGCTATCGGGGGAAGCCGTGGCTACCTTGTCTATGCTGGGCAACCCAAAATTTGTCGCTCATGCGGCAAGGCTGGTCATGTGGCGGCCAACTGCAGCACCGTCCTCTGCAAGAACTGCAAACAGGAAGGGCACCAGACAAAAGACTGTAAACAGGCTAAGTGCTGCAACCTGTGTGGCGAGGCAATTCACCTCTACAAGACCTGCCCCAAATGTTGCCGTACTTATGCACAGGCAGCCAAAGCCACCGAGGGGGAAGCAGAAGAAATGCCTCGTGTCACTCCAACCACCAAGGCCCCCAGGGAGAACAACGGGACAAAGGAAGACACAGAGAAAGATAAGGTGGAGGAAAAGATTGGGGCAACAGACGGCCAATCAACAACATTGCCCCCTGAACCTCCCACACCTCAGGAGAGCGAATCAACGGAGGAGGAGGAGGCAGCAGTGGGAAAGCAGCAGGGGGAGTGGCAGCTGGTGAAGAGAGCCAAAAGGAAGAAGGGGCTAAGAAGAAAACAAGCCACTTCCCAGACAAGAGGCAAGAGGCGTCTCCCATCCGACACGGATAACAAGAGCAGCAGCTCTTCGGACGAAGAAGGGCCAGGGCGGCGCCAACAGAAGAAGCGGCAAAACGCTAGGGAGTTGCAGGATGAGACACCCGAGCTCCAGAGACAATGAGGAGACCAGCGCACCCCAACTTTGCCCACAACCCGAAGAGGCCAGTGTACCACAGCCCAAGGAATCTGGGAGCAGTGAGGCACTCAGCGCACCCCAGCTTCGGGAAGCCGGGAGCAGCAATGCCCCAGAGGGGGAGAGGATTGGAGAAGCTTTTCCAACAGAGGACATTTCAAACCCCGCTCTCTGCACGGACCCCCAGATGCCACCCGAGCAGAACACCACCAATGGGGAGGTTCAGGACGCTTTCCTCAGCCCATCAAAAGTGAAGCAATTTGAGCACACTACAGGCATGAAGGAGCAGACCAAAGGTCTGGAACTCTCAGAGACAACAGGTTTGGTAGGAGACTAAATGCTTTAAAATGGGTTTAAAGATTGCATCCATAAATGTGCGTGGCATTAAATCTACTAGGCGATGTGTTGCGACCTTGGACTACCTTGCCAAGGTCAAAGCTGACCTGTTGTTTTTGCAGGAGTGTGCGATACCGCACCTCAGCTCCTACAGGCAATGGTCACGATGGTGGTCCCATGGGCCATCGATCTGGTCAGGAGGAAACAACTCTCATTCCTCTGGCCTGGGGATTCTGCTGCGGGGAGGCAGCTTCACCGTCTCCCAGGTTAAGGAGGCGGTGGGCGGGCGCCTCCTCGTAGCAGACATAATGTACAAGAAGGCTCCACTCTGGTTAATTAACGTGTACCCCCCGTCACAAGGGGCTGAGTGGCTGGAGGTTTTTCAGCTGCTGGTGACCTCCAGGCCGTTCATTGTGGGCGGTGACTTCAACTGCATCATCGATGCGGCTGGATGATCCGGCAGGGCCGAAAGCAAATTGGACGCTACGTCCAGATCCCTGATGGAAACAGTAAAGGATGCCAAGCTGCACGACGTCTTCAGCAACTCTGCAGACGGAGCGCAGCATAGATACATCTGGTCGCGGCCTGACGGGTCCGTCCATTCCAGGATAGATTTCCTGTTTGTGTCCCGTGCATTTGCAGTCAGATCCACCGACGTCAAGCCGGTGTTCTTCTCTGACCACTGCCTCCTACTGGCTGACTGTCACTTAGAGAAGGACCAGAGGGTGGGCAAGGCGGAATGGAAGCTAAACGTGCAACTGCTGACCCCAGAGAACATTGAGGAGCTCAAGAGGGATTACAAAGGTTGGAGAACCGTGAAACCCCATTTTGAGTCACTGACACACTGGTGGAAAGCGATCAAGGGAAACATGAAGAGGTTTTTCATCCTCAAAGGCACCCAGAAAGCTAGAAAGGAACAGAGGGAAATATCCCAACTCCAGAAAAACATGCAGAATCTGCTCTGGCTGCAGTCAATGGGGGTCGATGTCAAGGAGGAACTCCAAGAGGTGAAGAGCCAGCAAGCCTCGCTCTTTGCCTCAGAGGCCTCCAAGATCATCTTCCATTCCAGAGTCCGCTCCGTGGAGCAGGACGAGACATGCTCAAGTTTCTTCTTCCAAAAGGTACACAGAGAGAGCTCTGTGATCAGCAGCCTGAAGGAAGATGGCTCAGTAAAGTCATCGCAGTCCGACATTTTGAGGATCAGCAAATCCTTTTATGCCGGATTGTATGACGTGAAGCCCACAGACAGCACGGCCTCCCAGTCCTTCCTGTCCTCTATCATAGAGGTCTTAGATGACAGTACACGGGAGAGTCTGGACAAAGCGCTAACTCCTGATGAACTGACTAAGGCCCTTGAGTCCTTCAAGAAGAGTAAAACTCCCGGAAGCGACGGCTTGCCGGCGGAGTTGTATTCGGCTCTGTGGGACTGAATCGGCCCGGACCTGCTAGAAGTGTACGAGAGTATGCTCCTGGCCGGTAGTATGTCAGAATCCATGAGGAAAGGCATCATCACCTTCATCTACAAGCACAAGGGGGAAAGGGAGGAAATTAGAAATTGGCGACCCATTTCACTGTTGAATGTGGACTATAAGATTCTGTCCAAGGTCATTGCCAATTGGGTCAAATCCGCTCTGGAATTGGTGATCCACCCTGACCAGACCTGCACTGTGCCGGGCAGGAAGATTTCTGACAGCCTCGCGCTGCTCAGGGATACGATTGCCTATGTACAGGAGAGGGGTGTGGATACCTGCCTCATCAGCCTGGATCAGGAGAAGGCCTTTGACAGAATATTGCACACCTACATGATGGATGTGCTCTCCAAAATGGGGTTTTGGGAGGGAATTCGCAATTGGATCCAACTGCTCTACACTAACATCAGTAGTGCAGTCTCTATCAATGGGTGGGAATCAGATAGCTTTCCGATTAAATCTGGAGTCAGGCAGGGCTGCCCTCTCTCGCCTGTTCTTTTCGTGTGTTGCATAGAACCCTTTGCTGAGTCCATCAGGAAGGATCCGGGCATAAGAGGAGTGACGATCCCAGGCAGTGGAGGTAGTCAGGTCAAAGCCTCCCTGTACATGGACGATGTCACCGTTTTCTGCTCGGATCCCCTGTCGGTGCGCAGACTGATCCACATCTGTGACCAGTTTGAACTGGCCTCGGGAGCCAAGGTAAATCGTGGGAAGAGCGAGGCTACGTTCTTTGAGAACTGGGCTGACCGATCCTTTGTCCCCTTCACTGTCAGGACTGACGGCCTGAAGGTGCTGGGGATATGGTTCGGAGGGACCAGGGCACGCGTTAGAAACTGGAAGTGTCTATGGTGAAAAGGAAACTGGGCATGTGGGCGCGACGCTCCCTCTCCATTGTGGGTAAGAACCTGGTCATCAGGTGTGAGGCACTCTCGCAGTTGCTGTGCGTGGCGCAGGTCTGGTCCATTCCACACTCCTGTGTGGTGGCGATCACCCGAGCCATCTTCCGCTTTATCTCGAGGTCGAAAATGGATCGTGTCCGAAGGGACATGATGTACAAGCCTCTAGATAAAGGGGGAGAAAACATGCCCAACATCGCCCTCATACCGATGGCCACCTTTGTGTGTGGCTGCATCAAGCGGTGTGTAGACCCTCAGTATGCAAACACTAAGAGTCATTACATGCTGAGGGTTCTACCTGTCCCCAGTGTTGCGAAGGATGGGTCTGGCCACGCTGCCGCGGAACGCTCCAAGTAGTTCGACCGTTCTGTACCACCTGTCCCTCGTGGGAAAATTTTATGCAGAGAAACACCTTTGTCCACAAGTCCATCAGGCAATGGTCGGCACGTAACGTCTTAAAGGCCCTGAGGGAAAAGGAGAGGGTGGACCTGGTGGGATGGTTCCCCGAGCAGACTGACAAAGTCATTTGGCAGAATGCCTCATCGCCAGAACTTTCCAACAAGCACCAAGGCGTAGCTTGGCTGGTGGTGAGAAAGGCCCTCCCCGTCAGATCCTTCCTACACGCCAAGAGTCTCACCCCCTCGGCACGTTGCCCTCGAGGTGGCTTTGGTGGGGAAGAGACCGTTGTTCACCCCCTTGTAGATTGTGCCTTTGCAAAGAAGGTCTGGAGAGAGATGCAGTGGTTTCTGTCGAGGTTCGTCCCGAGCAGTTCTGTGACACAGGACTCTGTGCTCTACGGGCTGTTCCCAGGGACACACACCGAGACAAAGATCAACTGCAGCTGGAGGATTATCAACTCGGTAAAAGACGCTCTTTGGTCTGCCTGTAACTTGTTGGTCTTCCAACACAAAGAGTTGTCCCTGACTGAGTGTTGCAGATTGGCACATTCCAAGGTCCAGGACCACGTGCTGAGGGACACACTAAAGCTTGGGGCAGCCGCCGCAAAGGCGCAGTGGGGAAGGGTCGCTGCCTAAGACCTTTCTGCCATAGTGCACCGAGGGGCTGGGAACTGTAAAGAGCCCCTCGGGATGTACAGCTCAAAATGAATGTCTGCCAATGATTATAATATTCATTGTTTGTACTGATACACCTTGTGATTCATGTTGTAAAAGTTGAACCTGATTGTATTTTTGTGATGGTGATTTTGAAATGGTTTGAAATGTTGTTGAAGATTTATGAATAAAGTATATTTTTGCAAAAAAAAATTGTGTATCTGCATGGAACCATCAGTGAACGTACAAAGCTGCCTATATCTAACAACTTGATAATATGTGTATTTTTGTGGATTCGAAAATGACTAAATTAAGTTATAAAAAGTTGCCATGATTTTCTCATGACCTGAAAGGTTGAATTGTCAAATCGATGACTCAGCCCACTCCCCAGCCATTCACTCTGAGTAAAAAAAAGTGTAAGATTTTGCTCTCAACATCTTTGTGGCATCCCTCACATGATGCATAGTGATATTTTTTGTTGTATTTTATGCATGCTTTCTTAAAGGCTAGAACAGTTTTATATCTTTACAACAGTCCATAGCATGGCCACAACATTTTCTTTGTTTCCTCCTCTTTAAGCTTTGAAAACTTTAATACTCCAGATTTCTCTTTGACTTTTTTTTTAACTACTATTTGATTGTACTTGATAGTTTTCTAGTCTGCTGTCCTATTGTTTTTGCTTTGCTGCTTACTTATATTGCTTTGTCTAAACTTACTCCTTGCTTCCTCAGAAGGCCTTCTGTCAAGTAATTGTATGGGATTCTTGAACCAGAATATTGTGGATTGAAGCCCATTCCAGGCCTTGAACTTGCATTCCAGGCTGGCATATACCTGAGTGAGGAAGTGCTGTATAATTAGAGATGCCACCTTTTCGATGTGTTGCTAAGTTGAGGCTTCATCTGCCTATTTAAGCAGAAGTAAAAGATCCCCTGGCACTATTCATGGGGAATTCTCCAGGTGTCCTCGCCAGTATTCTTCCCTCAGCAACATCAAGAAAACAGTTTTTAGGCATTCATTCATTTAATGTTTGTGGAACATTGCTATGTGCAATTTGGCTGCTTTATCTGCCTGCTAACAGCACTGAGCACATCTTGAAAGTTCATTGACTATGAAGCAGTGCATGTTATTTTGATGTAAAAAGAGTTATATAAACGCAAGTCCACTTTTTTTTCCTTCTTTCTTCACTTTGTTCGCAATGAATGAAAAATCGATTACGAAGGTTACAGTGATTTCTTAATAACGTTATATTATTATTGATGATTTCTTTTGCTCCTGTATACCTGAAAATATGTGCCTTTCATGGTTGAAATTACTTCTAGTTCCCCAAAAACTTATTCATTATTCTATCCAGTATCCGAATCCCCTTCCAGAATAAACACGTCATTCATGAAGTCATGGTACAGAATTTCAAAATGCATTTACAGGAGAGTAAAGTTGAATATTCATGCTCACAAGATAATTGTGAAAGGGACAGAGTGCTTTTAGAGATCATGATAGTTGGTTGTTGACGTTTCTTGGTTCTTGACTTAGCTGGGGCTTAATAATGTCTTTACTTAATTGGAGTGCTTGGTCCTGGAATTCTGCAGGGACTGATCAATTACAACTTAATCAGGAGATTGTCAGAAACACCTGAGAGCAGTGTAAATAGCAATTTTCTGTCCTTTTGGTCTTCTAGTGGTAAAGGCAGGAAACCAAGGAACTGACACAATAGGTTGGATTTCATGGGGCGGGCGGGCGGGGGATGGCAGGTGTATTCTCAGTCCCCACCCCACCATTGCAAGAGTCAGTCGACAGCCGACACACCTGAAAGAAGCCCAACCCACAGCCATTACATGCTGTTGGCGGGTTAAACGAGCAGAGAGTGGGAGGAAGTCCTGCCTTCGATCTGATTGGCTAGCAGCTCTCCAGCAACCAGAACTGAGTAAGCACTGCTGGAACTGCAAGGAGGCCCACAGATGAAGAAGGTATGGATCCTGTAGAGAAGTAAGTTTGGGGTATCGGCTGGGGAAGGATTGTGGGGAGCCCAGGGTGAGGAGGCGTAGGGGGTTGGTTTTGGGGCAGGTGGGGAGGAACGTAGAGGAGGTGGTATTATGGGTGGGGAACCCTGATGTGCACAGAGCATCCCCTGAAGCCTGTTAAGCACTTTCCTTAAAAAACCGGCCTGCCCTCTCCCACCTGTCTGCCCATGCCAACCGTTTTATAGCGTGGGCAGCTTATTATTCCAGTTAATTGGCTTGGTAACAAGCTTATTTATTTAAAGTGATGGATGGGCTGCCGATTTCACACCCATATTCTGGGGGACAGCATGGAAGTGGGCAGAAGGTTAGGGCAGGGTGCCCGCCCCCCCTCCCCACCACCCCCACTACCACCACCGAAAACATACATAGCAGAGGGCTGTTTATTAGTTTGAGTCCTGCTTAATTGTAAGGGTAAAAAGAGTACCTGGAATTTTTTATGAACATGGCACATTCTGACTGACATATGTCCCATAGGTGACTGACCAACATGTATGTTGTGAAATTGATGGCACTTTGCCACAGTGAATACCACTTCTTTCAGCTGACAAAGATGCCATTGTGTTGTGAGGGAGGTGGCTAAAATTACCTTGATTGTTTGATATTTTGACAAGACTGTTGAACCATTTACAAAAAATGTGTAAGTCTACCAAAAATACAATGAATAGGCCAGGGAATTACTTTATAAATTTGGGCTATGTGTATTGTAAAACAATGTCAAAATCTTGCTATTGATACCAAATTGTGTGCAAATCTTCCTCTTGAAGCGTCTTGCGCAGCATAATTGCTAACTCTGCAGCAATTTAATTCGGGGAACATACTCAGTATTATCCCATGTCCCTAAAGGTTCAAAACAAACATGTTACGCACAAATACATTTCTCATTGTATCAGTATCTATGCCAGGCAATTTCACTTTCAAACCTATCATCAGCTACAAAAGTTCTTCTTTGTGGTGTGGAAGCCAGCTACCTGGGTGACAGTGCTGACGGACAAGAACCAGTGGAATATTTACTTTTCATTAATGATCAGTTTTTTTTTACATTTGATTTCTGTTCTCACAGTCCAATGGAGGTGTCAGCATGAAACACTCCTAGAATGAAGCCTGAAGTTTCTGTTACTGTGCCCTAACAATGTGCCTCAACAACAGCCTCAGAGAAGCACCAGTATTTTCCACTGCCCACACCTGACACTCTCGTGTCTCAGGCTCTGAAATCATGCTGTGGTGATTTTAAAAGTTAAATGCTGAACATGCTCATTTGAAAATACTTTCTCTACCTTGTTAGTGTAAATGTCTGTTCATTTATTTGAAACCATTTAATTCCATTACAAGTATAGTAGGAAGAGAAATTTCAGATGATCCCACAAAATGGATGAATACTTGCATTGCACAAGTCAACGTCAGAAACTCTGAGACTGACAATTCATTTCTAATTAGTCTCAGGATATGGTAGTTTTGACCTCTGGCCTAACAAGCAGATTTTTTATTCATGCTTTCTAGGCCATTTCATAATATAACCATTTTCCCCATTACAATTGAAAGTTATTCCCCCAAGTTCTTTTGGTTTCCCTGCTCTCCCAAAATTTACACAATGCCAAAATTTTGGGCAGTATGCTGCTCTTGTTAACTTGTTCACAACTTAGTTTTATTAGGCATTTTAACTTCACTTGGTGCTGTATACAATTAAGGCTCAGTGTCTTCACTGGGTGACTTGGACAAGAACAGGAACTTACCATGAAAGGACTTGTGGCCAGAAATCTGCATTTATGGGATAGTGCATCAAGACACAAATGCGATGCCACTAGCAACCTGACACTTTTTAGATTCTGTGTAGAATACACAGTATAACTATTAAATGGGCTTTTCACTGCTAAACCTTGACAATAAACATGAGCATTGTAGCCGTGGTATTTATGAGAAGGCGGGGAGTTCAGATCTTGCCTAATTTAGCAGGAGGACTCTGTTCCCTTTTTTTAGTTCTGTTTCCTGCTTGGCAGCCAGATAAATTGATAGGCTGGCCAGCTGCTGGAAAATCAGAAGGGAGGGAACCAAAGATCAGGATTGATTGGCGGCTGAAGTCACAGATCAGAGCAAGGGGATTGGGCGGTGGGGGGGAGGGGTTGGTGGTGAAGAGAGAGTTGCATTGGCAAAGGGGAGGTCAAAGGTTTCGTCAAAGGCCAGGGGGAGCTCTGCTGCTTCTCCTGGCATAAAAGTAGGGCTGTTCTTTTTGACCCGGCAGCTTTTGCCTCCAGTTCATGGTTCCCAAGCCCTTGGGAAAACCCGGCTGGCAGATGTTAATTTAGTTCCAGCTTCAACTTTGGGAGCATGATTTAAATATGTTAATGAAGCATCGTGCCTCTCCTAGTACAATTTTGTATCATGTGGTTCTTTAACATTTTTTAATTGGGGTGCAACAACCATTTTTTAAGCGCAAAATGAGTCTTTAATTATTACTAATTATTATTGTATTGTCGCCACTCCATCCATTTTTCATCATTAGTGCCACTCACAGATGAAGGAGCGGAATTTGCTGGTTCACCAGAAATGGGCAATTGTGCTCTTAAAATGCAACAACTTAAATGAGATCCACTGATCTCTATTGGAAAGTGCATGGGTAGACATCAGTCAAGGATGCGGGTGGTGGTGAACAGCCAGCTAATTCAACACCCTAACTATTCAAATACATGTAGAATAGTCATGTGAATGAGGAACTGGAGTCTAACTGGGAGCTGCAAAACCATAACCTGGCTCAATGCGAACCCCTTACAGATAGGAAAAATTTGCGCAAAAAGACAGGCAGCAAAAGATTATCCTCCAACAAAGGGTGGAAAGAGCGGAAATATTGATTCTATCTGTTATTGGTTTTTTTCCTTTGAAGAGTTCAGCAAAAGGAAATAATTATTTAACAATCTGATGCAGCATGTGGCTGCTTCTTAGCAGTAGTGTAATATCCACTGTCTCTAACTATAAAACATTGCAGTGTCAGATTTAGAATCAGGGTTGTGTATTTGTGGACCCTTCAACGGTTTTTTTTACACTGTTGTATTTATGGAAGATTTTGTGATTGCTCTAATTACAAATGCCACTGTTTCATATTACCATAGAAAAATGTGTACTACATAATGTGGTCAGTGTGGGTGACCATCTCTATTCATTTCTTTGCAGGAACAAGGAAAGATTCGGGTTATTTTTAATGTTGGAACAGATGACATCACCATTGAAGAATCAAGTGGTATTGTAAATGATGGAAAGTACCATATAGTACGGTTTACACGGAGCGGTGGCAATGCCACACTACAGGTGGACAACTGGCCAGTCATTGAACGCTATCCATCAGGTATGTGCTCATAGGCAGTACAAAGATATATTTACATAAATAATACATACAATTATATATCCTTTAATGTTCTATGTGACATTGGTAGCAAAATAATATTATGGGTTTATGTGGTTACCCACTGATCCTAATAATTAACAAAATATCTGTGAGATGCTCTAGAAGGCTCAACTGATGAACAGGAAAGACATAAATGAAAAATTGTTGAACTAAGCATTGATGTTTCATTTTATAACGTTGATCACAACATAAAATAAAATTTCCTGTATTGTTTAAAAAAATCCAAGTTGTCAGTGAACTGGGTGACATATACAGATGTAAATATATTAAATGTCAACGCCTCAATATTAAATCAACATTTAAACAATGGAAGGGCTTTGACAAAAGCTGTGTGAAGAACGGAAGATGAAATTTAGAACAGAGTTTCACAATAATTTGTTGCACAGAGTGGCTAAGTACTTCATTAGTGTGAAAAGACATATCTCATATATTGTGAAAAGGCATATATGAACAGACTAGGCACTTTATATTTTTATTTGGCTGAAGCAAAAGAGCTATCTATAATGAATTCACCACCATGCTTTACATTGCCTAAAAAATTCTAGCTCCAAAGGTGAAACTTCTACAAAGAACAAAGGGCAGTTCAAAAATCAAAAATATAAAAAAAACTTTAAGATGTGAAATGTTGATGCAGTATAATAAAATGTCTAATGGTGCATTGTGATTACATTTGGTTAACTGCTTTTGTTTCTGAAGTATTTGATCACAGGAAGTACCAACTGTCAATGCATGTTATCCACAATGTGAACAGTGTCTTAGAAGGAGAAATTCATCTTGGGTGGTGGTGCAAAATGGGTGAAAGCAGATCAACTGCCTGTTAAATGCAGCACTTGACATTCAGTTCATCACAATCAATGGAATTAAATATTAGGCTCTGCATATATAATCAGTGGCCAATCCAATACTGCCTATTTTGTGCGATTGTCCAAAATTAATTTCTACCCCTTATTCTTTTGAAGTAACTCCTAGATAAATAAGAGTGTTAATAATATAATTTATGCACATTTAGCTTTGGTAACTCATCCAAATTAAAGTTTATTCATAGGCTTCTGAGTTTGAGTAGCTTGTGGTTTATATATTTTGTTTATTTAGTTGCTTTGTTTATTTATAATTCACTTAATGTATTCAGGTTTACACAAAGTGTTGGTGTAATGGTATTGTCACTGGACTGGTAGTCCAGAGAACCAGGGTAATGCCCTGGGCACCGCAGTTCAAATCCCACCACAGCAGATGGTGGAAATTGAATTCAATAAAAATCTGGAATTAGAAGTCTGATGATGATCATGAAACCATTGCCTATTGTCATAAAAATCCATCTAGTTCACTAATGTCCTTTAGGGAAGGAAATCTGCTGTCCTTACCTGGTCTGGCCTACATGTCACTCCAGACCCACAGCAATGTAGTTGACTCTTAAATGCCCTCTGAACAGGGCAATTAGGGATGGGCAATAAATTCTGGCCTAGTCAGTGATGCCCAAATCCCATGAACGAATAAAAAATGTAACAATATGCAAGCAACATAATTCTTTCATAGGTCTTTTGAATGTGTATGTGTAATATCTAAGACAATATTAAAAGGAATTATGGCTTATTGACATTATACCTTCCTGAAAAAATCTCAGATATGATGCAGTCTAGTGTAGAAGCTTGTAAATGTTTGGTGCAGTAAGTTACTAAGAATAATGAATGTATTAGTCTTTAAAAGGAGTACCAGCAAGTCATGAATAAAAACGTATTTGCAAAGCATTGATCTCCATTCAAAACATTTTTCAGCACCAATGCAAACTGCTGGTTAGCCCAGGCATTGAAGTAAATGGAGGAAACTGCAGTGATTATCTTATTTTTCTTTGTTCTGTCCTGTTCAGTCATCAAAGTGCTAGAGGTTCTGAATGCCTCTTCTAAGCACTGAGGAAACTATTGGTTGGGCTGGACGCCAAACAACATAAACTGAGAGCTGTTAAAACATAAGTTGAAGTTCACAAAAAGGAGTGGTTGAAAGAGGTAGTGCATTCCAAACCGTTGTGTTATCAGATTCAGGGCATTGTTGACTTGTTTTTATGAAAAACCTGCTTTTTACAACTTTTAAAGCTATTGCCATGTTGTGACTAAGGTACAATCTTTGATCAAGAGACGATAAATGTGCAGTGATGGAGAACTATAGTTCTGCTTCAGCATAGCAGAGTCATGAATATTGATTGGTGACTTGTGCCAGAATGAGGAAAGAGATCTGGTGGCTATCCAAACACCATCAGACAGCTTTATATTTATATTGAAGCTAATACTTGCACATGTTTAACTCTAAAATTATAGTAAGAACTCGACCAAATTTGTTATTCTGAGTTAGATTAAAAACATATTGGCAGCTTTGATATTGGACATTAAAAACCCATAATAAGATTCAAGAAATTTAAGATTATTTTTAATAGTGACAAGCATGAATACAAATTGATTGTATTTTCAGGGAGCATCTGGAATAGTCCTATGTATCTTATGTGCAATCACTTTAGAAACCATTCTTCTCAACCTCGTCTGATAGCTGAGTTGGTAAATGCACTGAGCACTGCTGCTTTGAGGTGTACTCACTAGTAAGGTTGCCAATTCTGGTAGTAGTTGAGTTAGCTGATTTCAGCTGAAGTGTCCTTAGGGCATCCTGCTTTGGATCATTATACAGTGCCGTCTGGTGGAAAGTGCACACATGTGGATGTTATTTGAAGTGACACCTGAGTATGTCTGTACTGTGCTATTGAAAAGTTTGCCAGTATCCAATGTTCACCCTTACAGTTAAAGTATGCCCACCTGAGCCAAATGTTAGAGATCCTTCTGGAACAAGGAGTCAAAAATTAAAAATACTCATTTTCAAAATGGAGCTGGACATATACTTGAAAAAAATATTTGAGGGAAAATATGTTTCAAAGAGCCAGCACAGGCATGACTGGCAAAATGATCTCCTTCCATCTGTATTATGATTCTAATGAACTGGGCAGTAAAATTGCACAAATGCTATATTAATGTAACCAGTTCAACTATCAAGGAGGTAACAGCCAGTCCAAACAGTCTATGGTCAATTCTGGCCCAGAATGCAGTGAACAAGAAAAAGATCAAAGTCACAAAATCAGTTGTATGCTAATGTAAACTGAGAGGTGAATTTCATAGTGTTACTGTACTACTCTGAATCAAATTATCTGAAGCTGTTGAAGGTATCTTTCCCAGGCATTTTTTACAAAATTTTTGGCATGAGCATTAATTTTATGAAAAGGAAGGAGCCTACTGCACAGAAATCAATCTGCACTTTTTGCCCAAGGTATCAGAATGAATTAATTGCTTTGACATGTGCAATAGAAAGCTAAATTCACCTCAGGAGAAAAAAAGATGTATCACAGAAAAAGTTATAGTTGCTCTGTTTTGCTGAAAACCTGCTTTAAATTTGTTCTATAAGCTTTGCAAAATAAAAGAAATTGGAGTCCTGAGAAAATCCATCCTGTTCAATTAATAATTAATACAAGTTTATAGATATTTAAGCAAAGGTATGTTTTAATAATAATCAAACACAAGGCTTTAGACAAGATCAAAGACACTCCTTTACACAACTACAACCATATGCTATAAAAACTCTATTTGCTTATCTAGCTGGTGATAGGTTTCCTGAGCTTACATTGAAGTTGCTTAGTTGGCCGTTCCAACAAGAAAGAAATCGAACAGACCTGGACCAGTCAATTTGTTGAATTTGTTGGTTGTACCTTTTTAATTAATGTATTCTTTAATGGGGTGTAGGAGTCACTGGCAAGGCCAGTATTTGTTGCCTATCCCTAATTGCTCTTGAACTGAGTGGCTTACTGTGCCATTTCAGGGTGCAGTTATGAGTCAGTCACATTGTTGTGGATCTGGAGTCACATATAGGCAAGACCAGGTGAAAATGGCAGATTTCCCTAAAGGACTTTAGTGAGCCAGATGGATTCTAACCTGCAAATTTATTGGCATGGGGCGCATGACTGCTGAATTCTGAGAACATTATTGAGAGGTGTATGCAAAGGAAACAAGCACCAGTTCTCAAACACAAGTTTTTAGTGATAAATGTCATTGCATCAATTAATTGCTTTCAAGTTACTATCGATAATTTCAGATGTAAGTTGTAATTATGAATGTTGTTATTTCTTGGCACCAAAATAACTTATGATTATTTTTCGTGGTGCTGGAAGGAAATAGCAGCAATGTCACAGATAAGCATGAAAAATAATTTATATTCTGCTGATGAGGCTCAGTAGACAACAGACAAATGGTGAAATCTTAAGTCAGTCATGGACAAATTCAGTTTACTTCCATTTAGAAAGCAATTCATGGTTTCAGTTTATTATTTAACTAATGAAAGGACAGACAGTCTTGATATAATTGGAGTGAGATTAAAATGGTTACACGAATTCAGCCAGTAAATAAACAAACATAAAACTGAGAAAATTCTAAATAAAACAATAGCAACAAGTCCAGCATTGCATTTTAGTTAGGTCCCATGAGCTAGTTTAAATTTGTACCTCTGTAACTAATTGCAACTTTACATATTAAAAACCATAACTAATTATACTGATTGCAACACAATCTTATCCATAATAAAAATGCACTCACTGTTCCAGTTCAGTTCTTAGTGTCAAAAAGATTATATTTCAATATGTTGTCACAGAGCTAGTTTATATTTCTAACTCCATGGCTAATAAGCATATATAAGAAGCCAAGCTAAGCATGGCTGTACAGTGCAGCAGTGCTTCCATTTATTAGTAGCGAGCATTATATGTGGATTCATAGTTGTAATTCTCTGCAGACTCATGAGGGCTGAAAGATTAGGTCATGCTGTGCACATTTATTAGATGAAAACTTATACAGAAAATGGTTTGTGCACTGATAATGTCCTGAAGATGCAAGAGGACCATTTTCATATGATCCTCTTGTCAACATTTTCAATGCCTTGATTCCTCTTTACGTATCTAAAGCTGGGTGTGAACAAATATCTGGGTCGCAGTCTCAGCTGGAGCATCACTGGAGGTGTTTTTAATGAAATCTACAACTCTTTCACTGGCAAATGAGATTTATGGTCTTTGGAAATGTTGGAACTAGTTGGAAAATAGTCCTATTTGTGATCCAATAAATTTAGATGCATGGAAATATGGAAAATATTTTCAAGTTCGCAGTTCAAAGATGGGGTGCAACAATGAAAAGTTGTACTTAAAATTGGAAATGCTTTCTTGATTGTTGTAGCATATTGAACCATTCTGAGGTACCCATACAAGCTAGTAGCAAGCTATGATATTTTAACTAAAACAAATTATTGTCACAAAACAACATTGTTTTTGTTTGGTTTGCTTTGACTGACTGATATGTTTTGTCAGGACTAGAATGGGTAGACCTCCTTTCTGAAAGATGTGTCTGTAGAAATAATGGTCATATGATGCAAATAATAATAGATGACAATAGCCAGAAGCAAGATACAGTGCACTTGAAAAGAAAAATCTTCCTTTTTCACTAATACAGTAATAATGCAGATTGTTAGAAACCAGTGGTCAATTTGAGTACAGTTTATAATTATCCTCTTTTTTTAGGCTACTAGAATAACAATCACGCAGAGACAATTTTAACAGCTAGTGCAAATCAACATGTTTGTGAAGAAACTGCAAGTCGTGTTGTAGTTCAGTGATCCCAATGAATAGTGCATCCGCCTGTGTTCTAAATTGCTGAAATCTAAACTTTTCAGATATTAGAGCTAGCAGCATGTTCCAAAGATTATTAATTATTACAGGGCATAGCCTTCTATCCTTGGCAAATGGAAAAGATCGTACTGTTACCCGAGTATCTCAATTTTTAAAAAAAGAATGCCTTTAGCACTGAGTTCCTAAAGATTTGATGGCAAAGTTACTTGTAGGGTCCAAGTGTCTTTGGGATAAAATATTGTGATTCTTGTCTGCTTCTGCTGAACAAAATTAATGGTAAACCAATCTCACTGTTAGCTCTTTGAATTCTTTTACTTTTCATTCTGCCAAAGGCTATGAGAAGAGAATAAAGTAAATTGGTGAGCTGTGTTTTTTTTCAATTTTCTTGCTTCAGAATAAATTAAAGAGCCTTTCTTATGTTGCATTAGCTTTCATCCGAAATGCATACAAAGGCAATTTTCTACTTGTCCCATGCAATTTTTTTTTGCTGAAATTGCTCTAATTTGAACCAATACTGTTGAGATTTATAAGTTCCAGATCAATGCAATTTCTCCCATTGTTACAATATGAATTAGAAGTTTTGATAGCCAGAAATTGCTAATCACAATACTATTGAATAAACACAACCTGTTTAAGTGCTTTAATCCCTCAGTTAAAATAGCGATAAAATAATTGTGTACAATTGAATTAAGCATTTATGCTAATATTGCAAACAGTTGTTTTTGGCTTTAGAGAATAACAACATACTTGAAATATATTGTAAAGATCTGAACGAGCCAAAACAAAACATAGAAGTTTACAGTACGGAAGAAAACTGTTCATCATGTCTGAACCACTCTTCACCACAAAGCAATTGAAATTTAAAAGCAATTGCTCTGCTGAAAAAGAGACATTTTTTTGCTGAAGCTTTTTACCTTGTACTTGTCAGGATAATTCACAAGAATACCAATGTAAGGGAAAACAAGAAATTTATACCATATGAGAAGATAGTGCTGATTGTTTGGCAAGTGGACTATGATTGGTAGAAACTCTGTAATGGAGAATGCGCCAATAATGGTGACTGACAGTTAACTGGCAAGCATTGTTTGAAATTTAAACCAGGCAGCTTGACTCTGATGGGTCAAAACATTTCCCTGAGGAATGAACCAGCGAATAGCCGTCACTTATTGGGCAGGATTTTGAGTTCGGCATGCGGTTGGTGGGCTTGGAAGCAGCCAGGAAACGGGCTGCCGCCTGCAATTGGCCCCCAACCGCGATTTCACGCTGACAATTAACGGTCAGCCAGCGTGAAAGGCGTGCTGAAATGCTCAGCGCTGCCTCAGGGAGCTGAAGAATTCAAAAGCCATAAATAAAGATTTCCAAATGCCAAAAAAAACGTCCATGCATCAGAATCAGTCACCTGACCATATGGCTGATGTCAATTCTGTCCAAACATTTTTATCATTTTTAAAAGTTAATATCAGGAACCTCATCTCACCGTTGGATGAGGTTTCCTCAAAAAGGCAAAGGCCGCCTGGCCGATTCGCCCACCTGCCAACCGTAACGCTGTACAGGCAACGAGAAATCACCGTTGATTACTACGTTAATGGTCTTAATAGGCCTCTTAATCGTTGGTGGGCATGCTGCCGACTCTCACGGTTCTGCACAACATCAATTGGCCAAATGGTTGGGCAAATTGCTACAACCAGCTTTGAGCAAGTTTTCCACATACACAATGAAGGACTCCTTCACATTTGCGAAGACCATACAGGACTTTGCATATCCATAACAATGCTTTCTGTCATGTGCTCAACTGACAGTGCTAGCCTATTCACTAATGTTCCACTTAAGGAAGCCATAGATATTTGCACTACAGCACCATACCATGGTGATCTAGATCCACCATTATTGTGTGCATCAGTATTCATTGATCTTATGAACTCAGCAACCTGTGCAGTTGAGTTCAGTTTTAATGTCACCATATATGCCCAAATAAATGGTGTTGCCATGGGATCGCGTCTAGGCCCAGCTCCCACAAACATCTTTGTTGGGTTCCATTATAAATGTGTCTTCAATGGAATGACACCTTACTTCCTACCCTTTGCATATTTCTGATAGCTGGAAGATACTTTTGCTATATTTAAATCTGCAGCAGCATGTAATAATTTCCTTAGATGTCTTTATGGACTCCATCCTGCGCTTAAGCTCACCTTTGAAATGGCGCAGTCAAATGAACTCCCTTTTCTTGACGTACTAGTTGAGGAATCTGCCAGGGGTTCTCTAACGTGGTCTATCACAAGCCTACCTTCACTGGTCAATATATGCATTGGGATTCTTAGTTCCACATACTATAAGATTGGCATTATCAGCAACCTCGCAAATAGGGCCTGAGCCATTTGCTCACCATGTAAGCTAGGCACTGAAATAAGGTGCATCAAAAGCACCTTGTGGGATATTGGCTACCCTGATCAAATCATTTTCCGCTGTTTGTCATGCAAACTCATGAACAGACCTAAGGCCATCATTTTTGGCCCTGAAAGTGCCCAGTCTACCTCAGATTCCCCTGAAAGGTCAAAGTATCTCAAAATTTTGAGCAGTAGATGAAGCTAGCTGTTTCATGCTACTACCATGTAGTAGTAACACGAGTGGCATTTGCCACTAATGGGATGCTGCTGTCAAGCCAAAAAGATGTTCTGCCTATCACACAAATGGGTAATGGAATATATGAATTTCAGTGCCAGTGTGATGCTAGATATGTAGGTCATACATCCCAAAGACTGGCATCCAATGTTAGATTTGCAACTGGACAACATTTGCTAAATAATCCTCAGTGTGCTAAGAATTACACTGACAACCAATTTAATTGTCAGTCGGGTTTGCAGTGTGGTGCATTTGCATGTACTGGAAGCGACATATATTAATACCCAGGGCGCTGGTCTTTGCAGACAGAAGGAACATATACATACATTGCTCCTGTTTCAGCTAAACAAAATAGTGATAGCTATTTGCTGGTTCATTCCTCAGGGCAATGTCTTGACCAATCAGAGTCAAGCTGCCTGGTTTAAACTTCAAACAAAGCTTGGGTTAACTGTCAGTCACCATCAACTGGTGGATTTTCCATGGCAAAGCCTCTACCAATCACAGTCCACTTGCCAACCAATCAGCACTCTCTTCTCATACAGTATAAATTTGTTGTATTCTTGTGAATTGTCCTGATGAGTGCAAGACAAAAACCTTTGACAAAAACAGTCTCTTTTTTCAGCAGAACCCTGATATCTTCATGTATTCCTCCAACTTCAAATATCTGTGCACTTTTCCTTTCAAAGGTACCATGGTCAACTACTCCATGTGGCAAAATATTTCATGATCCAGCAATCCTCTGAGTAAAAGGTTTATTTTGACCTGCCTTTTTTTTAATTGACAGTTTCAAATTGACTACCCCTGATCATGGATTCCTTAATCAGAGGAATAGTCTTTCCCTTTTCATCTTATCAAAACCCATACCAATGTTAAAAACATCAATTGCTTCTGCTCTTTACCTTCCCTGCCCCAGTGAAAGCTTAGTCATGTTTGAAAACTAATCAAGTTCTCCGTTGTGGTGAAAATGGCAGAATTGCCCAAAAATCTTAGGTCACGCCCCTGAACACGGCACTTCCCATTTTTGCAAAGGCTTTCATGTTTTGCGCATGTACAGTTCACGGAGGCAGCTGGCCATTTAAATCATCAGCTGCCTCCACTGAAGTCAGATTTTTGTATCCCAGGAGGGTGTAACCTGAAGTGTGCAGAATAGACCTGGCCAGAGCAGGTCTAAACTTTGTGCATTTCTTTGGATAGCCAAAATAACCCTTTGGAGAGGTAAGGTACCCCTTTAGATCTGGTCCCAGAAAACTTTGCGGGAAGGTCTGGTGCCCTTTTGTGGAGGTAAGGAGCCCTTTGGAATTGTTAAAATTAGGCATGAATGTGTGGTAAAAGCGTATGAACTCATTAACTGTCAAGTTCATTGGAACTGTCAACAGACCTGTCAAAATCAACTGGCATAACTGTCAAGGGGACCTATCAGAAGCACTTGTTAAGGAGAGTTGTCAAGCTGTCAAGGAATTTAAAAGTCCTGCCCTTTAAATCTTTGAAAAAAAATGTGTGAAGTGTTTAATAAAAATCATTGCTTGCTATTTCACTCTGTTTGTTGACATATGCATGAGGATTTCCATTACTGGACTGCTGTTGCATGACTGATTTCACAATAGGATACATGCCATTTCACATTTTAATTGACAACTCCAAGTAGTTATAGACAATTTGAAGTGGAACTGTGAATTCTAATGCTTGTTTTAAGAAGGGATTAAGCACTTGAAAATATGTTTGTTCTTATCAAGTATTATATAGTTGAAAGAATGTAAATATAGTAATTTTTTTGTGAATGATGTGTTATTTCTCAATATAATGAAGTCTGCAATAGACACTTCTAATAAAGTTTTATAAGTAAAGTTCTTGCTCATCTCTGTATGAGTCCTGATGTCTGCCCATGGTGGATACTGGGTGGGTTGGCATGGTAGATGTAAGGTCAAAGATGGTGGGTGGATGGCAATTATTGATGTGAATTGGCACTAAGTTGGCATAGAGGCTATAAAGGACCATGGTGGTGGATACAGGGGCATAGGCTGGCATAGAGGATTTTTAAAGGATTCATTCATGGGCCAGCATTGATCACCCATCCCTAATTGCCCTTGAGAATTGAATGGCTTGCTAGGTCATTTAAGAATCATCCACGCTGCTGTCGGTTTGGAGCCACATGTAGGCCAGACCAGCTAAGAATGGCAGATTTCTTTCCCTAAAGGACATTAGTGAACCAGATGAGTTTTTATGACAACCGACAATGGTTTCATGGTCATCATTAGACTTTTAATTCCATATTTGTTATTGAATTCAAATTTTGCCATCTGCCATGGTGGGATTTGAACCTAGGTCACCAGAGCATTACCCTGGATCTCTGGGTTACTAGCCCAGTGACAATACTACTACCCCACTGCCAAGGAGGTGGGTACAGGAGCGTAGGTTGTTGTGGAGTGTATGAGGGGCCATGGGGTGGATACAGGACATAAGTTGGCATGGAGAGTATGAGGAGTCATGGAGGCAGAGGGGATAGGTTGGGAAGGAGGTTATGGGGCCATAAGGGGGTTGTACAGGAGAATAGGTTGGCATGGGTAGTATGAGGGGCCAAGGACAATGGGTACAGGGCATGAGGTGGAATGGGTTGACATGGATGGGACATATCGAGTGTGTTGGGGAGGATGGGGGTTGAGGGGTGTGAGGGGTGAGGCTTGAAGGGACGTTTTATTTTTTTCAGTTTGGATACAGTGCCGGAACATTGAGGCAGGCCTTCTGCGCACCCAGAATCCTAGTGTCCTTGGCACAACCATCTTCAGTTGCTTCATCAGTGACCTTCCCTCCACCATAAGGTCAGAAGTGGGCACGTTCACTGATGATTGCACAATGTTCAGCACCATTTGCAAATCCTCAGATACTGAAACAGTCTGTGTCTATATGCAGCAAGACCTGGACAAGATTCAGACTTGGACTGATAAGTGGCATGTAACATTTGTGACACACAAGTGCCAGGCAATGATCATTGCCAGCAAGAGAGAACCTAACCATCTCCTCTTGTCATTCAATTGCATGCCATCATTGAATCCCCCACTGTCCAACATCCTGGGGGTTAACATTGACCTGAAACTGAACGGAACTATCCATACAAATACTGTGGCTACAAGAACAGGTCAGAGGCTGGGAATTCTGCAGAGAGCAGCTCATCTGTTGACTCCCCAAAGTCTCCACCATCCACAAGGCACAAGCCAGGAGAATGATGGAATATTGTCCACTTGCAGCTCCAACAACACACAAGAAGCTCATCACCATCCAAGGCAAAGCAACCCGCTTGATTGGCATCCCATCTGCCGCAACCTTCAAAATTCACTCCCTCCAACACCCATGCACAGTGGCAGCAGTGTGTACCACCTACAAAACGCACTGCAGCAACTCACTGCAGCAGCTCCTTCAACCAGCACCTTCCAAACCCATTTTTATGAAGTCATTTACATTTGTTTAAAATTGGGTTAACCAGACATGATGATTAATAATGTGTAATTTTATGATAAATCCATTCCAAACTGTATTTAAAAAACTGCACCAGATTACCACTGTTAAAAATATTGAGGAATAGGTTTAATACTTTTTTTGCATACTGCATTGAGTTAAGTTATGTTATTAAGCTATGTTCCAAAACAGCCTGATTGCACTGGTTCATGACATATTTTATATTCAACAATTTGCAAATGATTTTGAGTGCAAACTTGCCGATGAGGGAAAGACTTCTCAAAACTAGCACAATTTTTTGAGTGCAGTTTGATGTCAGATTGCCTTTTTCACACAAACTATAGCTGCTATGTATCCCAAAAAAGAAGAATATTAGTCTAGCAAACAAAATATTAAATGGGCAAATCTAAAATAACTTTGCCTTTACCTGGTTTTCGACAAATAGTGTCATTATTTTTATCTTTTCTCAAAGAAAGAATAATGTTAAAAATCACTTTGCACTAAACTGAAAGAAAATAGCAGGCATCTGTATTTTTCTGTTATTGAGTCATTATCTACAAGATCTGTTTACATAACTGGCCAATAGCATCAATAAAATGTATACAGTTTAAATTGTACAATTTGAAATAGATTATTCTTGGATAATAAAATGTCTTAGAGGCATAAATACACAAATTGAAATGCCACTCTCAAATTCAGTGAAAAAGACTGAAGTACTTGCTTTGCCACAGGCTCCTTCTGTTAGCTTAGCTCTGACACGCAACAGATTTTATCTTTTGAATGCCATTTTCCATCAATTTTGGCGCCTATGGCTTTACGTTTGCAAGCTCTCATCTAAACAATGACCTCTCTTCATTGTTCCAGTTGGTTGACTTCAAACCATGCATAACTCTTAGAAAATGTGATGACACTTTCCTACCCCTGGACATTTTAATACAAGAGACAGACATTGAGGAAGCACCTGTTCAACCTCTATCAAATTTTAAATGGAAATGCTTTATTAATATAAGAATTGATTGTTATCAGTATCAAAAGTAGATAACTCCATGTCAACGCAGCAAATTTGAAGTACATTGATGTATTGCAATTTGGATTTTTTTAAACTGGTTTTGTAAACATTAGAAGTTGATAAATTAGATCTATAACATTGTTTGAAAGATTTATAATCTATTTATAATCAAAATTTGAATGCAGCAACAAAATAATTTGCAAAGTTGTTCAACTATCAAGTTCTAATTCTATGATAGTCGCACAGGAAAATAAAGTTCTAGTTTCACACAGTTGTTGCCTATGTACCCCTCTGTACTGATCGGAATAAATACTGTGGGGCTTAATTGGACTGTTCCCGAAATTGGGCGCAGGATCGTGATGTGTCATTAATCCGTGCTCATTGATTGTAATTGCAATGGAGGCAGCATGCCAATTTCATGCTGCCTGCTCAATTTAATGATTTAAGATCCAGCCAGTGTTAGCTGTGCTGTTCATTGGCTGGACATATCAGCAGGGGGATAATACTGTGACTGGCAAGCATGTTTTTACCATTAAAGCTTGCCTGCACTGCTTAAAGCCTCCTCTTAAAGGGAGGTGGCAGGAACAGGTGGAGGAAATTAAGATTGAGGAGAATCTGACCTGGGAAAAAGCGAGGAATGGCGCAACATGGGAGATATCACATTTCAGTTTTCAGATGCTGCACTGGATGGCTTGGTGGAGGATGTGGAAAGAAGAACAGATATCCTGAATTTGCAGGGAGGGAAGGAGGCCCTGCAGACACCCATTCAAAGGACAGTGAAAGCAGATAGCCTTGGAGGTCAATATCAGGAGTTGAGCCCCAAGGACCTAGATACAGTGCCACAAGCAGTTCAATGAACTCACGCGTGAAGTCAAGGTCACTGAATGCATCTTCAAATGCCATATCTTATCTGCTGCACCAGTAGCTTCAGTTACTGCTTAAATCACCACATGTACATCACTCACCTACCAACAACCTCTGTCAATTAGACCTCATACCTAACAATCGTATTCTTCACCTCGTCTCCACACTTAGCACTGCTGCTAGCCTTGCATTCACTTCTCCCACTTTGCACACATTTCCAGCTATTCAACCATGACAGCTGCATCATCCAAATGATTGAATGACACTCACTGATACATTTCCCTTTCTTTTGCAGGACAATGTGCTGCACACCCAGAGATAGCAGGAGCTAAGTGGAAGACGGGAGGTGCACCTGCATATCTTTTGCCAAGGAGGAGATGGTGCTGGCCACTTTTGGGATGTCCACTGCTCAGTCCATTTCCAAGGGTGGGGCTGAAACCATTGAAGGTTACGGTATGCTCATACCTCACCTCCTTCTTAGAGCCCATTTCCCTTTCATTCTGCAATCTTCTGATTTATAAGCTGCAGATGGTCTAAGCATGCACTTTTTACTTCCACCATCACCACCACCGTCCCCATATGAACCCCCCGCAACTCTCTTCACCACAGTCTTTCGCATGTGCTTTCTTCCTGCAACATGGTCAGACAGTGAAGGAACAGCAAGAAGAGGGTGGTGATGAAGACAACTAGCACTCGATTTCACAATTGCAGCCACCAGCTCAGATACTGACATTGCATGAATTCTAGAGGATGGATTACAGCCAAGATCTGCTGATGGTGGGACCATAGGCCTGAGGGTGCTGAAGCTAGGGAAGAGGGCAAGGGCAATGTAGGTGCCAAATCAACAAAGAATTCATACGGACTGGTGAGGACTTTGGAACAGCCCACAGGAGAACGCTAATGGCTATGTACAACAAAATGCTTGGTCTAATGGGAAACCTTCCAGAAAGCCTGTGGCTAATGTCACGGACCATGGAGGAATCCCGCACAACTTGGGATAGGGTTTTGTGCAGCACTTGTAGCTCAGCATGGAAGCGGTGACCAACTCTGTGTACAAACTTGTGGGCCCAACCAAGGTGAAGAGCTGCATTTTCTTGGCTGGATCCTTTATATCAGCCTCAATTCCGGGTAGGGAACCCCAAAGCAGCCATGACAGGATGTCGCACAGGATCTTCCCAGAGGCAGCCAATAAAGAAGCCACCTGCAGATGCACCGTTCAATTAAGTATGGTGGGCAGACCAGTAAATTAGCCGGCCAAATGCGAGGATTTGCAGTGATGTCCTGCAGGCAGCCCCACCAGGGAGACGTGAGCGCTGCTGGGACAGGCAAGAGACCGCAAGGGCACCTCAAGATAGAGGCAGGCTTGTGAAAAGTTAAAAATTCTCTATGGCCAAACGTGTCGTGCCATCATTGTGGAAGATTCAGCCCACAGTGTCGAATGTCAGTGTCACAGTTTCCATTCAAATACAAGCAACAGCCACCCAACGTCTTTGTGCTGCAGCAGAGGCTAAGGCTGAAGTCATGCAAACTCAGTTTGCTGCCATGCAAACTGGAATTGCTACCGCCATGGCTGTGGATTATGATATGCAAAGGGACCTTTAGGCTGTCACAGCAATGCAACATTTGTGCTCCTGCAGATTACTCGCATCATTGAGGCCCTGCACTGGCAGAATTTCAGTGGCTCAATGGTACACAAACCTGTTGTCCTTTCTCAGGATGATAGCTTTCCTCCTTTCGCGCCTGCTCTGTCGGTGCCTATACTGTTGCTTCTAAGCCAGCCACCCCTCACAGCTGCAGCCTATGCTGAGATGGTGATGTCTGCTGACAGGACAGTCTCCTACACGGCAAGTCAGCAGCCTTACACCAGCCATCCTGCAGTCATCAGGGAAGGAGTGTGTAGCAGCACTAGGACAGACAAAGGCACATGTAAAACAGACTAAAGGAATACACCAGGATAATTTGTTGATTTCTGTATGCAATTTGGTATGAATTAATTTATATAATTGGTTTAGAATGTTTATGTTGTGGTGACTTTTATTGTTAAATTGTGGCCAAGCAGATACTGTGGTAGTGACTAATAGAGGGAAGGATGGTGTGGAATTGTTAGTGAATGGGGAATTGTGGTTGTGGCTACTTGTGTTACAGTTGGATGAGTTTTTATACCCAGCCTGGGCAAAAAGGGGCTGATTTGGCTACCTACTCTCCTTTCTTCTCCTCCTCTTCCTTTTTCCCTTCTCCCTCCTCATGCTCCTTCTCCTCATCCGCTCACTGTATTACTGATGGGAGGTTATGCAGCGTGCGACAGACCACCAGCAATCTTGATATTTGTTCTGTCAAGCACTGCAAGGCTCCTCCAGAACGGCCAAGAGAATGGAAGTATTGGCATGGATTTTACTTGGGCCCTAGGACCCCAATGTTGGGGGGAAAAAAGCAGGTCCTGGGCCCACGCTTGTCAGCAGCAGGATCAGTTCAGCGATTTTGCTGCAGGCAGCCGGAGGTCTTGTGCACAGTGTTAGTGTCCCTACCTCTGGGCCATAACCTCTGGGTTCAAGTCCCATGCCCCAGGGCTTGCTGGCCACAAGGAGCGTTCATGATGCAATTCAATGGACTGATAATTAGCCAGGAACCCTTCCACCATTTCCCCACTATTCTCCAAAGGGATAAGTGTGCGGGTGTGTGAAGATGCACTATAAAAAAACTGTAGGCCTACTCCTAATTTGCTGCCTGCTGTCCAGTTAAGGATGGTGCGCAGGTTCTTGCTCAGAAGCCTCAGCGACACTACCAGGAGAGATGGTCGCTGCTGAGGCACGCAGAAAACCTTGAGAGCTCGGACAGTTAAGTTTAAAAAAAAGAAAAAATCAAGGAGCGGAGGGTCAGAGAGGAATTCCCTTCAGGGAGATTCATGACTCCCTCTGGATCCGATGGTCCCCCAAGCTGCCACAGGGAGACCATCTCAATTGAGCTGGCGGCCTCCTCGCGTGGCTCCATCGTCAGCAAAATGTTGACATCTCTGTCAAATGGCCCTTAATATGGCCTTTAAGTATGCACATTCTTGCCTATCTCTTTGGAGCGTGCAGCCCCTTCACGTCGCAGCCCACCTCTGGGAAAATGCTCTGCATCAAGGAGCCACTCCGAAGCCAAACTCCACCCTCTAAAATTTCTGCCTATTGTTTCAGCCCACAAATGTTTTGCTGCATCACATTTTGTGTGGCAGCTTGACTTTTACTCTACACGTGCCACCCAACTCTGCATGGGCTGAGCACAGGCGTCATTAGCCATGGTTCCAGCAGATAGCTGTTGCCCAATAGTCACCTTTTGAATTCTGTGAAAAGTTAGCTATTGTTGCTCAGTCTCCTTGTAGCTCTTTGCAGCAATTTAGAAAATGTATGCATAATCAAGATAGAAATGATTACACATCAATAATTTTGGTTCCAATTTAAGCTTTCTAAATTTTGGAACCAATATTATGTAAGGCTCAAAGTTAAAATCCTAAAATGTTATATATTTTTATAATTTAGGATGGCAGGGCTGAAGTGAAGTGACACATTGTCATCAACTGCAGATTAAATTCCTACAGGGCAGCTTTAAATGTTATGACATTATGACTTTAGAACAATCTATAACCATGCACTTTCATTCAGATTCCATAGAGATCTACAAAATGTCACTATCACGGAACTAAAAGGAGGCTTCTCTCAGCAAATAGGAACTGATCCACAAAAATAATTTGAAGTAACTTATTCTAAGCAGCCAAAATGCTAGATTATGTTAAAAGTTCTACTTCCATCACAGGAGTCTTGGACTTTGTAAATTGTAATTTTCCTCTCAACTTCAAAATAATATCAGATGCAACATTTGAGAAAACAACCAGTTGGGATTTTGTGTGCTAAACTTCCCATTTATAATATTCCATTAGATTTTATAATTCATATTAAGGGTACATGAACCTACTGAGGGAGCTTTGACTTTAATAGTATAAAACTGGAGATATTGGATCAACACCCATTATATATCTTTCCAAACAGTAATTATGAATATTTTTGATTAATTGATCTAGTACAGCAGCAGGAGGATGCTCTGAGGTTTGGCTATGGTTCATTCTTGAAATGATTGAATATGTTGGGGTGGGGAAAGGAAAAACTGACCCGAGAGTCCCTTTGCCATGACTCACAGATATACACTCCTATTGGTTTCATTAGGAGCACCACTAATAGCAACAGCTGTGGACATGCCCAAGAATTCAATGATCCAACTCTCATCCTTTCAAAGGTTGGCTACATGAGGAGAAGTTTGAAAGGGGGAGGAGAGAGGAGCATCCCTAACAATGTACAAAATTTGCCACTAAACGTTTTTAAACAATACTGACAATCCTCTTCGTGCTTGTGAATTCTTTTGTCCAGCTCAAAGTAATGAGCTAGCTTCAGATAACACATCTAAATATAAAGAACTGTCTTTTGCACAAGGCATTTAAACCCATCAGCACTCTGAGGTGGATGTAAAAGGCCCATTTAAATATTTGAAAGAACACTAGAGGCATTATTTATTCCTCAAACAACACCACCAAAACACCTCATCTAATCAATTATCTTATTTGCTTGAGGTACTTTCTATATGCAACATGGCTGCCATCTTCGTTTACACTGGAACTAACGTGATTCCATTCTCAAATACTTATTTGGATGTGAGGCACTTTGGGATTCCCAGATGACGTGAATGGTGCTATATGAATGCAGCTTCTTTCTTCCCTCTTTATCTTTGCTTTTCAAATGTCTAATGAGCAGCATGTACTACTTTACGCTCATTTAAATTAAATCTATTTCCAACTGAGTGAGTGCAGAGTGTGTGCTGTTCTGTAATTGGCCTCCAGGATGCACACAAAATTAGGCAGGATTAACTTTTGTTGTGATTTTTTTTCCCCCTCCCAACTTCTGCCCAACATCTCCCCTGATGGATAGGCCAAGACTGAAAAATTAATTGGGAAAACCATAGATAAAAATCTGCATGCTGCAATCAATTCTGTGGTGTGCTGTCTCGAGATGTCAATCTGCCACACCACAGGATGATATGGAAAACATGTTAATTTGCGATTTAAATAATGTCTCAACTTTTCATGTATGCAGTCCCTTCCTTGTACTTTTCATCCGCTTGCGTTTGTATTTCATGGTTGCGAAAGCAAAACTATTACAATACAGCAATTAACTAGTCCACCGAAGGGAAATTAGTAGATACCTAGGACTAAACTATGCAGCTGGAAGGTAATTGAGGGACTTAGATGATAACTAACATCATATGAACCCTCAAATAAGTTGACAGCGTTGAACTCATCGTCACAAGTCAAGATTGCTTTCAATTCATTTCCTGATGTCAGCTTTTAAAATGATTTAGTCTTCTGGTTACATATTTAGGACCTATCACATTTTTATGTGTTATTTTATACTGAAGCTGGCTGCTGTGGTGTTTTACATCTTTATTGGCTAATGGTAACATCCACAAAGGTAAATTAATTCCCTGTATTTGCCATTAGAATATTGCTAACTGAGTTCTGATGTTGACCAAACAGAAGTTTGTGGTAGTCAACAATGGATTATTTCTCTATAACTATGTTACAATTGTATTTTCTTTTGTATGAATAACACAGCAAGCATTGTCCAGTAGCTGTTTGGGATTTGGTACAAAAGTTGTAGAAACCAAAAGTTGTAACTTAATAATAGATAAAGAGGCATGATTTCAAGAATGCAATCAAAGTTTTCACTTGAAACAGCAGTTATAAACTTCTCAAGGTTGGCCGTTATGGCTTTCAATGTTATCCGGGCATCTTAATCAGTGCAGCTTTTAACATGCCCAGGTAAGCTATCGGTCTGCAATTATTGCACAGTAGTTTAACTTGCATTTACAAATTTTCACTACATAAGCAAGCAGACATTGTGGTGTATTTTTATAAAAATTCATTTCCAGAAAACTCAGGAAATGTTATTTCTCATTTAATAAATCAAATATTGCATGATTGATGATGCACACACAATATGGGAAGGACAGTGAAGGTTATTGTTACTTAGGTGTGACCTGGTAGCTAAATAATGTGAACAAAGCAGACAAAAATAAAAAATGGTATTTGTCAAGATAAAATATACACCCTAGAGTTTGAATTGTTTTTCTGTAGCTCCAGCTTCTTATCCGTCTCCTTCATTGCCTTTCAACGATGATGCTGCTGTTTCACGTCAAGTGGCTGACACCTTTATTTGAGAAAGGGCAAAATAGAATTAGGTTTCAACAGTGACAATATAATACATTGGGAAAGAAAAAAACAAATGCCAGTTGGGTTGACATGGCTAGTCTATCCATCTGACCTGCAGGTATGAAGATATGATTAAGATTTTTTTCTGCTGCTTTTTCTCAATTCTGCTGCAGATTTTAGCTCTGATTCAAAGGATTGACCTCTTTCACTTTTTCACTGCTTTCTCAGATTGTGTTAAATTACTGTTATTCCCTTGAAGTCTACCTGTTCATACAGAATTAATATACTACAATGTGACAAAATATTGTCTATTCGCTGGAAGAATGGAGCTACGCGGAATTCAATCAGCAAGGGCAATGTCACAGCAAAATACTTGGATGATCATCCTTTATCCAAACCAAATCCTTTTCAAGTCAACTTCCAATAAAGTGGCAAACAAGTTTCATGCTAGAAACCTGAACCTTTGTGCACAATAACAGATGATGCATGTCACTCAGACAAAGCGGTATAAATTTTGACAATTGTATGATGAATCCTAGGCATCAATTGGGAGATATAAATTTAGAAAAAAAAATAAATCGTGCAAATAACTATATGTTAGCAAAAAGAAAACAGTGAAGAAACATCAATAGGGAAGAAACATTAATTTGTGTTCTTTCATACTGGTATCTACATTATCTTAAATGCCTTAACCTTTTTATTTTATTATTTTGTTTTCTGAGTCTGGGCAATACTGGCAAGGCCATATTAATTGCTAGTTACTCAATGAAGGTTGGACTTGGTGCAACAGAACAAGCTTTCAATTATTTGATAATAACAATTATTGAACTGGTTGTACCACAGATGTATACTGCGGTGTGGCAGATGATTGTGTCTGTATATCATTTGAAACCTGAAAGGACATATAGAATTATGTCAAGATTGTTGCTAAGAGGTAGATCTTTCACCATTGGTGCGACCAGTTGGAGGGAGTAATTTAACATGTTGCAATAATTTATTGAGTATCAACCTATATATGAGCTGTTTGGGGAAGAGCTACAGGTCTGACTGACTTGAAAGTAAATTATGCAAACTTTGTATAAAACCAATTTAAATGAAACCGTAAACACATAAAACTCTGAATGCATGTAAATTTTAAAATGAAAAGTTGGGAAGACATAGATAAACATACATTCTATGGACATTCTGGTTATTTGTGTGTGTTCCTAAATAATATATTGTGCAGTGATGATGGAATAAATCCAAATTCATTAAATTATTTTTTCAATCCAAATGATTTGGAGTGTAGAAATTAATTCAATTAGGAACAAACAAAAATATTTTAAATTACTTTGTTGTATGTTTTTAATTAATCAGTTGCTTAAGGCCTGATGTCAACAAGGAAAGAAATGGACTGTTAAATTTACAGTTGCTCTTGTCAAAGCCTCATTTGCTTCATATTAAAATCAGTATTGTTACCTACATTTGTGCTTTTGTATGGTATTTATTAATACACAATGATTTTGTATTACTGCTGATAATCAGCCTAATGGATTTGTAAGACCTATTAGCATTCATTTTACCACTTTCTGCTTTCCTAATTTGAGTGATTTAATGTGTTTTTTTAAAATATTGGAATACAAAAAACAAATTAACATTAGCTGTGTCTTAAGGCATGGAAGGAGTAGTGTGTGTCTCAGGCATTAAGCTTTCATAGTCTTTTATTCAAGAGACTAATATGGAGAAGAATTGCAGTGAACACAAATAAATCCTACAACTGAAGCAAAGTTTAACTAGTTAATATGGGCTTTCTTCAAAACTAGCAGACAGATGAATATTTTTGTAAAGCTGTTATATGATATGATTTAATTTGTTGCTTTGGTTTTGTCTATAATATAACATCAATAACTTAGTTGGCGATGCAGCTTTCTAATTCTTAATTAATACAATAATTTTGTTTGCTAAAAAAAATTAAATGCCTGAAAAATTTGAAATTTGAAATGTTGTAGATAGCATTTCTTAAACTTCCAAATTCAAAAATTCATGTGACAACTGTATAGCTCAAGCTTTAAGTATTAACCTTTAACCTTTGACCTTACAGATTTTAACCAATGAAATGTCTCTTTAAACTTTAAAGGAAACAATGATAACGAACGCCTGGCGATTGCTAGACAGCGAATCCCATATCGACTTGGTCGAGTAGTTGATGATTGGCTACTCGACAAAGGTAAAAACATTGATTAAAACTTCAAATAAAAAATAATTTGAACATAACCAAGTAGTGTTGGATTGTAACACTAATAAACTTAAAATATAAATTGCCAGTAAAATTAAATAAAACAAAATGTTTTAAACAGTAATTAGAAATATTTGCATTGCGTGTTGAATAATTCTTTTCCCATTATGAAATATCAGCAGTTTAATAAGCATACCCCATTAACTTAAGGTTAAAGGGACTGTTAAATATAGTCTTCTAATTGTGATCAATGTACAACATTAATCCTAGACATTTAACAAACAGTGATAAATCCTGTACAGAATATGTTTACTATGTCTAAATTTAGTCTTTAAAGGATGTACAATTAGCTGTGATCCATTTTTTTCATTTCTGCAACAACGTCCTTTTAAACTATAGATAACTTAAATAGTGTTTCATGTGAATTGGAAAGAAAATCTGAAGTCCCTTTAACGTTTACTTCAAACATTTGAAGGAATTGTAGTTTGAAAAGAAGTTAACAATAAAAAATGACATTTGCTGCATGCTTTTTGCTGTGCAAAAACTGAACCCTTTAAAAGTATAATAAATGATTTTTGTCAAAAAATCAAAAAGTGGTACTTTTGCAAAGGTTTGTTCTTTTGGAGTGAAATGTTCCACATAATTTTCTCATTTTATGTGTCACTTGTTAGTTCACATTTGCATTGACAGTTTTGTTTTTCATTTTAACCCAAAAGACAGGCTTGCTGGAAGGCAATCAAAAATCATCATATGATCTTACAATACACCCTATTATTTGTGAAACAACATTTTCTGCTATTGTTAAAAGCTTGTTCTCTAAATTCAGTAAAAATTGCTTTTGAAAGAATGCTGTACAAAGAAAAATAGGAAACCACACACCTGATTGCCCTTTAAGCAACCAAAAAGATGAAATTACTCTAAGAAAATCTGGATCTCTCACACATTTCATCGAAGAGCAATAAATTACTCTTCATAGTATTCTTCAGTAATTTATTGCAGTCATTAACCACCTCATAAATTATTTGTTTCTTCACATAAGTGTAAAATAAAATTCCTAATTTAATTAAGTCCACATTCAACATTTTTCCTATATGTGTAACGATGTTTTCACAGGACGGCAGCTTACAATCTTCAATAGCCAAGCAACTATAAAAATTGGTGGCAAGGACAAAGCTCGTCCATTCCAGGGACAGCTAACTGGTCTGTACTACAATGGCTTGAAAGTACTTAATATGGCAGCTGAAAGTGACCCAAACATCAGAATAGAAGGAAATGTGAGATTAGTAGGGGAAGCATCCTCGATGACAACAGAAACAACGACCACATCAAAACCAGCAGAAATATCAACCACCATTATGGAAACTACGACCACTATGGCCACTACTACCACCAGAAAAGGGAGATCTACAACCACAAGAGATGTTATGACTCAGGTAAGTAATCCCAGTCTTTCGATTTCTTCTTAAGTTGTTTTTTTGAATTTGTGAAATTTTGTATTAAAATGGTGTCTTTAACAATATGCTTCATTCTGAGGACCAAGGAAAGATATGGTGTGAAATTTCAGTAAAAGTAATCAAGAATCAGTGCTGTTTATTCTACTATTGTTTTCTGTGACAGAGTTATCTCTATCTTAGTCATCTTGTAATGTGAAGTATCTGGTAAGGAATTAGATAAAGCGATTGGTTCAGTTCCACTGCCAATGCTAATATCAAGTAAGTTCTGAGTGTTATTACAATAAACCTTTACAGTCATCTCATGTTGAGAAATAATTATATAATTATTGGAAATCAACTATCAAGAGGCATTTGGAAGACATTGGTTATCAAGACAAGCAAATGAGGTTGGTTCCTCAATTTAAGTTTCAAAATGTGAAAAGATGATTTACAAAGGCACAACAAGTTTTAAACAAATTTAAAAAATCAATGCGTATAAAAACACACTTATGCTGCTCCAAAGTTTTATGGCCCAGAAATTGCTGGAATGGGGAAACTCGCTGCAGCTCTGTGAATTGGATTTTTGACTTCTTCCTTTAGGTCATATTTTGTGCCGCAAATTTCTGGGAATGTACATTGACACAAGATTAAAAGGGCATCTGGTGCCTCATGACTATCAGATCCAATGGTCTATCTCCTTAATGAATGTATGTCAAAGATAGAGAAAGAAATAGGACAGAAAATTGGATGCAGTAACAGAAATACAGAGCAAAACTTTCACTGACTTGGCAGGCTAGTACGTCAGAAGTCAGGGGAACCCACCATTTCAACTATCCCCATCCAGTTAGTAATATCATTGATTGATTCCCTGCCTGGCAGCTTGATTGATAGCTGGGCACCCAGTTGGTTGGGGATTAAGTAAGTCTGAAGCAGAGACATATGGTCAACTGGAGGTTGGGTGTGGGGGCATTGGTGGATGTTACTTGGAAGAAGGTGTCAACTGGAATGAGTGGGGGTTGGGGGAGACAATTGGGAGGAGGATCAAGTATGATGGATGTATGTTAATTGGGAACGGGGTTAATCAGAGTTGAGACAGGGCAGTGATTGTGAGGCAGGGTGATGGGAGGGGGTGCGATCAGTGTGGGGGCCTGATGGTGGTGGTATCGAGGCTTGGTGGTGGCTAGGAGATCAGAGGCTTTGGGAAACCAAGCAGTTGTTTGGGGGACCCCCCCCAACCATCAAATTGGATCCTCAGGCTGGTACCTGGATCCAGAAGGTGTATTCACCTCCTGAATCGACCAAGCTCTCACCTTTAGGAAGTTGCCTGGCCAATTTACATTTCAAAAGCAGAATATAAAAAAGCCCACAGTCTCATTATCATATTTAAAACTGCAACCTACCTCCTTGAATTAGGATTAGTTGCTTACACATCCGCTGGCTTCAGTTATAACCAGAATGAGCAGGTTGGGGGCAGGTCTGAATCCAATCCAAACCAAATTGTTTGTGTTCAGTTAAAATTCAGCCCAAAGAAAAGGAAAGATACAGAGTGAATTAAAAGGGAAAGACAGAAAGGAAAAATTAGAAAAAAAAACTTAAATCTAAAAAAAATATTCCTTGTGGGAGATATGTTCCACAGCTACATTGGGCAGAACATTGTGGAGTGGACATGGGTCTCGACTACCAGCTGAAAAGCGAGTGAGAGCCTTAAGTAACTTCTCTTCAGGAAGGAGGAAGGACTGCTGCATCTTGTTTCACTCAGGCACTTGACAGATCAGTGGCAGGCCTTCCTCTGGGTTCAAGGACCCCAGGGGCGGATGTCCCACCTGCTGAGACCTGTCTGCTAATGAGAGGCTGGTAGTTCTATTGAACTGGGGAGGCGGTGGCTGCTACCCATACGACACCCACCCAAGGCCTAGTATTGTCACTGAGTCCCAGGACAGGGTCAGGTGAGGGTGAGAGGGGGAAGTGGGTTGGGTTGGCAGAAAGGGCAGGGAGGTGGCTGTCGGTGGGCACTCCCCCACTCCTGATGCCAGCTCCCTCGATCAGGCACTATCTACAGTTGAACAATGGATGCCCCCAGGGAGCACACAAACACATGTTCACTTGTCATGCTCTCCGCATGGCGAGTACACTACCCACAACTGCGTTAATATCAGAGGTGGCGGGATCAGGCCTTTAATTGGGCATTAATTGTACACTTCTAAGGTGACTTTAATGCAACTGTCCAAATGGTGCAAAAGCAACTTGTCTATTGCCTTGATAGACAATCAGGCTATCATCTGTGCTAATCAATTGGTGGCGGGGTGGAAAGGCCATCCATGGGCTTTCCCGCCATGGACTTAATTGGGGTGGTGGCAGGGTCCCCACCCGCCCACCCAATTAAATACCCCCACCACCGTCACCATACACACCAAGGGGGAGGAGAAAAGATTCCGCGCATTGTCTCGTTTCTGTTTCTTTGAATTTGAGTGGCATGTCAGGACTATAAATCACCTCATTAGCAAGAATTTTTACAATGTGAATTATCAACCCTGAATGACTGCTGCAAGATTAATTTACATTAAGTGGTGCAAATCCAGCAAATTCCAATGGGGAAGCTTATGGTGAGAATGTCCCTTCTTTTCATTTCTTTGTGAGAAAACCAAGGCTCATCATGCAGCAGTTCATGGGGAATGTTTCTTTCACCACAAATTGCTGGGATTTTAATGCATTAAGGATGTTGGGCAGTGCGAGCATGCCATTATTTTTCCAACAATTTCTGCACCAAAATCTTCCAAATTTAGATAAATTGCTGCACAGCTGTGAATTACCTCAAATGTGTTTTTGATGATGTTTTGGGGGCGGGACTGATGGGAAAGAATGTATGATCCAAGTCTGAATGGAGCCAACGTAAATTTGGATTTGGTACAGTTCACTAATGAAAGGAAGAATATTTAGATGTATCTGGTCCTCTTGCCAATGTAATGAATATCATGTCTAACATTACACTTTTATTTCACAAGCATTTCTTTTCAAATATCTAAACTTGCACAGCACTTAATTGTGAATTTGTTTACATGCATTATTGATTATTCATAGATACAATTTAACTGAATGAAAGATTTCTCCAGGAGATGGTGAAAGAACTTTTTAAGTCTTCTCTTAATAGTTAGGATTACAGACATTGGTTGTTGTCACTGTGGCTGTTATATTTATAAGCTGTTTAATGTTTGCAGTAACGCTGTGAAAAAATATAAATTAAAAAGAGCTTTGAGCTAATATTGCCATGATGAAAAGATATTGAAATCTGAGAGAAGTCCAGGTCAATGAATATTTAACCCAGCGTCTGCCTTTGTGGCACTGAAGTCAGAGCGAAAATGATAAACATAAGACTAACTTCTGGCTTTTCCAAATTATTATGGGTGGAATTTTATGATCTGCCACTGGTGGGTTAGCAGTTGGGGGAGCCTGTAAAATTCCACAGGTGGCCTTCCTGCTGCACTCCACCCCTCCCCAACCTCTCCACAATTTTACCGGGGGCCCTCACCCCATTTTGAGACCGTTAGTTGGCCAATTATTGGTCACTTAAGGGCTGCTTCCCTTCTGGCCTCAATTTTGAGGCTGGCAGGAGGAGATGAGGGGCAGGGTGAAACCTAGCTGGTAACCCTGCTTGGACCTTGGGCGGCACCTCCCTCAGGGCCTCCTTTCCATATTAGGTGACCTCTCCCCACCATGATCCCTCCCTCTCTAGTTTCTCCATCAATACCCCCGCTCACACCTTCACCCCCACCAAGCCTCCCCACCTTGAGATCATTCCCCCTGCACCCCCCCCCCCCCCCCCCCCCCCCACGACCCCCCACCCCAGCACTGATCTGTTCCTGGACTTGGAATTGGGGGACAGTTATGATTTGTGACTCAGAGATATGCAGAGATGACACTAGTTTCTATGTCTGAACAGGAATTTTATTTACAATGCTTTTAAAAAGTCTGCTCACTTCTGCTTCCAGTTGCTTCTTGCTTTTTGTTTAATTCTCTTTCTCTGTAACCACATCAAGACTTACTTAACAACACAGAGAACAGTCAACAGATGCACACAATCAAATATTGAAAAGTTAAACAATTGAATGCTACAGGGTCTGGTCATAGTCCCAAGATGGAATCGTCCCAGATTTGCACTAAGTGCAGTAGAGGGCGGGAAAACAGATGTTTTACCCACCAGCCATAATGGTGGATTTTCATCCCATATTGTCCCATTCCCACCTCATTTATTATGCAGCCACAGGGAACATGCTGTCTCGCTGGAGGGTAGCCTCTGATTAGCTCGCAATGCCATTACCTCACCACTTCCTCATACAATGCAACATATTTAAACTGCAGCCACGCGCACACTTCTCAATGCTTGCAGCCCAGGACTGCTCTGGTGAAGACATGGCCCTAAAAGCCAGAAAGGGTGCAGCCCCCCAATTCAGTGATGTATCCCTGGGATGCATCCTGGATGTTGCCTCATCTCCTCTGGAGACTGCTTCCTCAGCCCTCACCATCTTGAGGCCACTTGCACAGATCAACATGTGCCGTCACACACATCCTGGGAGAACCCTCTTTCCGAGTGCAGCCCTCACCATGCAGCCTCTTGCCTGAGGCCACTTCTCCACCTTCTCCAAGCAAGCCCTAGCCCTGTACCCTTTGAAATACCACTCAGCTTTACGGCAGGTCTGGTAGGTAGACGCCTGCCCATGAGCCCTCCTAAAAGTGATGTGGTGCTGTTCGTGATGCCTGGTGCTTACTGCCAAAGCAAGGTAGGCAAAGAAACCTTGTCCCAAGCTAAGTGCAGCTCTCCAGGTGCACATCACTTGTGTACAGTTTTGAAACACGTTGGCGCCAAAATGCCCGGATGATCCAGTGTGGCGGTGAATGATTCCAGCAAGCAAGGCTTATAATTAGATGCTAAAGTATTGAAATTAGGTTCCTGATGTGCGGCAGGGGGAAAGGTGGCCATTGATGGTGGAGTGGATGACCGCAAACTGGTTTCACAACAGCTCCAGTCTTGACTACTGCTACTGCTGGGGCAATATGCGAACAAGGAGCAAGAGTAGGCCATTCGGCCTTTCAAGCCTGCTCTGCCATTTAATAAGATCATGGCTGACCTGATAGTAACCTCAAATCTGCATCCCACCTATCCCCGATAACCTATCACCCCTTGCTTACCAAGAATCTATCCACCCCTGTCTTAAAAATATTCAAAGACTCGGTTTCCATCGTCTTTTAAGGAAGAGAGTTCCAAAGACTCACGACCCTCTGAGAGAACAAATTTCACCTCATCACCATTTTAAATGGATGACCCCTTATTTTTAAACAGTGACCCCTAGTTCTAGATTCTCCCACAAGAGGAAACATCCTCTCTACATCCACCCTGTCAAGACCCCTCAGGATCTTATATGTTTTGATCAAGTTGCCTCTTACTCTTCTAAACTCCAGCGGATACAAGTCTAGCCTGTCCAACCTCTCTTCATAAGACAACCTGCCCATTCCAAGCATTAGTCTGGTAAAACTTCTCTGAACTGCTTCCAATGCATTTACATCCTCCCTTAAGTAAGGCGACTAATACTGTACATCGTACTCCAAATATGGTCTCACTAGTGCTCTATATAACTGAAGCATAACCTCCCAACTTTTGTATTCAATGCCCCTTGCAATAACTGATAACATTCTATTAGCTTTCCTAATTGCTTGCTGTACCTGTGTACTAGCCTTTTGTGATTCATGCACTAAACTCCCAGATCCCTCTGCATTTCAGAGCTCTGCAATCTCTCACCATTTAGATAATATACTTCTCTTTTATTCCTCCTGCCAAAATTGAAAATTTCACATTTTCCTATATTAAACTCTATTTGCTGGACCTTTGCTCACTCACTTAGCTTATCTATATAGTTTTCTAGCCTCTTTTTGTCCTCTTTACAGCTTACTTTCTACCTATCTTTGTGTCATCAGCATGTTTGGCAACCATCCCATCTATCCCTTCATCCAAGTCATTTATATAAATTATAAACAATTGAGATCCCAGCACTGATCCCTGTGGTACACATAGAAACTAGGAGCAGGAGTAGACCATTCGTCCCTTTGAGCCTGCTCCGCCATTCAATAAATCATGGCTGATCCTCTATCTCAACACCATATTCCCGATTTCTTTCCATACCCCTTGATGCCCCTAATATCCAAAACATTATCAATTTCTTTCGTGAATATACTCGGTGACCTGGCCTCCACAGCTTTCTGTGGTAGAGGCTCTCACAAGTTGACCACCCTCTGAGTGAAGAAATATTCCCTCATCTCAGTCCTAAATGGCCTGCCCCGTATTCTGAGACTGAGGCTGGTTCTAGATTCTCCAACCAGGGGAAACATCCTCCCTGCATCTAGTCTGTCTAGCACTGTTAGAATGTTATACTTTTCAATCAGATCCCCTCTCATTCTTCTAAACTCTAATGAATACAGGCCCAGCTGAATCAATGTCACCTCATACGACAGTCCTGCCATCCCTGGTATCAGCCTAGTGAACCTTCTCTGTACTCTCTCTATGGCAAATATATCCTTTCTTAGGTAAGGAGACCAAAACTGCACACAAAAACAGGTGTGGTTTCACCAAGGCCTTGCATAACTGCAGTAAGACATCCCTATTTCTGAACTCAAATCCTCTTGCAATGAAGGCCAATATACCATTTGCCTTCCTAATTGCTTGCTGCATCTGCCTGTTTACTTTCATTGACTGGTGTACAGGAACACTCAGATCCCTTTGTACATCTACATTTCCCAATATATCACCATTTAAATAATATTTTACCTTTCTCTTTTTCACACTGAAGCGTATAACTTCACATTTATCCACATTATACTGCATCTGCCATGTGTTTGCCCACAAACACAACTTGTCTAAATTGCCCTAAAGCCTCCTTGCGTCCTCCTCACGACTCACAACCCCGTCCAGTTTTGTGTTGTCAGCAAATTTGGAAATATTGCATTTGGTTTCCTCATCCAAGTCATTTATATGTATCGTGAGTAGTTGGGGCGCAAACACTGATCCTTGCGGTACACACTAGTCACCGCCTGCCACCTGGAAAAAGACCCATTTATTCCAATTCTCAATCCATGCCAGTATATTACCCCTGATTCCATGTTCTTTAATTTTGCCCACAAGGCTCTTATGTGGGACCTCATCAAAAGCCTTCTTGAAATCCAAATACACCACATCCACTTGTTCTCTCTTATCTATTCTACCGGTTACATCCTCAAAAAAACTCCAGTAGATTAGTTAAGCATGATTTCCCTTTCATAAACTGATGCTGACGTGTCTCATCCCGTTAATGCTTTCCAAGTGTTCTGTTACCACATCTTTTGTAATAGATTTGAGCATTTTCCCTACTACTGATGTTAGGCTAACTGGTCTGTAATTCTCTGTTTTTTCTCTCCCTCTTTTTTTAAATAGTGTGGTTACATTTGCCACCTGCCAATCTGTAGGAACTGCTCCAGAGTCTATAGAATTTTAGAAGATGACCACCAATGCATCCAATATTTCCAGGGCCACTTCCTTTAGTATTCTGGGCTGTAGATTATCAGGCCCTGGGAATTTTTCAGCCTTTTACCCCATTAATTTCTCTAGCACCATTTTTTTACTAATACTGATTTTCTTCAATTCTTCCCTCTCACTAGACCCTTGGTTTTCTAACATTTCTTGGAAATTATTTTTGTCCTCTTTTGTGAAGACAGAACCAAAATATGTGTTCTTCTGCCATTTCTTTGTTCCCTATTATAATGTTCCCCATTTCTGACTGTAAGGGACTGATAGGTAGAATTCTCTAGTCGGCAAGTGGGATTTTGCCAATTGGGTTCGTGCCCGCCCCCGCACAACACCCCCGATGGGGGTGAAAATTCAGCCCTATGTTTGCCTTGGCTAATCTTTTTCTCTTCACATATTTATAGAAGCTTTTACAGTCAGTTTTTATGTTCCCTGCAAGTTTACTCTCATATTCCATTTTCCCCATCTTGATCAATCTTTTTGTTCACTTTTGCTGAATTCTAAATTGCTCCCAGTCCTTTGGCTTGCTGCTTTTCCTGGCAATTTTACATGTTTCCTCTTTGGATTTTATACTATCCCTAATTTATTTTGTAATCCATGGTTGAGGGACCTTTCTTGTTTTATTTTTGCGCCAGACAGGAATGAATAATTGTTGTAATTCATGCATGCATTCGTTCCTTAAGTATTAGCCATTGCCTATCCACCATCAACCCTTTAAGTAAGGTTCCCCAATCCATCATTGGCAACCCGTGCCTCATACACTCATAGTTCCCTTTATTTAGATTCAGGACCCTACTTTCGGATTCTACTTCTTCACTCTCCACCTTAATGGGTAATTCTATCATTTTATGGTCGCTCTTCCCCAACGGGAACAACAAGATTGTTAATTAACCCTTTCTCATTGCACAATACCCAGTCTAGGATAGCCTGCTCTCTAGTTGGTTCCTCAACATATTGGTCTAAAAAAACCATCATGTATACACTCCAGGAAATCCGCCCCCCCCCCCCCCCCCCCCCAGTATTATTGCTAGTTTGGTTTGTCCAATCTATATGTAGATTAAAGTCGCCCATGATTACAGTCGTACCCTTATCGCATGCATTTCTAATTTCCTGTTTAATGCCTTCTCTTACATCTCTGTTACTGTTTGGGGGCCTATAGACAACCCCCACCAACATTTTCTGCCCCTTGTGTTTTTTATCTCCACCTAAACAGATTCCACATCATGATTTTCTGAGCCAATATCCTTCCTCACTATTGCATTGATTTCCTCCTTTACTAACAATGCTACCCCACCTCCTTTCCCTATTTGTTTGTCCTTTCTAAATATTGAACACCCCTGGATGTTCAGTTTCCATCCTTGGTCACCCTGCAGCCGTGTCTCCGTAATTGCAACTATATCATAACCGTTTATAGATATTTGTGCTGTTAATTCATCTGCCTTATAGCGAATGCTCTGTGCATTAAGATACAATACCTTTAGATTTGTCTTTTTAACTTTCTTGGTCATCTTAGCTTTATTTTGCACTATGACCCCATTTGTTTTCTTGTTTTTCTCTGCCATCCACTCTTGCTTCTTACGTTTCTGTCTTTCGTTTCTATCCTTGTTTCCCCCTCCTCTGTCTCCCTGCTAAGGTTCTCATTCCCCTGCCATTCTAGTTTAAACCCCTCCCCAACAGCAGTAACAAACAACCTCCCTAGGACTTTGGTCCTGGTCCTGCCCAGATGCAACCCGCCCTGTTTGTACTGGTCCCACCTTCCCCAGAACCGGTTCCAATGTCCCAGGAATCTGAACCCCTTCCATTTCTTCAGCCACATATTCATCCGATATATCCTGTTATTTCTATTCTTGCTAGCACGTGGCACTGGTAGTAGTCCTGAGGTTACTACCTTTGAGGTCCTACTTTTTAATTTACGCCCTAACTCCCTATATTCAGCTTGTAGGACATCATCCCTTTTTTGACCTATGTCATTGGTACCAATATGTACCATGACCACTGGCTGTTCAGCCTCCCCCGTCAGAATGCCCTGCAGCCTTTCCAAGACATCCTTGACCCTGGCACCTGGGAAGCAACATACCACCCTGGAGTGTCCTTTGCGGCTGCAGAAACGCCTGTCTGCTCCCCTTACTGTTGAATCCCCTATCACTATAGCCCTAACACTCTTCCTGCCCTCTTGTGCAGCAGAGCTGCCCGTGGTGCCATGGACTTGGCTCCTGCTGCTTTCCTCTGAGAAGTCGTCTCCCCCAACAGTATCCAAAACAGTATATCTGTTAGAGAGGGGGACGGCTGCAGGGGACTACTGCACTACCTGCCTTCCTCTACTCTGCCTGGTGGTCACCCATCCCCTTTCTACCTGTTCAGTCTTTACCTGTGGTGTGACCACCTCACTGAATGTGTTGTCCACTACAGTCTCAGCATTGCGAATGCTCCATAGTGAATCCACCTGCAGCTCCAGCTCTGAAATGCGGTTAGCCAGTAGCTGCAGCTGGGCACACTTCCTGCATACATGGTCGGCAGGGACACTGGAAGTGTCCATGACTTCCTACATAGTGCAGGAGGAGCTTATCATGGGTGTGAGCTCTGCTACCATGTCTTCTCTTTAGATTAAGCTCATTAGTTACTCCCTTTAAAGAATACTAACAATGCTAGGGGCCTTAACCCACTCCAAACACTCCCACCACAGTCCAAAGTCCTCACCTTATTTTGTTTAAGCTAATTGACTGCAGCAGTTTAATTAGTAGAAAAAGTAGAAGTAGAAGTAATCCTCACCTGACCTTACATACCAATCAGCTGCCTCCCCTGCGTCTCATCAATTTTTGAATCATGACATCACTTCGAACTCCACCGCTTGTAGGTCCTGAGGGTTCACCTCTCCTCTCCGGCCTCGGCCTCTGTTTCTCCTACCCTTTTATGCCATCCTCACTGGCCTCTGCTCTCCGGTCTCGGCCTCTGTTTCCGCGCCCTTTTATGCCGCTCTCACTGGCCTCTCCTCTCCAGTTTCAGCCTCTGTTTTTTGCACCCTTTTATGCCGCTCTTGCTGGCCTCCCCTCTCCGGTTTATAACTCACCTTCTTCCAACCCTAATAGCAACTTTTAGTTAATTGCTAAATTAAAGAAAGATGAGGCTTTAGATATAATTTAACCCTTAAACTCTCTCAGTCACCAATCTCCAACTGAAGCTCTCTACTGCAGCCAAACACAGCTCCCCAGTGCAGACCACTTGTTACCTCTTGTTAACCTGAAAAAAACTCATTTACATCTACTCTCTGCTTCCTGTTAGCCTGCCAATCTTCTATCCATGCCAATATGTTACTGCCTATACCATGAGCTTTTATTTTCCGCATAACCTTTGATGTGGCACTTTATCAAATGCCTTCTGGAAATCTAAGTATATTACATCCACCGATTCCCCTTTATCCACAGCACATGTTACTTCCTCAAAGAACTCCAATAAGTGTGTTAAACATGATTTCCCTTTTACAAAACCATGTTGACTCTGCCTGATTACCTTGAACTTATCCAAGTAATCTGCTGTAGCGTCTTTAATAATAGCTTCTAACATTTTCCCTAGGACAGATGTTAAACTAACTGGCCTGTAGTTTCCTGCTTTCTGTCTCCCACTCTTTTTGAATACTGGAGTTACATTTGCTATCTTCCAATCTAATGGGACCTTCCCCGAATCTAGGGAGTTTTGGAAAATTAAAACCAATGCATCAGCTATCTCACTAGCCACTTCTTTTAAGACCCAGGCTGAAGTCCATCAGGACCCGGGGACTTGTCAGCCTGCACCTCCAACAAGTTACTCAGTAACTTCTCTGGTGATTATAATTTTCCTGAGTTCCTCTCTCCCATTTCTTGATTTATAGCTGCTTCTGGGATTTTACTTGTATCCTCTATAGTAAAGACTGATGCAAAATACCTGTTCAATTCATCTGCCGTTTCCTCGTTTTCCATTATCAATTCTACAGACTCACTTTCTACAGGACCAACAATCACTTTGTTAACTCATCTTTTTAAAATATTTATTGAAACTCTTACTATCTGTTTCTATATTTCTGGGTAGCTTTCTCTCTTACTCTAATTTTTCCCTCCTTGTTAATCTTTTCGTCATCCTTTGCTGTTCCTTATATTCTGTCCAATCTTCTGAACTACCGTCTATTTTTTCACAATTATATGTTTTTCTTTAAGTTTATCTTTAACCTTTCTAGTTAACCACATATGGTGTGTCTGCCCCTTAGACTTTTCCTTACTCGTTAGAATGTATCTATTCTGTGTATTCAGAATAAATGTTTCCCGCTGCATCTCTATTGATCTATCCCTTAATCTAATTTGCCAATTCACTTTAACCAGCTCCGCTTTCAAGCCCTCATAATTGCCCTTATTTAAGTCTAAAAACATAGGTGAAATTTTCTGTGCCCACTAGCATCGGATGTGTTTGGTGGTGTGAGCAGACAATATGGCGAGAAGGCCAAAAATTGGTTTCACAACGTTGTGAAACAAGTTTGCAATTGTCCGCTCAGCCCATCAATGCCGGGCAGTGCTTCCTGTCATCACACGTTGGGAACTTCATGGTAATACATCTGCACATTATTATAAGGCCGGCCCGCCTGAATCATCCTCCATGCTTGATCATCCGCCCACATCGGCGGGAAAACAAACCAGTGCAGAACACGTCTTAACAAGTGTGATGTGCGGAAATTGGAGCCTTGCTCACATCGTGGACATCCAAGGAGCAGAGGATGCTGGAGCTCGACAGCAATAGCACACTGGAGGAACGCCCATGGCATGCTAGTGGATTTTCATGAACATGACTCTGCCATGAAGCAGCTCACTGCAGGTGGAAAATCACCATTTAGGTCTGCTCACAACGGATGATGGTCGTGGGAGTGGAGAAGATGGTCCAGTTGTGTTTGAATGTGTGGGAGATGAAGGTCGACTGCGACTGGGAGAGGAAGAGGTGTCGGTGGGTGATGAGGTTGGAAAGGGGGACCGAAGGTATTGGGGGTTGAAGTTGGGAGGGAGCAAATGTGTGGACAGTACAAAGGTGTCTCAGGGGGGTAGTTTGGGAGGGGGAGGTACTATGGGTGGAGGAAGGGGGGAGGGGGTAATGGGGAGAAGATAGCAACTGGGGAGGTAGGTGTAAGGGTGGCACAAGGTGTAAGGGAAGGAGTTTGGAGAGGGGAAGGATTGAGGAGAGGGGAAGGAGTCTAGGGGAGGCAGGAGTCTGTGGGGAGGAAGGAGTGCAGAGAGGGGAAGGATTAAGGATGGAGGAAGAAGTAAGGGTTTCTGAAGGAGTCAGGAAAGAGGAAGGACTATGCAGGTGGGAGTCTGATGGGGAGGGAGTCCTGGGGGTGGGGGGAAAGGATTAAGGTGGGGGGAAGGAGTTCCAATGGGGAAAAGAGTTCCTGGGGGTAAGGAGTTCCAAGGGGGGAAGGAGTCTAGAGGGGGGATGTCCAGGTGAACTTGCAAGGGAGGGCTCTGATGAGTCCATGATTGCCTCCTGGGGAGGGAACTGAGGTGGGTGTGGTGCGAGGGAAAGGTGAGAATGACCGAGGGCATAGTGGGGTGCAGGGTGGGAGGGTGAGAGTTCGACATTGTCGGTAGATGGGACAGTGAGGGTGGTTGGTGGGGACTCGGATGCAGACACGGAACCAGAGGGTGGGAAGGAGGAGGTTGGGGAGGTTAAATTGGATGGGGTGGGATTTACAGGAGGGAAGGGAATGTGCACGTTCACCTGGACATCCCCGAAGGAAAGGGTTGTGGCTGGTAGGTCATAGAGGGGAGGTGGAAGGTGATGCCAGGGGGCGGTCGGCAGTGATGGCGGAAAGGAAATGGGTGACTGGGGGAGGGGAAAGGACAGGGAGTGAAAGAAATACTGTATTATTTCCATGCTGGCTAAATCAAAAGTGAATCGAGAGTCGTGGTGGGTAAGTTCAGGTGCTGCATGGGAGTGCAATCAGTGGATGGGCAGAGATGCAGGTCAGCTCAGATAGGCAACTGAAAGCAAAGCCCAGTAGGAAGCATTGAAAATGCTCAGGACATTGAGGTGAGCGTTATGGGAAGGATCCGCGTGTATGTGAGTGTGCTTGAGCGAGACTCCAAAAGGCCCTGCCACACACACACACTTCTCCCTCCAGAATCACTTGTGGGCCAGATGTGTGCATCTGAACTGCTCGTGGAGGGTGAGGGGAAATGCAGTGGGAGGATTTGTGAAGCCTGTTGATAAAGTTGAAAGACACCATTACAGATTATTCAGTGAAAGTGCATATGTTTCCAGATTGTAACATGACAAAATATGTTGACCCGTGCAACCAACTATGATCGGAATTTCTTAGCTTTTCAACACCTTAGATTTCTAGTTGCTGCCCTGACATCCGCAGCAGGGGTGGAGACAGCCTGTGCAATGGTGGGTCCAGTTGCCTCTAATTCCTTGGGTGTGGGTCCTCTGGAGAGCCAAGGCCTTGGGGGCCCGGCTTGCTTTGGCTGTCTTCCTGTGGGCCAGCTGCTCCCTCTGTGGTGACAGAGGAAGAGGATGAGGGGCTCACAGGCAAAAGGGACTTGGAGGGAGATGACAGCCTCTGAGATTCCTGAGTGGATGATCCAGGGGTATCCAGCTGCCGTTCCTCCTCCTTTTGCGTGCACGGGGCCCCGGCCTGACTCCTCGAGGAGTAGGAGCACCTGAGGGATGTTGAGGTGCCTCGTTTCCCTCTCACATCGCCACTGCAGGAACTCACCCATTGCTCGCGCAATGGAGTGCAGGTTTGCACACATCTCTGTGTTCTGCTGGACCAGGGTCTCCATATCATCCACCATCCTCCCCATGGAGATCTCCATACGTGTACATGTGGGCACCACTTCACCAGAGAGTGGGCGGATGCACTCCTCCAACTTGCATGCCACTCTGTTGAGGGCTTCCTACAGCTCTGTGTGCTGTTCCTCTGCCATCTGCTGACTCTCCAGGATGAGTTGGAAGTTCAAATCCAGAGGCTCATCATCTGACGGACCTCACAGATGCCTTTTTCCTAGCAGTCCTCCAAGTGCAAGAGAGCTCAGCTGAACCTGCTTCCTCCTGCTGCGGACACATGTCTGTGTGGTGACCACCAGATTGTGAACCCGAGCCTGCTCTTGATCTAGGTCCTACCAAGGTGTGTGTCTCTGCTCTGGTGGAGGGTGTGGGTAAGCACTGTGATGGGTCTTCCTGGCTGCTTATGTCCAGCTCTTCAATGAAGTCCTCTTGGCTAGACGTGAGGACCTAGATGAAGCTGAGGAACTGGTTGTCTGAGGGTGTCGGTCGCTTGACAGAGCTCCCTGTGAACCATAATAATTAGTGCATGGCAACAGAGTCAAAAGCAGGAGAGAGAGCACACACAGTTCCGTTCAGAGATGGATGCTGAGCTGCAGGATCCTTACGAGAGTGTTCACCATCAACCTCACCGTCATTGTAGGCGCAGTCCAGATCCTTACCTTTCAGCGTGTTGGCATGCTTCTGAAAGTGACTGCGGGGCCTAATGTGGGCCACTCCACCCCCAGTATTGGACCTCTCCCTACCGATGGGAGGACATCAATAGGGACACATGGCACTGCGTGGAATATTTGTGTGGTGAGCAAAGACAGGGACGGGATGAGGCTACGAGCTCCAGAAGTATGAGCCTGAGGAAGATGTGAGGGTGTGTCTGAGAGTCAGTGGTATTGTCCCTTAAAGTGTGAGATCCTTGTTGATGTGTGATGGGTTTGTGAGTGTGAGTTGAAAATGATGAGAAGATTGACTTATCTTGGTGGAACGGATGCGATCAATTATCCTATTATGGCACTGGGTGGCTGTCCTCTTTTGTAGGACGTTGGCGCTGACCACTGCTGCCATCCCCTCCCATGCTGGATTAGTGATGCTGCTGCCCATCCTGCAGCCAGAGCTGGGGTAGGGGGCATCACTGGGTAGGCGGGCCTCCACTGCGTCAAAAAGGTGCCTGAAAGACACATCATTAAACCTGGGGGCTGCAGTCTTTTTGCCTTTAAGGGGCCATGTCTTCTTTGCAGCAATTATGGGCTGGAAGCACTGAGAGCTGCGTGCGCAGCTGGACTTTCAGTGTGGCGCCCGCGTGATGAGGCAGCGAGGTGATGGTGTGGCAGGCGAATGAGAGCCCACCCACCATCGAAATGGCGTGTTTCCCAGGAATGCATAGTTAATACAGTGAGATTGGGACAATACTGTGTGACAAGCCGCCATTGTGGCTGGTGAGTAAAACGTCATTTTTCCCGCCCACTACCGCACTTAGTGCAAACCTGGGACAATTCTGCTCATAGTCTTGGGTCCACTCCTCTCTCCCTCAAACTAAATGTAAAATTCAATCATATTATGGTCGCTGCTGCCTTGGGGTGCCTTTACTATGAGATCATTAATTAATCCTATCTCATTGCACAATACCAGCTCTAATATAGCCTGCTCTCTAGTTGGTTCCAGAACATGTTGTTCTAAGAAACTATCCTGGAAACATTCTATGAACTCCTCTTCTCAGCTACCTTTGCCCATCTGACTTTTCCAGTCTACATGTTAATTAAAATCTCCCATTTACTTCCATCCACTGTTTTATCTCCACCTTTTAGCCTATTTCGATCCCTTCCCCCCATCCCACACCCACTAGGGCCATCTGTCACTTGCTCATCCTGATTTCTACCCTTAATGTCACTATTAACACATCCTTTAGCTAATATCACCACCGTCAGCACCCCTTTGACCTTTTGTTTATGACATCTTTGACAATCTCTCCTTTGCCTCCACCTATCACTGGCTGTCTATCCAGATTCACCTGTCCAACCCCCCTTTACCAGCTTATATTTCACCACATTTCTATTTCTCTTTAGTTCTGATGAAGAGTCATATGGACTCGAAACATTAACTCTGTCTTCCTCTCCACAGATGCTGTCAGACCTGCTGAGTTTTTCCAGCAATTTTTTTTCAGATTTCCAGCATCTGCAGTATTTTGCTTTTATATTAAAATCTCCCATGATCATTGCCATGCCTTTCTGACAAGTTCCCATTATTTCTTCCTTTATGCTTCACCCTACCATGTGGTTACTGTTTGGGGGCCTGTTCAGGACTCCCGCAAGTGACTTCTTGCCTTTACTTCTCATCTCTGCCCAAACCATTTCCACATCTTGGTTTCCTGAACTCAGGTCATCCCTCTCTGTTTTGCTAATACCATCATTAACTAACAGAGCCAGCCCTCCACCTTCTCCTCACCCCCTGTCCTTCCTAAATGTCCTATACCCTTTGATACTCAGGTCCCAATCCATGTCCTCCTGCAGCCGGGTCTCTGTAATGGCTCTCAAATCGTAATTATTGACTTCTATTGTGCTGTCAGTCATCTGTTTCGTTTTGAATGCTTTCAGATATAGAGCCTTTAGTTTTATCCTTTATTTGTTTTAATAACCTTCCATCTCATCTGTTGATTTACTGTTAGATTTGTACATTCTACCACTTCCTGTCATGGTCTGTTTACATTTCCCATAGTAATACCTTTCTGTTATGCCTTGTCTCTACTCTTTGATTTACCACATCTTCCCAAATTTGATCCCTTGTCCCCACTACTTAGTTTAAAACCCTCTCTACTTCTCTAGTTATACAGCTCGCAAGTACACCAGTCCCAGCATGGTTCAGGTGTAGACTGTCCCAATGGTACAGATCCCACTTTCCTCAGTACTGGTGCCAGTGCCCCATGAACTGGAACCTACTTCTCCCACATCATCTCTGAGCCATACATTCATCTCCCTAATCTGATTTGTCCTATGCCAATTTGCACGTGGCTCAGGTAATAATCCACTGGGTCCTCCCTCTCCCACTACAAGGTCCAGAGCTATTGGCTGGCAGCTTTTTGAGGTGGGACTTCTGCCTGAGGGCTTAAGTGTTAAATGGCTCTTGGGCTGCCGTGATCAGCAGGTTGCGTACCCTGCTGACTCTTCAGGTGGCGTGATGGAAAACCCCTGCCTCTGAAAAATCCTGTTGTGAGCAATATATGTCATACCATTGTTTCCGATATCTGCATTTCATTTACTTTATTTCCTGAATAAATTAACCCAAATTACCTATCAAAGCAACATTTTGAAGTTAAAACATTTAACTAAAAGAAACAAGACATTTAATTGTAAAGTAAAAAGACTCAAGCTATAAAGTTTATGAACTTTCATCATTCATATCAAAATTTCTGTACATCCATGCTTTATTATTTTATCAATTTGGAATTATTGAATATATTTAAAGAGACTTCACTTCAAGCGATTATCTTCCTTTACTCAGGTTTAAAGGCCTGAGGCATTGAATAGCCTTCTCTAGGTTTGTTATTCCTATGCAGTGAGAACTCAAGCTAAAAACAGGAACTGGATAAGAGATTGATTGAAGGAAAGGAAACAGGAGGTACTTTCTTCAGGGAATGATATTGAGCACTTGGGCAAAGGACAGCTCTGTATGGCGTGCACCAGAGATTGATTGTGAGCTCCCTACTGTTTCTAATTTACATTAATGATGGATTCAGAAACTCTAGACAAATTGATTAAATTTGCAGATGATGCTAGCTGATAGTGGAGGGTGGGAGTGCAGTCAACTCTAATGAGGAACTATATAAGATCTTTAGATGGCTGGAACTGTGCCAAATGCAATTTAGCACAGATAATTGTAAGGAATTGTGCATTTGAATAGAAAATTAGTGACATAAGTATGATTGGTATGAAATAGCTTAACAGTGAAGTTGGAAGAAGTGTTAGCAGACTTAATGTATGCAGTTACTATGAAGCAACAGTCAACAAAATGAATATATTTGATATGAACTGTATTGGTAAAGAGTAGAGTATAAAGTAAATTAAGCAATTTAACTAATAAAATCTGTTGTAAGTTTTAAGTGATCTACCTGTAACTCATGCTCCAGTTGACAGAAACCTGATGTCAGGAGCACCACCTCACTGAGTTTACCTTAGGTCAAAGTTACATGCTAAAACAATCCAAAGTTCTGTTTAGAACAGAATGCAAGCCTTGATATAAATACAAGAATTGACCAGAAAGCATGAAATACAATTTTCTGTTATAGTCTTCACCACAATGGTGAAGCAAACATACCACCACATTGAGAGCAATATTGTACACAACAGAACCGCCACAGTGTAATTTACACATTTCGTTTATTAGCTGGAAAACTCCTGCATTAGGTTATAATGTCCTTGTTCAAGAGTGAATTTCAAAATAACTTAAGCAAAACAACATTAAATTATGTCCTGGGTAGAATCTCTGATCCATGGCAGCTGATGGAATTTGATTTCAATTTATAAATCTGGAATGTAAAGCTAGTCTCAGTAATAGTAACCATTAAACTATCATCAATTGTCATAAAAACTCATCTGGTTCACTAATGTCCTTTAGGGAAGGAAAACTGCCATCCTCACCTGGTCTGGCCTACATGCGATTCTAGATCCATAGCAATGTGCTTGACTCTTAACTGCTCTTTCAAATAGCAAGCCACTCAGTTCAAGGGCAATTAAGGGATGGGCAACAAATGCTGACTTTACCAGCAACACCCACATCCCATGAAAGAATAGATTTAAAAAAAAAGACTCCTGCCAAATTCAGTGAGCTATGGCAGAAATTCCATAGATATGGCACGAATGGCCATTTATACAATTTCTCCAACATTTCCACTGAAGTTGTAGATACTGGTAGAAATTCCAGGCGCTTGATTTCAAAATGAAGATATCTTAGTCATCCAAAATGTCTTCACCTTCATTTAATTGAACAGTTGGGAATGAACTGTTGATGGAATCTTTACCCACCCATAAATCATGGAAAGTGCAGTTAATTTAGATCGATGCATGGAGGCTGTCCATTGGATTTCTTCATTGTCTGTGCAGTTAATTTAGATCGATGCATGGAGGCTATCCATTGGATTTCTTCATTGTCTGTGGTGTTAAAATGCAGTAAATACTATACCACAAATTATCACATTTATAACCCCCTAAAACTGTCTTGGAGGTAGATTAAGTTATCTATTTTGTTCACATTTTTATTAGCTGCACGTTATGATGGCATTTTTACTTAAGTGGGATGCAATTGTAGGAATACCATAACATTTTATTGGGTTTTGTGTCTTTGAAACATGAATGCCTTTGTCACAGGTATGACCATATGTAAAACACATTGCAGGAGAGAGTATTAGTAGACATATATACATAGTAAGAATAGCAGATGATATGCTGCATATTAGTTACATCACGGATTTGAAACATGGCTCTTGTAATCAAAAAATCATTATAAGTTGAAGATATTACAAATCTTATTTTTAATCCATAAGCTGTACTGTGCTTGAATGCACAGCATGTGTTACTAGCCAATATTTTCTGTAATGTAATTTCACTTATAAATCATCTATTAAAACATAAACGTGATGGTTTTATTATCTAACCAGCTCATTTGGGGGAGGATGTTGTGAACGATAAGCAGGAGAGAATGTTATGCATCTCATTCAATCATAGAGAATACTTGCATTTGTACAGCATCTTATTACATTGTGGGGACATCTGAAAGTGTATTACACAAAGAATTATCTAGTAATTGATATCTATGGTAATTATTGTACTGGCAAATTATCTTGCTGAAAATTATTTATAAATGTCATTCCAGGATTTCTGTAAGTAAATTTGTAAAGTCTTCTTGATTTTATTTTTTTTAGATTTTTCCTGAACAATGAAAAATGAAATTAGCACTGAAGGTAATAATATGTATACATCATGAGGATAAAGTCACACTAAAAAGTGCATGCATTAAATCAGTAAATTCCCTTGCTAGAAGCTGACCAAATATATACATTGTGTGGGCAGATGAAACATCTTTTTCTTTAAGACAGTCTTAAGATCTGGACCAGTGTGTTCATAAAAAAAGGAGAAAAATCACTTTCATCAGCTCCTGGTCACAAAACTTCCCACACCAGACCACGAATCTTCATTTCTCAAGTGTCTCCAAAGTTCTTGCTCACCTATATTAGCTCATGGTCCACCAGTACCATAATTTTTAAATTCATATCCTACTGTTGAAATCTTTCCATGGGCTCTCTCCACTCTATCTTTGAGGCATCTAAGGCCTCTGCACTCCTCCACCTCTTACCTCTTGCGCATCCTTTACTTCTCTCTTTACCTTCAGACCTCTTTCTCTCTCCTCCTTAAGAGCTACCTCTTTGACCAAGCTTTTGGTCCCCTCTCCTGATATCTCCTTCTGTCCAGCATCAATTTTTGTCTGATTGTGCTCCTGTAAAGTATCTTGGGATAATTTACTATGTTAAGTTATATAAATGCAAGTTGTCACAGTTTCAAAAAGTGGAATGTTCTTTTGAAGAATGTGGATCACAAATAATTCAATTAGATATTTACAATTAAAATGTAATTATTTTTGAGAAAGTTTTTTTCCAGAATAAATGATCTTTAAGAATTTCTTCATTCACAGCTACATGATATTTTATTCAGTGCTAATAAGCTTAGTTTTACAATCTCTCCCTAAATTATTGTGACTGTCCTTTGATTATAATTTTATTTCATCCAAACTTGCATATAATGTATTTGCATGTAATCTGTTGTGTGAAAACACTAAATTATTAGCAGCTAAAACACAGCATATATAAGAAAAGGTGCCTACTGAAAATTTGAACTAAAGGCTTTGAGTGCACTTCTAAAAGCAGGGAAATAAAATGGAAATTAGGAAAAATATATTTTTGAAATGCTGATGCTATATAAACATTAATCAGATGTAACTGGAATTAATGAGACCTAAAAGCAATATCAAAATTGACTATGGTAAATTCTAGGGAATATTTTGTATTCGAGGTTCGTTGTTGCAGTTGTTTGAAAATATAGTCTTTTGTAGGTCAAAACTCAGCGTACACACTCTTAAACTCTTTTCCCAAAAATATAGCTCATTAAGAAAATCTGCTGCATTATTGAGCTATAACACGCTAAATGAAAACTGGCGATGAACAAAGGGTGAAAAAGGACAAAATCAGTTAAGGAAAAAGGTACATTAGCAGCAAAGATGTAAAGATCCCAAAGCAAGCTAGCACTAGGGCTAGAATTCCTTCATTTTGCTGAGTATTTTCATGAGCACTTACAAGAGCAGACTATTACAAGTCCATCCAATGTTAGGAAAACAAACTTTTACTTAATGCTTAGAACTGCAGTGATTATTGTTAGATTTTGAGATATTTTCACAAATGTCAAGTTGCCCAATGTGTCAGGAAATGTAGAAAAAGGAAGATAGCAAGGATCAGTGATTGGCTTGAGTCATGGTGCAGGACTGAGGGCTTTAGACACTTGGGGCATTGGGACTAGTTCTGGGCTAGGAGACAGACATCTGTTCAAAAGGGATAGGTTGCACCTTGATAGGCCAGAGACTACAGTCCTCAAGGGTAGGTCAGGGAAGTTTAAAGCAAATTGATAGGGAGTGGGCACAAGCATTACAGTAGAAAAGAGGGAAAAAGTGCATAAAGGAGTGAGAGTGTTGGATAGTATTAGAGATGTTAGTACCATATTAGATGGGAGCAGGCTAAGAATATAGGTTTAGATTGCATGTATTTAAATGCCCAAAGTGAGGTAAATAATAATGAGCTACAAGTGCAAATAGTCATATGGAAATATGATGCCATGGCAACAATGAAAACTTAGTTTAACATTGGTGAGGACTGCATGTTTAATATTCATGGTACAAAGTGTTCAGAAAAAATAGAAAGGGAACAAGGAAGATGTAGTGGTATTATTGAATAGGGAAGATATTTTAATGTTGGAAAGAGAGATTGTCTTTCAGTTGATAAGGACAGAATCTGTTTGGATAGAGTTGAGAAGCAAAAGGATATGATCGTGCCACCGTAGGTATTCCATAGGCCTCCAACTGTGAGAGAAATAGAGGAGAAAATCTGCAAGGATCTCTTTCTCCAAATGCCCTTTTGATGAATGCTTGGCTGAATCCTTATATTCCCTAATGAATTAGTTCAGCAGGGGCTTGTTTTCACAGGTGGAAGTGAAGTGTTCACAAATAGTCATTTGGTAGTACAGAACTTGGGTATTGTTGAAAAAAGAGACATTTTTTGTCAAAGTATTTCATCTTGCACTCATCAGGACAATTCACAAGAAAATACCAATGTCAGGGGAAACAACATATTTATACTGTATGAGAAGAGAGTGCTGATTTGTTGGCAAGTGGATTCTGATTGGTAGCGGAGTTGCCATAGAGAATGCATCAGGTGGCTGACAATTAACTGCTGAGCATTGTTTGAAATTTAACCCAGGCAGCTTGACTCTGATTGGTCAAGTTGTTGCCCTGGGAAATGAACCAGCGAATGGCTATTGCTTATTTTGTTTAGCTGAAACAGGCGCCATGTTTGTACATGTTCTTTATATCTGCAAAGAATTGGGCCCTGTTGTTACGACTGGTCCCCAGGCAAGGTCTCCCAATTTGTTATGACCGTTATGATGGTTTCTGCTGAGATGTTAATCAGTCTCCATTGTCTCCACAACCACAGGAGATTAGAGCTCAGCCTTTTGCATTGCATTCCTCTCTTTCAAGTGCCTTTGTCTGAAGTAGGCCTCGACACCTTTTAGATGCGATTCCATGTTCTCTGGACTAGTTGGTCAAGTGTAATCCACATGGAAATTTCCTAGAAAGTGGTTACTTTACATTCTCAATCAGCTCTTGCTTGTAGGTCCTTTTTTAAAAACACATGTCCTCCTTAAAATGTTCAATATGCCTATAAGTAATTTGGGCTATGATCAGCTGTCATGACATGTTAATATATGTGGCTTTCAGTACATGCAAATGCACCACACTGCAAGCCTGACTGACAGTCTTAAAGTGCATGTCAGTGTAATTCTTACCGCACTGAGGATTATTTATCAAATGTTGTCCAATCACAGAATCACATCTAACGTTGGACACTGTTTTGAGTTTTGCAAGCAGGTTTTGGTTGGGTACGGTCCACATCTTACCCGTTGTGAACAGCGGAAGGGACATGCTGTTTGATACAATTTGGGATGTACAGCCTACATACCTAGCATCACACTGGCATTGAAATTCATACGCCACATTACTCAATTGTGTGAAAGTCAGAGCGTCTTTTTGCCTTGACGGCAGCATCCTGTTAGTGGCGAATACCACACATGTTGCTACTGCACAGTAGTAGCATGAAACAGTTAGCTTCACCCGTTCATCAACTGTTTGAGATACCTTACCCTTCCAGGGTAATCTGAGGTTGACAGGGCACTTTACAGGGCTGAAAGTGATGACCTTGGGGGCGTTTCATGAGTTTGCTTGATATACAGCGTGAAATGACCTGATCAGAGCAGCCATTATCACGCAGGATGTCTTTGCGCCTATTTCAGGTATCAGATACATGGTGAAGGATTCCTTCACAGTTGTGAAGACCATACAGGACTTGCGTATTGTTAGCAATACTCTGTCCATGTGCTAATTTGACAGTGTTAGCCTATTCACCAATGACAACACAAGGAAGCCATAGATATTTGCACTGCAGCAGTATATCATGGTGACCTAGACCCACCACCATTAGGTGAATTAGTATTAATTGAGCTTATGAAGTCAGCAACTCGTGCAGTTGAGTTCAGCTTTAATGACACGATGTAAGCCCAAACAGGTGGTGTTACTAAGGCACCCCCTTTAAGCCCAGCTCTCGAAAACACCCTTGTTGCATTCCATAAGAAATGTTTTTTGGTTGGAATGACACCCAATCTCTTACTCTTTGCATATTTCTAATATGTGGACGATACGTTTGCTATATTTAAATCTGCAGCTGCATGTAATAATTTCCTTGCATGTCTTAATGGGCTTTATCCTGCACTCAATTCACCTTTGAAATGGAGCATTCAAATGAACTCTCTTTTTTTGATGTACTAGTTGAGAAATCTGCCGGGGGTTCTCTACCATGGTCTACCGCAAGCCTACCTTCACTGGTCAATACACACATTAGGAGAGTTCCACATGCTGCATTGGCCTTACGGCAACCTCATAAATAGGACCTGAGTTATTAGCTCAACATGCAAGCTTCTTGCTGAAATAGGGCGCATAAAAGACATCCTGCAGAATAATGGTTACCCTGATCAGACCATTTCACACTGTATTTGTGCAAGCTCATGAACAGGCCTAAGACCATCACTTTTGGCCCTGAGATGTGCCCAGTTACCTCAGATTACACTAGAAGGCATCTCAAAATTTGAGCAACAAGTGAAGATAGCTGGTTCACGCTGCTACTATCCATTAGCAATATGAATGGTATTTGCCACAAACAGGGGTGCTGCCACCAAGCCAAAAAGACATTCTGCCTATCACACAGATGAATAATGTGGTGTATGAATTTCAGTGCCAATGTGCTGGTAGGTATGTAGGCCATACGTCCCAATGGTGGATGACATCAAACAGCATGTCCCTTCCACAGTTATCAATAGGCATGATACCAACCAGCCCATGCTTGCGAAACTCAAAACACTGTGTCCAACGTTAGATGTGATTCTGCGATTGGATAACTTTTGCTAAATAATCCTCAGTGTGCTAAGAATTGTGCAGACAACTAATTTAAGATTGTTAGTTGGGCTTGCAGTGTGGCGTTCTTGCATGTACTGGAAGTAATATATGTTAGTACACAGGGCCCTGTTCTTTGCAAACAGAAAGAACATGTACACACATTGCACCTGTTTCAGCTAAACAAAATAAATGACATTTGCTGGTTCATTCCCCAGGGCAATATCTTGACCAGTCAGAGTCAAGCTGCCTGGCTTAAATTTCAAACAATACTTGGCAGTTAACTGTCAGTCACTATTAACTCTCCATGGCAACACTGTTTCCAATCAGAGTCCACTTGCCAGCCATCAGCACTCTCTTCTCATACAGTCAAAATATGTTGTTCCCCAGACATTGGTATCTTCTTGCAAATTGTCCTGATGAGTGCAAGATGAAATGCTTTCACAAAAAATGTCTCTTTTTAAAGCAATATTGAAGTGTTTACTTTAATTGATTTTATGATATAATAAGTTTTTTTGTTTGACTATTTGTTTCAAGGCCAGTATGTTTATTTGGACAAGATTAAGAGATATGAAGTGAGGTAATGCTTCTGTTATTGGTGCTATGATGACTGATACTTTTTATAGTGTTGTAAGAGTAGCAGTTTTTTCAAAGCAGATTTTTGAATGGGTGTTTTTGTTTAAATACATTTCAAGACTTGCCATGTTAGTACATACTGGGTAAGTGGGCATGGAGGATGAAGGAGGCCCGTGGAAGAGACATGGAGATGGTGTGGTGGCATTGGGAGTGATGGTGTATGAGAGGTGAGGGATATAGGGCCTAATGGCCTTTAAAACATCATTTAAAATTCATCCCTCCCTGTTAATTCTTGATTTCCAATTATCTTTGGGAAGTTTTCTAAGTTTTCTGCTGTGAAGACAGGCACAAAATACCTGTTTAACACCTCTGACATTTCTTTGTTTTAAATTACCAATTCCTCAGACTCACTCTATATAGGACCAGCACTAGCTTTAGCTATTCTTTTCCTATTCAAATACTTGTAGAAATTTTTACTATCTGTTTTTTATATTACTAGCTCATTTTCTCTCATACTCTGCTTTCTGCCTCTTTATTATCTTTTTAGGCATCTTTTCCTGGTTCTTAAAGTCTGTCCAATCCTGTGACATACCACTAATCTTTCCAGATTTGTACAGTGTTCTTTCAGTTTAATAATATCCTTGACTTCCTTATTTAGCTACAGATGATGCATCCTTCTCAAAAAACATTTCTTTCTCACTTTGCTAAGAGTTATTAACTATCTCCTTAAATGTCTGCCACTGAAACTACTGTCCTATCTTTTAACCTAGTTTCCCAGTTCACCTTAGCCAGCTTTGCCTTCATACCCTCATAGTTACCTTTATTTACGTTTAAAACACCGGCCATGGACATTTTTCACTTTCAAATTGAACATGAAATTCTATCATGTTGTGATTGCTGTCAGTTCAAGGTTGCTTTACTAGGAGATTATTGATTAATCCTGTCTCATTGTACACTACCACATGTAGGATAGCTTGCTCCTTGGTTGGCTCTAAGTACTGCCACGTACGGCTCTAAGAAATTGTCCCGAAAACACTCTATGAACTCATTTTAGGAACATAGGAACAGGAGAAGGCCATTCAGCCGGTCGAGCCAGCTCCACCATTCAATACAATCATGGCTGATCGAACACTTAAATGCCTTTTACACACACTATCCCCATAACCCTTTATGCTATTGTTAATCAGAAATCTATCAATCTCTACCTTAAACATACTCAATGACTGAGATTCCACAGCCTCCTGGGGTAGAGAATTCCAAAGGTTTACAACCCTCTGAGTAAAGAAATTTCTCCTCATCTAGGTCCTAAGTAGCTTCCCTCTTATTTTGAAACTGTGCCCCTAGTTCTAGACTCCTCAACCAGGGGAAACATCATACCTGCATCTACCCTGTCTATTCCTTTAAGTATTTTGTAGATTACCTCTCATTCTTCAAAACTCTAAGGAATACAGGTCCATTTTGCCCAGTCTCTCTTCATAAGAAAATCCCGCCATCCCTGGAACAAGTCTGGTGAACCTTTGTTACACTACCTCTAAGGTATTAATATCCTTGCTGATGCTAGGGGACCAGAACTGCATTCAGTACTCCAGGTACAGTCTAACCAAGCTTCTATACAATTGAAGCAAGACTTCACTACTCCTGTACTCAAATCTTCTTGCAATAAAGGCTAACATTCCATTAGTCTTCCTAATTGCCTGCTTTACCTGCATGTTAGCTTTCAGTGATTTATGGGCAAGGACACCAAGGTCCCTTTGTACATCTACACTTTCTAATCTCATACCATTTAGAAAATACCTTGGACATCTGTACCTTCTACCAAAGTGGTTAACCTCACATTTTTTCACCTTATATTCCATCTGCAATGTTCTTGCCCACTCACTAAGTCTGTCCAAATCCTCCTGCAGCCATTTTACATCTTCCTCACAACACACATTCCTGCCTAGCTTTGTATCATCTGCAAACTTGGAAGTATTACATTTGGGTCCCCACATACATTGACATATATTGTGAACAGCTGGGGCCTAAGTACTGATCCTTGCGGCACCCACTAGCCACAGCCTGCCAACGCGAGAGTCATCTGTTTATTCCAACTCTCTGTTTTCTGCCTGTTAGCCAATCCTTAATCGATGCCTCCTACATTGCTTCCTATCCCATATGCTTTTATTTTGCTAATCAACCTCCTGTGAGGGACTTTATCAAAAGCCTTCTGAAAATCCATGTATACTATGTGCATGGATTGTCCTTTATCAGTTTTGTTAGTAACATCCTCAAAAAAACTCCAACAAGTTCGTCAAACATGATTTCCCATTCACAAATCCATGTTGTCCATGCCCAATCAGATCATGATTATCCAAGTATCCATTTATCACATCCTTTATAATCAACCCTAGCATTTTCCCTACTACTGATGTAAGGCAAACAGGTCTGTAGTTCCCTGTTTTCTCTCTCCCTTCCTTCTTAAATAGTGATATTTGCTACTTTCCAATCTTCAGGAACCATTCCAGAGTCTATACAATTTTGGAAAATGATCACCAATGCATCCACCATCTCTATATCAATGTCTTTCGATACTCTGGGTTGCAGAATATCAAGTCCCGGGTACATATCAACTTTCAGTCCCATTAATTTCTTCAATACAACCTTCTTAATTATACTAATTTCCTTCAACTCCTCATTCTCCCTAGTGCCTTGGATTTCTAAATCTGGGAGATTTCCTGTATCTTCCTAAGTGTAAACAGCTCCTCTGTCATTTCTCTGTTCCCCATTATGAGTTCTCCTGACTCCGTCTGCTACGGACCCACATTTGTCTTAGCCAAACACTTTTTACATACCTGTAGAAGCTTTTGCAGTCTGTTTTTTATGGTTTTTGCTAGATTTGCACTCATTTTATATTCTCCCTTTCTTTACCAGTTTTTTGGTCTTCCTTTGCTGTATTCTAAAAACCTCCCAATCCTCAGGCTTACTACCACTTTTGGCAACTTTATAAGCCTTTTCTTTTAATCTTACACAATCCTTAACTTCCTTTGTCAGCCACGGTTCACTGACATTTTTAGGTTTCTTCACCTTGAAGGAATGTATAGGTGCAGTAAGCTATATAATAGTTGTTTGAAGACTATCCATTGCCAATGGACAGTCATGCCTTTTAATGTATTTTCCCAATCCATCTCAGCCAATTTGTCCCTCATACCTTCATAGTTTCCTTTATTCAACATTAATACCCTTCCTTCAGAGTGAATTTTCCAGACTACCTTTACCAATCTGATTTTCTCAATCTACATTTAGATTAAAGTCACCCATGATTATTACAGTACTTTTCTTACATGCCTTGTTTATTACTTCCTTTATGCTCTGCCCTACAGTGTTTGGGGGCCTATAAACGACTCCCACAAGTGACCTCTTAACTTTACAATTTCCTGTCCCTACCCAAACTGATTCTACATCCTGACCTTTCAAGCTAAGATCCTTTATCTACTGAACTAATGCCACCCTTAATTAACAGAGCCACCCTGCCAAATTCTCCTAGCTTAAGTCATTCCAAAATGTCAAATACTCTTCAACATTTAGGTCCCAGCCTTGGTCACCTTTTAATCAAGTCTCTAATGCCCATCAGGCCCTATATATTTATCTCTATCTGTGCTAACAACTCATCTACTTTGTTACAAATCTGTGTGCATTCAGATGCAGATTAGGCTCTAAAAGTATTTTTTGACTATTTTTGCCATCTCCGGCCTTATCTGCTGGTGCACTCTTGCGATTGTATGTTCACTCCCTTCCTGTCATTCTCTGGTAATCGTTACCCAAATTTTTGCCCTGCTCTATTATTTTTTTGTTTCCCATTACTATATTTCCTCTCACATGTTCCTCCACTATTTAGTTTAATGTCCTCTCTACCACCATAATTGCATGATTCAACAAAATACTGGTCCCAGCACAGTTCACATGTAGACCATCCCAACGGAACAGTTCCCACTTTACCCAGTACTGGTACCAGTGCCCCATGAATAAAAACCCATTTCTCCCATGCCAATCTTTGAGCCGTGCATTCATCTCTCTAATCTAAATTACCCTACACCAGTTTGCTCGTGGCTGAGGTAATAATGCACTCCGTTCTGCAGTCGCAACACATCACCTGCCCTGCCACCCTTAATGTGTTTTAATTAATTATGTAATTTTATTATTTAGTTTCCTCTTTTATTTTATTCAGTGCCCCTCCTTACCGCCACTTACGTTACTAATTTAAACCTTAGGAATAGAATAGACTTTTACCACTAAATATTTTGAAGTTTATGTTTTTCTAATTTCCTACTATTTACACACACTCCTTAAGAGCAGTTACTCACCAGCCAATCAACTTATGGCTTTCCTATGATGTCATTGTGCACTTTTTCTTTTCAAACTGCAACTGTTGGCTCTCGTCCCGAGGTCTCACTGTCTTAACCTCTGTCCCGAAGTCTCACTGTCTTAACCTCCGTCCCGAAGTCTCACTGTCTTAACCTCTGTCCCGAAGTCTCACTGTCTTAACCTCTGTCCCGAAGTCTCACTGTCTTAATCTCTGTCCCGAAGTCTCACTGTCTTAACCTCTGTCCCGAAGTCTCACTGTCTTAACCTCTGTCCCGAAGTCTCACTGTCTTAACCTCTGTCCCGAAGTCTCACTGTCTTAACCTCTGTCCCGAAGTCTCACTGTCTTAACCTCTGTCCCGAAGTCTCACTGTCTTAACCTCTGTCCCGAAGTCTCACTGTCTTAACCTCTGTCCCGAAGTCTCACTGTCTTAACCTCTGTCCCGAAGTCTCACTGTCTTAACCTCTGTCCCGAAGTCCCACTGTCTTAATCTCTGTCCCGAAGTCTCACTGTCTTAATCTCTGTCCCGAAGTCTCACTGTCTTAACCTCTGTCCCGAAGTCTCACTGTCTTAACCTCTGTCCCGAAGTCTCACTGTCTTAATCTCTGTCCCGAATTCCCACTGTCTTAATCTCTGTCCCGAAGTCTCACAGTCTTAACCTCTGTCCCGAAGTCTCACAGTCTTAACCTCTGTCCCGAAGTCTCACTGTCTTAACCTCTGTCCCGAAGTCTCACTGTCTTAATCTCTGTCCCGAAGTCTCACTGTCTTAACCTCTGTCCCGAAGTCTCACTGTCTTAATCTCTGTCCCGAAGACTCACTGTCTTAACCTCTCTCCCGAAGTCTCACTGTCTTAATCTCTGTCCCGAAGTCTCACTGTCTTAATCTCTGTCCCGAATTCTCACTGTCTTAATCTCTGTCCCGAATTCTCACTGTCTTAATCTCTGTCCGAAGTCTCACTGTCTTAACCTCTGTCCCGAAGTCTCACTGTCTTAACCTCTGTCCCGAAGTCTCACTGTCTTAACCTCTGTCCCGAAGTCTCACTGTTTTAGCCACTCTGCCTGAAGTCTCGCTGTTTTAACCTCTCTCCCGAAGTCTCACTGTCTTCATGTGAGGGAATCACAGAGAGGACCATCCTCATTTCACAGATGATGCTTTAGTGTCGGAGTAGCACAGGCTGCAGAGAAGGTCCAGAATATTCATCGCTTCCAGTGCGAATACGTTTTATGTCAAGGGGCAGCAAGGAAAATACAAAAGAGGGGAAAATAACAAAGGACACATCAAACCGATCACTCATGATATATTCAGAGAATACAATGATTTCAGAAGAGACAGTTCTTAGAAGTGAACCTGGCCAAAAGCTCCCTGAAGGGGAACAATATCCATTTAAACATCTAAGATGAAGCTATATATATATTCCTACCACTTCTAAAATGGCACTTTGCTTTAAAGGATAGCACAAACCACAAACACAAATTATTTCTTTGTGGGGCTGGCATGCGTTAGCCATGGCACAAAGCATGTGTGCATGCCAGCCAGCCAACAAGCAGAATCTTGTGCCATTTAGCTTTTCTATTGCCCCTTGTCCTATATCACAAATCTTGTAACTTGCCTTTTGTCAGTAAACTGCGAAGGCATGCGTAAATATAACTTGCTTACACTTGGTTTGAAATTCCTCAAGATTTCATTTGCTGTTGATTTCCACCTACTGGTCCAGCTAATCCAGCTACAGTACTTAAGCTCACTTTTACACGTTGCTGACAAGCACCCACGCCACATTGTACGATTATATGCTGTTATCACTCTATCTTCATGATACTTCGCCAAATATTTCATTATATTAATGAGGTTGGTGTTCATTAATAGCAAGTCGGCAGGCTGCTGTCAGAAAACTAATGTTCACAAGCAGCCTACAGGCTCTGGGGCTTTGCAATATATCAGGCCGCTTGGCAGCTTCCAAGCTGGTAGTCCTGGGGATGGAGCAGGGGTCAGCGGCAGCAGTCCAATGTGGCAACAGCTGAAGCTACTTTTGTGAAGTCTGGAGGAGCAACTGATACATACATATGAACATACAAACGACGAGCAGGAGTAGGCCACTCAGCCTCTCGAGCCTGCTCTGCCATTCAAGAAGATCATGGCTGATCTGACTGTAACCTCAGCCCCACATTCCTGCCTACCCACTATAACCTTTCACTCCCTTGTTAATCAGGAATCTGTCTAGCTCTGCCTTAAAAATATTCAAAGATTCTGCTTCCGCCGCCTTTTGAAGAAGAGAGTTCTGCAGGTTCAGTACTCTCTGAGAGAAAAAATTCTCCTCATCTGTCTTAAATGAGCGACCCCTTATTTTTAAACAGTGATTCCAAGTTCTAGATTCTCCCACATGAAGAAACATCCCCTCCACATCCATCATGCCAAGACCCTTTAAGATCTTATATGTTTTAATCAAGTCACCTCTTACTCTTCTAAATTCCAGTGGATACAAGCCTAACCTGTCCAACCTTTCCTCATAAGACAACCCATCCTCTCCTCGTATTAGTCTAGTAATAGACTATTAGTCTTCTAACGGAGTTACACTTTTCCATAAATAAGGGGACCAGTGCTGTAGATGTGGTCTCACCAGTGCCCTCTACAACTGAAGCATAACCTCCCTACTTTTGTAATCAATTCCCCTCTCAATAAATGATACCATTCTATTATTTTTTTCTAATTACCTGCTGCACCTGCATGCTAACGTTTTGTGATTAGGACACCCAGATCTGTCTCCTCACTCCTCATGATCCCACAAAGTAAACACTTACACCTCTTTGGCTGGACCATCAGCTGAAGTTAGAAGTGGCACTATGCACACTTAACCCATCTGAATCTTGAAATTGCATTGGGCTCCTCATGTTGTCAATATCTAAAGTCACCATGCTCTGGCTTCAGGCTGCAGCCTGGCCAATCAATTTTGAGGACACCAGCAAATTGGTCAATACCAATGGGGTGGAGCCTGCCTTATGGCGCTCCATGGTCCCTTGGTAATGGCTGCAACCCCACCCCGGGCCCTCCACACCACAGCAGCAGTCTGCTGCTGAAGGGTGCACCCTTCCAATTGCTGGATCTGTCTGCCAGGCTTCGGCGCATTAAATTAAAAACATAGAGGCACCGTCCTCTTCTTCCTGCAACCTCAGCAGGCACTACCTCTATTGGCTGTGTTGTATATTTTATATATCTCAGAGCAATTCAGAGATGACGCCAGTTTCTAAGTGTGCAACAGGTTTCTTTGCAAGAGTTTTAAAAAATCCTGCAATCAGAAAATGCCTGCACTCATGGTTATAACTTAGCTTCTGGTGGCTTCTGAGGTGTCTGTTTATTTTGCTCTGAGCCCACATCAAATTTAATCAACTAAGCACAGTGAGCTTGGATCAGTAACCACACCCACATAATCAAACACAGAACAATTAAATCATTGAACACTACAGTTGGCACTGCCAAGCTACCAGGCCTCTGATTGGATCAGGAGCTCTGCGAGGAGGGCTGCCATCTTCAAATGTCCAGATGGCAACCTCTGAATTAGCTGCTGCCGGTAAAATGCTGCCCACCATCTATCCGCGCATGCTCAAGTTTCTTTTTCATTTCCCCTGTGGGGTATACCTTGGGCTTTGATAAAATTCCAGCACATATCTTTGAATAAACTCTCAAGGATGTCAGGCTCTCCATGGCATCTCATTTTGTAATAATGCTGAGCTTTTTGTGTGCTGGGCCAAGAAACAGCTCTGAGATTCAAGCACAAGATGTTCAGGTGAGAAGCTCAGGAACCTGAGCTGCTGATGTTATGTTATTGGTGCTGATGGGAGCCATATTGTTCAAAGCCATTTTGCTCATCTGGTGTTTTCAGGTCCCATTACACTCATTCTCCTTATTGATTTTGTTTTTGAAAGTTGGAATAAAACTTCTATCTTTTAACTACAGACAGATACCAAGATTCACTTTATTTTATTGCCACAATTATGATCTGTTCATCATAAGCAAAATCATTTTTGACTACGTAATTCAACATTTCAAATTGCTATTTTGAAAATAAAGAAAGTTGGATCAGCTTTCTTTGCAAATAAAGACTTGCCAACTACATATTAACCTTTAAGCTCTAAGAAGATACTCAGTAACACAGTAAATATAAGAGTCTGTACAACGTGTGTGATCTGTGGACTTTGCTGAGTATCTCAAATGTCACAAATGTTTCTGTTGTAGAAAGTGAGATGCCATCTTTGGTCACTTACATGTCAACCCACACAATCTATAACTCATCAACAAGTTGATAAATTTGTGCAGCTTGGCCATTTAAGAAAATTTTTACTTCAGAAATAGGTTTAAAAATGTTGTGCACCTGGACTCAAGATGTTATAGTGGCAAATTTTAACCCCATTCCTGAAGGTACCGGTTCCAGTGGAAATATAGGCTGCAAGATTGGCTTTGTGATGCATGCATTTTCAGTGCTGTGGATGCTGTTTGGGGTGCAAAAATGGCATCAATCCTATGTGCGCACACCTCAGGTGCAGCCAGCATGGATGACATTTTGGTGAGGGTATTAGCACAGATACTAGGAGCATGTGTTGGAAGTATGTAAAGGAGGCAGCTCATGTCATTAGCATATAATGCAGATTTGACACCAGCCATGCCATTTTCGACCTCAATGCTCTGGCTAATGGCCTCTTTTAAATTTAATTTCTGGAGCAGGAAGGAAGGACTTTGAAGATGTTAATATACCATTCCAGGATGGCGTACTGTCTTGTGACGTACCAGAGTGACTGCCGACAGATTCTATCGAAAGCCTTCTTGAAATCAATGAAGTTGATAGCAAGTGGCTTCTGACACCCTAGGCTCTGCTCTATGATGTTTCTGAACGTAAAGATCTTGTAGCATGATTTGCTACCCCAGAAACATGCCTGTTCTTCATGAAGGGCACTGTCTACTTCCACTTTCAATTTGTTTTGAGGAGCAGCAAACTGAAGACCTTGCCAGGTTTCGACAGCAGTGTCATGCCCCTCCAGTTATTGCGGTCACTGAGGTTCTCTTTCTTTGGGAACTTAATGATTATTTGTCACCTCCAGTCATCCAGGAGGTCTTCCACAGCCCAGATCTTGTTGAACAGGTCCACGAGCTCCGTTGTGACAGTATTCTTGTTTTATTTTGATGGTTCTGCGGGTATCTCATTGATTCCCGGTGCCTTGTTGTTCTTCAGGTCCTTGATGGCTCTCTGGACCTCTGATCTGGCAATTTCTTCCAGTGCGGTGCTGCTTTTGAACTCAAACGTGGAGCTGGGGTTGAGTTAGTTGAGAATCTCCCATAAGTGTTCCATTTACCTCGCCTCCTGCTTCTCATCTGTCAATAGCATTCTGCCATTCTTGCACTTGATTATTAGAGTGATGTTGCTTCTTGCACCAGTCAGTTCCCGAACGATGCAGTACAGTTTCTTGGAGTCATTCCAATTTGCTGCTGCTTGTGCCTCCCTGCCTTTTAACTCTATCTATCCTCATTTGTCTCTCCTGAAGCTCTTCTTCACGCTTTATCCAGCCTTCTATACTTCTCATTGTCTTCTCGTCTTCGTTCAATGTCCTTTTCCTGGTATCTCTTGCTCTTCTGCAGTTTTCTTTCATCAGTCAATTTCCGGGTTGGATCAGTGATCCATCATTCTTTGTTGGTTCCTCTGCTCCACCCAAAGGTGACTTCTGCACTCTCTTTAATCCCTTTTTTTGAAGGTTTCCCACTGTTCTTCTATGTTGCCCAACCTTGTAGCACTTTGAATCTGTTGGATAGGGCTGGTCAGAAACTGTACAACAGGTCACTATTCTTCCATTTCTCCCATGCAAATGGCCATTGTGACTTTGTGTTTGTTGCCTTCTTCAGTTTCAGGTGGATCTTGCCTAACACAAGCTAGTAGTTCAATCCTACATCAGCACCTCAACACAACCGGACATCTTGTAAGGATGTCCTCTATTTGCTGCTGATGCATATATAGTCAATCTTGTTCAGAGTGTTATCTGGAGATCTCCATGTCTTATTGTGGATGCCTTTGTATTTCAGAAGACCAGCAGACCTTTGCTGTTTCTGTTGAGAATACTTGCTGATCCATGGGGCCCGATTATACTGTTCAGTCTTTACTGGTTACCATCGAGTTTAGCATTGAGGTCGCCAATCAGTAAGCTTGATAGCATAACTGGGTACCTCGGCCAGCCTGCCCTTCAATTGGTGGTAGAATTCATCTTTCTCCTCCTCTGCGTCTACCTCTGTTGGTACATAAACTTGCACGACAATAACTTTGGTGTGCCTTGTGTGGAATCTGGTGGTGATGATGCAATAATTTACTGGCTTCCATCCAACTAACATTAGTGCTGAGCATCTATCGAGTATGAGGCAAACTCCATGTTCGCTGCTGATTGCACATTGTTCAGCACCATTCACGACTCCTTAGACACTGAAGCAGTCCATGTCTAAATGCAACAAGACCTGGACAATATCCAGGTTTTGCCTGACAAGTGACAAGTAACATTCACACCACACAAGTAACAGGCAAAGATTACCATCTCCGACAAGGGAGAATCGGACCATCACCCCTTGACATTCAGTTGCCTTACTATTGCTAAATCCCCCACTATCATCATCTGAGTATTACCATTGACCAGAAGCTAAACTGGACTAGACATATAAATACTGTGGCTACAAGAAGAGGTAAGAGGCTTGGAATCCTGCAGTAAGTAACTCACCTCCTGACTCCCCAAAACCTGTCCACCACCTACAAGTCAGGACTGTGATGGAATAATCTCCACTTGCCTGGATGAGTGCAGTTTCATCAACTCTCAAGAAGCTTGACACCATCCAGGACAAAGCAACCTGCTTAATTGACACCCCATCCACAAACATTCACTCCCTCTATCTCCAACGTACAGTGGCAGCAGTGTGCATCATCTACCAGATGCACTGCAGGAACTCACCAAGCTTCCTTAAACAGCACCTTCCAAACCCATGACCACTACCACCTTGAAGGACAGGGTAACAGAGAGATGGGAACACCACCTCCTGGAAGTTCACTTCCAAGCCGCTCACCATCCTGACTTGGAAATTTCTTGCTGTTCCTTCACTGTCGTTGGATCAAAATCCTGGAACTCCATCGCTAACAGCACTGTGAGTGTACCTACACCACATGGACTGCAGCAGTTCAAGAAGGTGGCTTACCACCACCTTCTCGAGGGCTATTAGGATGGACAACAAATGCTGGCCTAGCCAGCACAGCCCACATCCCATGAATGAATGAATTAAAAAAAGATGACATTGCCTTGCTAGCTGAAGAATTACACATGCTCCAAGACATGACTACCAGTCTTGAGAGCCACAGCCTCGAAGATGGTCTACACATCAGCTGCAAGAAGACCAAGACAATGGCGGCTGGATGGCAACATTACCATCTGACAACAGAACATCAAGGACATAGATGACTTCCCCTACCTAGGAAGCAGCATTTCCAGGGAGGGTGACCTCGGGACCAATGTCCACACAAGAATCACTAAAGCAGCGTCTGTCTTCCAGCAGCTCCACATGGCCTGGGCATCCAATACCATCAACATGGCCATGAAGCTGTGACTCTACATGTCTATAGTAGTACCAGCCACAATCTGTGCCAGCAAGACATGGAAAGAAGCAGCAAAGATGTCAGGGAAGTTGGATGTCTTTCACCAGTGCTGGAAACCACATGGAGAGACAGCATCACCAGTGAGGAAGTGCTACAGAGGACTGGTCAGAGGCACCTGTGGGACATCATGATGGAGAGACAACTGAGGCTGGCAGGACACATCCTTCGCTTCCCGGATGTATGCCCATCCAGATGGAAGAAGAAGATGGGACTGGCAAGAGATGACCTGGCAAAGTACATTTAAGGAGGTCCTCCAATTCGAAACATCACCTGGGCTGGAATTAAAGAGATTTTGGTGTGCCGGTGGCAGAGCCTTGCCACCCGTTATCCCGCATAGGACCAGAGGAACTAAGTCTGCGGAAGAGGAGCAAGAGAGAATGCATTTTAAATCAACATCTGGTTCACCACCTACAGTAAATCAAATGTTAAATAACTGATAACTTTTAAAAAGTATATAAAACTATTTTCTAGTTTGATTGGAGTACATTAGCCAGTTCCCTCGTAATTATTTTAAAATATATATAATTCAAAACCTTTCAAAAATGGCAATCTGTGTCCTTGCATCCAAAAGATGCAATTTAATTTTAGAGCCTCTTCGACAGGAAAATTCGCAGGAACTCCCAATGGGGATTAATTTGCCCTGGAGGCATGGTCAACTTGTAGATGGAGCCTGTTTCCAACGCACTGTTTTTAAACGAAAACTCATATTGCACTCAATTTTCGCTTAATCTTTTGAGGCAAGGATATCAGGAAGACTGTGAAGAAAGGAAAACAGTGCAACCAAATAGAAAGTCCAGGCCAACAACTTCATACCAGGGATATTCTAAGTTAAAGCAGCATTGGTAGGATCTTAGCAAGAGGTCAGCCATGTCTGTCTCAGGGAAACAGGAGAATTGGGGAAATGAAAGGAAATGGGGGAAAAAAAACTATGGGGAAATTGATATTTTTGCAGTAGGTGGGCTGTAATGAAATACACATGAAAGATAAAGAGAGAAAACAGCTAGGAAAGGGGCTATGAAAGGAGGGAAGAATACATCAGTACTTTGCCACCTCTTAAAATGCCACTTTAAACTACGTTCAGATATTTAGATTGAGTGAATGCCTCAGGCACATGCTCCATAACTGAAAAACTTACACCTAAGATTCATCCATTGTTGACAGCTCTGCCTAACTGGTCAGTTTATGATAATATGTTTTACTTTTTAATCCATATAGAATTTTATTTTGTTAGCATCTGTAACCAGAAACTCAAAGGACATAATTTTGTCCTTGTTGAGCCTGCCCTGCTATTCATTATGACAATGGCTGATCGTGGACTTCCCTGCCTGTAACCTATTTCCCTTTATTCCCCGAGAGACCAAAAATCTGTCTAATGCAGCCTTAAACGAATCCAATAATGGAACATCCACAACCCTCTGGGGCAAAGAATTCTAAAGATTCACAACCCATTGAGTGATTTTCCCCTCATCTCGGCCCTTTATCCTGAGACTGTGCCCCCATGTTTTAAATTCCCTGAGCAGTGGAAACAATCTCTGTGTCTACCCTAACAAGCCCCTTCAGAATCTTGTATGCTTCAATGAGATTGGCTCTCATTCTTCTAAACTTTGAAGAAAATAGACCCCAATTTGCTAAGCCTCTCATCATAGGACAACCCCTCATCCCAGAGACCAATTTAGTGAACCTTCACTGTATTGTCTCCAATGCAAGTATATCCATTCTTAAATATGGGGACCAAAACTGCACACAGTACTCCAGATCTGGTCTCACCAAAATTCTGCACAACTCCAGCAAGACTTCTTTATTCCTGTACTCCAATCCCCTTGCAATAAAGGGCAACATGCCATTTGCCTTCCTAATTGCTTGCTGCACTTGTATGTTAACTTTGTGCATTCCTTGTATGAGCATACCCAAGTCTCTTTGATCATCCGCAATTACAAGTTTTGTACCTTTTAAAAAAATATTCAGCTCTTCTATTCTATCAACCAAAGTCAATAACTTCACACTTCCCTACATTATAGCCCATCTGCCATCTTGTTGCCCAGTCACTTAATCTGTCTACATCTCTTTGCAGCCCCACTGTGTCCTTCCCACAGCTTACCTTTCTGCTTATCGTCCACAAATTTAGATGCATTGCTCTCTGTCACTTCATCTAAGGCATTAACATAGATTGTAAATAGCTGAGGCCCCAGCACTGACCCTTGTGGTACTCCACTATTTACCACCTGCCAACTTGGAAAAAGTCCCATTTGTGCCCACTCTCTGCTTCCTATTTGTTAACCAGGGTCAGGAGCTCCGAAAGCAACTAATTAGTTGCCAGGCAGCCAAAAAGTGCAGCTGAAAGTCCTAGAAATGGCCGATGCAGGGTTGCCCCCTGGCTTTCAGGCCCATCATCTGAGGAAGATGTCATTACTGCTGATTCTCTAACTCCAGCAGCCTGTATCAAGATGTTCTTTAACATTCAATATTATAAGCAATGGTCTTCTGGTGACTTGTTGATTTCAAAAATGTTGACTCATCTGGAAAACATTGAAATAAACCATTGCTTATGATTATGTTTGGAGATAAACCCTTATTACAAGCAAATATTGCCCAGTGAAATAAAATAAAATATTGAATTTTTCGAAGTTTTTTTTTACATGAAATTGTAAACCCTTTCAAAACAATCTGAAAGTGTTTATAAGAAATGTTCCCCTTTTGTAATGGTATGTATAATGTTGAAATTTTAACTATTCTGACAGAGTAGAACATTAGGCAGCCTTGACTGTATTCTCCCCATTATTTGGTAGTATAATCTATTTTTGTTATCCACGTTGATAAGGAAACCATTGTAGGAGAAGACTCGAAAAGGTTGAAATTGCTCCCTTTGTTAAGTTCCAATCACTAAATGTATAAAACAAGATCCCTACAAGTTCTGGATGTACCCTCAGTTGTTCTTTGTTGCTTTTCTTTATGTTTCATAACAGCAGGTTGGGGGCAGCCTGGAAATAGGTGTTTTGTATATAACTCTCCGATGTAACATCATGAAATTACACTCCAGTGATTACATGAATGAGTAACAGGGGTTGTGACAGTGGTGGAACAAAATTCCTGGTGCAGCTCTAGGCCGTAGAAAGGGAAGACAGAAATATATTTTATAATCAAGTAAAAAGCTGAGGGAAAAATTTTTAAAATTTGTTTGGGGATGGTAGAGAGAGAACAGCTAGATGAGTGCAGCACTCCTTATCATCATGTCATTGGAACAGAGCTTTGGGGTGTTACTTCAGGGGAACTCTGTAAAAGGCCAACTTCCTGGATTCCTCCATTAGCAATTTGAAAATATAAACATGGTAAAGGGATATTATGAAATGCTTAAATATCGCTCTTTATGTTATGGTGAGAAGTTATAGGGAATTCAGTGGAACTGCTATAAATTGATAATAAGAACAAGTAACAAAAATAGCACTCAAGTAATTTCCAGATGTACTGAAACACCAGTGAACACCTTGAGAGGAAGGTGGTGGTATAGTGGTATTGCAGCTAGACTAGTAACCCAGAGACCCAGGGTAATGATCTGGGGACCTGGGTTCAAATCTCACTATGGCATTTGAATTCAATAAAAAAAATTCTGGAGTGAAAAGTCTGATGATGACCATGAAACCATTGTCAATTGTTGTAAAAACCCATCTGGTTCACTAATGTCCTTTCAGGAAGAAAATCTGCTGTCCTTACCTGGTCTAACTTACTTGTGACTCCAGACGCACAGCAATGTGGTTGACTCTTAAAATGCCTTTTGAACAAGGGCAATAAATGCTGGCCTAGCTAGTGATGCCCACACCCCATGAATGAATAAAAAAATGCTCCACTTCTTGAAGACAAGCCTGCTTTTTTTTTTGATTATGTGTGCGTTTGGAGCTGGTAGGGCCTCAAAGTTGCATGAAAATGCAACATTTGCAGAAATAGCCTCATTTTTGAATATCTACCAGCACTTAAATATTTATGCATTTAAAAGCTGTGTTATAGAGCACCAGTTTCTGAAATGAACATTGTGATATTGATTTCCTTTTGATTCAGTTGTTACTAATATTACTATCGGCTACAGTACACATTGGATGAAAGCTGACCATCTACTGGCAGCATGTAGGTACTCAATATACTGCACCATGAAGCATTTGAATAACACAGCTTGCTCCTGATCTATGACAGGGAATTGATGGGATGAATGAGCAACGGTAGTGGTGGAGCACCAATCAGAGTTTAGACATTCTCTTAGTGAGGTAATGTGAAAATTGGTGAATCACAGGATAGATTGGAATGCAAAAATGTTCCTCACACCCATTTGATCTAATCATTCTTCAATATCAGTTCTGCTATCTTCTAATTACAGTTTCCTGTCCTCAACCCTTCCTGGGAACCAGTCCCACCTGTGATTCAATTTCTGTATAAAGATATTAGGGAATCGTTGTTCATCTTCCAAATGCAACAAAGAGAAAATGGAGTTGGAAAAACCTTAGATCAAATTTCTGTCCCCAACATGATACTGTGGAATTACCTCAGCTTTCTCAAATAGACAGAATGGAGCTTGTGTATGCAATAAGCTCAGGGGCAACACAGAACATAACATAAGGAATAGGAGCAGGAGAAGACCATACAGCCCTTCAAGCCTGCTCCACCATCCTATGGGACTGTGGCTGATTTTAGACTTCAACCCCATTTTCCCGCCCATTTCCCATACCCCTTGAGAGACCAAAAATCCGTCTATCTTAGCCTTAGATATATTCAATTATGGAGCATTCACAACTCTCTAGGGCAGTGAATTCCAAAGATTCACAACCCTTTGAGTGCAGGAATTTCTCCTCATCTCAGTCTTAAATGATCACCCCCTTATCCTGAAACTCTGTCCCTATATTATAGATTCCCCAGCCAGGGGACACAATGGGCTGACTAATACAGTCGCATGCCGACTGTGGGATCCGCATCCAGAAGTCAGCAGCATTCCATCTTCCAGGCCTGCTGTTGGTGTGCCCCAATAATACGGCAATTGCCGGCAATTAGCGGCCAGGGCAGGTTACCAACTGTCATCCTGCCCAATGAGTGCTGGATGGTGGGATGTCCCGGTTGCTGAGGCTGCATTCTGTGACCTGGAACAAGGTGATGGCCAGCACTTTAAAGGGCCCCCTGGCACAGAACCGTGTCAGGTGACCCATCACTTGATCAACCAAGTGCATCTACTATACATAGTGAAGATTTTAGCATTTTCCAGTCTGTACAGGTAAGTCAATTTAAATTTTAGCTAATTTCTGCCAACCATGTCAATCTTCATCGGTGGCAGAAATTTTAAAAACCAGCAAGTCTCCCACCCATTGGCATTGGGGAGTTGCACATTTATTTCATATTTCCATGCATAGAATTCTGCACCATCAGATTGAGGGGAGAGGCATTCTGGAAGGGGCCAAGCTGCCCCCAGATTCAGTGAGCCGCCCTTGGTGCCTCCTGCATGCAGCATATGATCGACATGGTCAGCTCATGCTGAGCACTGGGAAGTAGGAGGGCCAAGAGTTAATCAAACCCCTGCTGCAACAGTGGTAAGATGAAAAAACAAAAACGGAATTACCTGGAAAAACTCAGCAGGTCTGGCAGCATCGGCGGAGAAGAAAAGAGTTGATGTTTCGAGTCCTCATGACCCTTCAGCAGAACTAGGTGAATCCAAGGAAGGGGTGAAATATAAGCTGGTTTAAGGTGTGTGTGTGTAGGGGTGGGTGTGGTTGGGTTGGGGGAGAGAAGTGGAGGGGGTTGGTGTGGTTGTAGGGACAATCAAGCAGTGATAGAAGCAGATCAAAAGATGTCACAGACAAAAGAACAAAAGAACACATAGGTGTTGAAGTTGGTGATATCTATCTAAACAAATGTGCTAATTAAGAATGGATGGTAGGGCACTCAAGGTATAGCTCTAGTGGGGGTGGGGGGAGCAGAAAAGATTTTAAAATATTTAAAAATAATGGAAATAGGTGGGAAAAGAAAAAATCTATATAATTTATTGGAAAAAACAAAAGGAAGGGGGAAGAAACAGAAGGATGGGGGAGGGGGGGGCGGGGTATGGAGGAGGGAGTTCAGGACCTAAAGTTGTTGAATTCAATATTCAGTCCGGAAGGCTGTAAAGTGCCTAGTCAGAAGATGAGGTGGTGTTCCTCCAATTTGCGTTGGGCTTCACTGGAACAATGCAGCAAGCCAAGGACAGACATGTGGGCAAGGGAGCAGGGTGGAGTGTTAAAATGGCAAGCGACAGGGAGATTTGGGTCATTCTTGCAGACAGACCGCAGGTGTTCTGCAAAGCGGTCGCCCAGTTTACGTTTGGTCTCTCCAATGTAGAGGAGACCACATTGGGAGCAACGAATACAGTAGACTAAGTTGGGGGAAATGCAAGTGAAATGCTGCTTCACTTGAAAGGAGTGTTTGGGCCCTTGGACGGTGAGGAGAGAGGAAGTGAAGGGGCAGGTGTTACATCTTTTGCGTGGGCATGGGGTGGTGCCATAGGTGGGGGTTGAGGAGTAGGGGGTGATGGAGGAGTGGACCAGGGTGTCCCGGAGGGAGCGATCCCTACGGAATGCCGACAGGGGGGGTGAAGGGAAGATGTGTTTGGTGGTGGCATCATGCTGGAGTTGGCGGAAATGGCGGAGGATGATCCTTTGAATGCGGAGGCTGGTGGGGTGATAAGTGAGGACGAGGGGGACCCTATCATGTTTCTGGGAGGGAGGAGGAGGCGTGACGCCGGATGTGCGGGAGATGGGCCGGACACGGTTGAGGGCCCTGTCAATGACCGTGGGTGGACAACCTTGGTTAAGGAAGAAGGAGGACATGTCAGAGGAACTGTTTTTGAAGGTAGCATCATCGGAACAGATGCGATGGAGGCGAAGGAACTGAGAGAATGGATGGAGTCCTTACAGGAAGCGGGGTGTGAGGAGCTGTAGTTAAGGTAGCTGTGGGAGTTGGTAGGCTTGTAATTGATATTGGTGGACAGCCTATCACCAGAGATTGAGACAGAGAGGTCAAGGAAGGGAAGGGAAGTGTCAGAGATGGACCACGTGAAAATGATGGAGGGATGGAGATTGGAAGCAAAATTAATAAATTTTTCCAAGTCCCGACGAGAGCATGGAGCAGCACCGAAGTAGTCCTACTCCGGCCCCCTTCAACAACTCTTTCTCCGGTACATCGATGATTACTTCGATGCTGCTTCATGCTCTCGTCGGGACTTGGAAAAATTTATTAATTTTGCTTCCAATCTCCACCCCTCCATCATTTTCACGTGGTCCATCTCTGACACTTCCCTTTCCTTCCTTGACCCCGCTGTCTCAATCTCTGGTGATAGACTGTCCACCAATATCCATTACAAGCCTACCAACTCCCACAGCTACCTTGAGTACAGCTCCTCACACCCCGCTTCCTGTAAGGACTCCATCCCATTCTCTCAGTTCCTTCGCCTCCGTCGCATCTGTTCCGATGATGCTACCTTCAAAAACAGTTCCTCTGACATGTCCTCCTTCTTCCTTAACTGAGGTTTTCCACCCACAGTCGTTGACAGGGCCCTCAACCGTGTCCGGCCCATCTCCCGTGCATCCGCCCTCACGCCTTCTCCTCCCTCCCAGAAACATGATAGGGTCCCCCTTGTCCTCACTTATCACCCCACCAGCCTCCACATTCAAAGGATCATCCTCCGCCATTTCCAACTCCAGCATGATGCCACCACCAAACACATCTTCCCTTCACACCCCCCTATCAGCATTCCGTAGGGATCGTTCCCTCTGGGACACCCTGGTCCACTCCTCCATCACCGCCCACTCCTCCATCACCGCCTACTCCTCAACCCCTACCTATGGTACCTCCCCATGCCCATGCAAAAGATACAACACCTGCCCCTTCACTTCCTCTCTCCTCACCATCCAAGAGCCCAAACACTCCTTTCAAGTGAAGCAGCATTTCACTTGCATTTCCCCCAACTTAGTCTACTGTATTCGTTGCTCCCAATGTGGTCTCCTCTACATTGGAGAGACCAAACGTAAACTGGGCGACCGCTTTGCAGAACACCTGCGGTCTGTCTGCAAGAATGACCCAAATCTCCCTGTCGCTTGCCATTTTAACACTCCACCCTGCCCTCTTGCCCACATGTCTGTCCTTGGCTTGCTGCATTGTTCCAGTGAAGCCCAACGCAAATTGGAGGAACACCACCTCATCTTCTGACTAGGCACTTTACAGCCTTCCGGACTGAATATTGAATTCAACAACTTTAGTTCCTGAACTCCCTCCTCCATCACCCCACCACCCCCCCCCCCCCCCATTTCTGTTTCTTCCCCCTTCCTTTTGTTTTTTCCAATAAATTATATAGATTTTTCTTTTCCCACCTATTTCCATTATTTTTAAATATTTTAAAATCTTTTCTGCTCCCCCCACCCCCACTAGAGCTATACCTTGAGTGCCCTACCATCCATTCGTAATTAGCACATTTGTTTAGATAGACATCACCAACTTCAACACCTATGTGTTCTTTTGTTCTTTTGTCTGTGACATCTTTTGATGATCTGCTTCTATCACTGCTTGATTGTCCCTACAACCACACCACCCCCCTCCACTTCTCTCCCCCCACCCAACCAAAGCCCCGCCCCCCCCCCCCACACACACACACACACACACACACACACACACACACACCTTAAACCAGCTTATATTTCACCCCTTCCTTGGATTCACCTAGTTCTGTTGAAGGGTCATGAGGACTCGAAACGTCAACTCTTTTCTTCTCCGCCGATGCTGCCAGACCTGCTGAGTTTTTCCAGGTAATTCTGTTTTTGTTTTGGATTTCCTGCATCCGCAGTTTTTTGTTTTTATCTCAGTGGTAAGATGAACTTTGCTGTATTAAGGCATCGCTGGTGTCACGGCCACCCACTCAATCACGGCCAGGGCCGTCAGCAGGAGCATTGCCATGGTCTCTTGACTCATCATCGCCCTCGTCCTTGGAGGATTGGCTCCCCTCTGGCATGTTCTCATCCTCCAGGGCACCTCCTCTTTAGGTGGCAATGTTATGGAGTGCACAGCAAATCATGACCATCAGGAACACGTGAGGGGGAGTAATGTAATACACCTCCAGATCTGTCCAGGTGCTGAGTGTGGCATTAAGGAGAAATGGAAAAACTGGAGTCAATGGGAATCAGGGGAAAACTGCCCGCCAGTTGGGGTCATACCTAGCACAAAGGACAATGTTTGTGGTTGTTGGAGGTCAGTCATCTCAGCTCCAAGACATTACTGCAGGAGTTCCTCAGGGTAGTGTCCTTGGCCCAACCAGCTTCAGCTGCTACATTGATGACCTTCCATCCATCATAAGGTCAGAAGTGGGGATGTTCGTTGATGATTGCACAATGTTCAGCACCATTCGGAACTCCTCAGATACTGAAGCAGTCCATGTCCAAATGCAGCAAGAGCTGGATAATATCCTGGCTTAGACTGACAAGTGGCAAGTAACATACGCGCCATGCAATGGCCATCTCCAATAAGACAGAATTCAATCATCACCCCTTGATTTTCAATGTCATTACCATCACTGAATCCCCCACTTTCAACATCCTGGGGGTTTCCATTGACCGGAAGCTGAACGGGACTAGCCATACAAATACTGTGGCTACAAGAGCTGGTCAGAGGCCAGGAATCGTGTAACTGGTAACTCACCTCCTGACTCCCCAAAGCTTGTCCACCATCTACGAGGCACAAGTCAGGAGTGTGATGGAATACTCCCCACTTACCTGGATGAGTGCAGCTCCCACAACACTGAACAAGCTTGACACCATCCAGGACAAAGCAGTCCGCTTGATTGACACCGCACCCACAAACCTTCACTTCCTCCACCACCAACACACACTAGCAACAGTGTGTACCATCTACAAAATGCACTGCAGGAATTCACCAAGGCTCCTTCAACAGCACCTTCCAAACCCAAGACCTAGAACATCTAGAAGGACAAGGGCAGCAGATAGATGGGAACACCACCACGTGGAAGTTCCCCTCCATCACTCACCATCCTAACTTGGAAATATATCACCATTTCTTCACTGTCGCTGGGTCAAAACCCTGGAACTCCCTCCTGAACAGCACTGTAGGTGTACCTACACGACAGGGTCTGCAGCGGTTCAAGAAGGCAGCTCACCACCACCTTCTCAAGGGCAATTAGGGATGGGCAATAAATGCTGGCCCAGCCAGCGAAGCCCACATCCCGTGAATGAATAAAAAAAATATGATGTGCATCAGGCTGTGTATTCCCATTAAGGTCTCCATAAGCTGTCGGGAATGAACCTGTTACAAAGATGTTCAGCACCGCATCACCCTCAAGGCAGTTAGATGTGATCTCCCTCGCGGGCATCTCACATAGTAATGTCCCCTTCCTGAGGAACTAACACCCTCTGATCCCTTCCTCCTCTTACCCTAGTCCTCCTCATTTTCTCTCCTCCGCACGGGTGTTGTGTCTCTGAATGAGACCACAATCCCCATCTGTCTTCGAGAGTTTTCACCTCTCCCTGGGTTAGGAACTGGAGATTATTCAATGAACAATGAAAGGAGTCCTCTGAATGAGAGGAGATTCTTCCTCATGAAAAAGTATCCAAAACATCACTCTGTGCAAATGAGCAGTCCCTGCAGTCAATTGAGTTTGAACTGCAAAGCTGAGTCTCTGGTCTCAGTGAAGTTTTAAAACCTGCCCAAACAAGTTTTCCCTCAAAAAAATGGTTTTCTCATCTGTCATAAATTTAATCCTGAAGGTGTGTTATTGTCTTTTGACCATATTATTGCAGTGAGGTGGATAATGAATTAGCTCAATTGCCTTTTACATTGACGTGTAAATAACACGGGTGGGTTCCTGACTTTTTGACCCGCCCACGTGCTGTATTATAAATCTCGGAGCATATTATTCAGCCCAATGTATCATTATCTACCTTGTCAAGCCCCTTCCTAACCTTGAATGTTTCACAGAGATAGCTTCTCATTCTTTTAAACTCCTGAGAATAAAGATCAAAGCTGCTCAGCCTCTCACCATAAGACAACCGTTTCATCCCAGGGACAATCTAGTGAATCTTTGTATAACTTAAAATGGAACGCCAGTAAAAATGGGAAATAGGAGTACTGGTCTAAGCTGTTTTTTTTTTTCCTTCTCGATGGGACTTGTGCCAGAATCCTCTGGCCTGCTGTGATTCAGAGGTATGTTGGGCTTTGGGAAACTCAAAGATCCAAGAAGATCTTGAATTACTTGGATCTTTCGGACCACACTGAAGGTGATCTTCAGGTCTCAGGACTTTCTGGCTGTTGCTTACCTCAATCTCAGGCTGGCATCTATGCTTCCGATTTAAAATCCCAGAAAAAGGCTCTCCCAAGGGATAGGCCTGTATCAGGAGTGTTCCCAGATGTGTGTGCATGTATGCGTATATACGCATATGTTCTTGTGTATGCTGTGTTTCCTCCTCTCTTCTTTTGAACACAATTTGAAAAGGAAAAAAGCAATTGACCTTTCTAATGAAGGGCCGCACCTGAAACATTAACTGGTCTGTTTTCTCCGCAGATGTTGGCTGGCATGATTATTTTCTTTTCCTGTTACCTGACAAATTGGAATGAATTAGCTTTCTGGGTTCTGGACTTCCGATGTATCTAAAACTGGTACATGAAGCCCAGGCTATGCTGTTGTTATTTACTGTGCAACTGCAGCACCTAAACAAATTGTGTCATCTTCTGCAGGAACTGTTGCTTTTCCTCTGAAAATAATTCATGGTTCATGTATACTGTGCGAAAAAAATCATCCGATTTTCAACATTCACATGGTACATTGTAGATATCCCCAGTTCATCAGTCGGTTCTAGTCTATTGCCTTGGATTGAAAATAGGCTGATTTTTTTTCATTTATAGTAACAAAGAAATGTAAGAGCGCAGTTTTATTTGCCTTTTTATTTCTTAATTAGGTACTTGGGGAGGTCCAGATACAATTAGGACACTTGGTCCTATTCACTACATTAAATTGAAGGCATTAGACTTTAAGAAAATTGGTCTTGCATTTTCTAATAAATTAGTGAAGGCAGCAGATTTTTTCAATCTTATTTTCAAATTAGACCTTTTATTGCAACGTTTTATTGACTTATAAAGCAAGAACATTTTAGATGCACAAGGAAATCCAAGAACATGAAATATTTCTGACATTGATTTTATAGTGTATTGTATGCTCAATAGAAATGCTGCTATTTCTGGTGTTTAACACGTTCAGTTTATTGCTTCAGCTTATTTGCTTTCAAGAGCATTTATACGTGTTTTAAAATAATCTGATTTAATTAAAAGTGGATCCATTGATCACATTTTGTAAATGTTGATTTTGTTTTATTTTAAATATATTTTTCTCCAGTTATTTTCTTTTTTGAGATCACACTTTAAGCTGCCTTCCCTGAACAACAGGCAAGTGAACTCTTTGTGGTGTCTGTCCATTTCTACTCTTGAACGTGCCACTAGGTGGTACCCAAGAGCAACCAGGGTTGGCTGAACCTTAACAAAAACAGAATTACCTGGAAAAACTCAGCAGGTCTGGCAGCATCGACAGTCATGAGGACTCAAAACGTCAACTCTTTTCTTCTCCGCCGTGCTGCCAGACCTGCTGAGTTTTTCCAGGTAATTCTGTTTTTGTTTTGGATTTCCAGCATCCACAGTTTTTTTGTTTTTATATTTATTTTGGTTGAACCTTCATGTTTTTCCCCCCACAAGCAGTATCACGCCTTTCCTTTGCACAGTGCCTTCCTTATAAAACCACAAACCAGTGTGAAACAAATTCTCTATCAGACACCAAAGGCCATGCTTTATACCAAACAAGCATATCCCAATTACATTGAGGTCTGCTGACAAGGCCTTTGCCTCAGAGTTTTTATTTAACTCCCAGACAAATTTTGCTGTAACAGGGCAGTATTATCAAGAAATTAAGCTTTATAGGGATATGTTGGAAAAGAGGAACTTTCAAGACCTTTTAGATTGACCCAGGGTTACTAGCATTATTTTGAAGAGAAACATTTATCATATCATATGCCAACTTTCGAAATAGGGATTAGAAGAAAGAACACGTGTCAAGCAGACGACTATTTATATTGGAAATACTATAGAGCTTTTCAAACATACAAAAGCTTGTAGTGGTCAATTTAAAAATCTGACACCTATCACCTCAAAATTACATGGGTGGATTACAATATAAAAAGGACAGTTTCTCCAAGTCTGATTTTTAGATTTATTATTCATCCCTGTAAGATTGTTCCTGGACTACCCACCATTCCCCAGTGGAGATAGTAAGGGAAGGTGGTTTGCTTCCAAGTATGCATTGGAAGATATTACAGCAAATCCTCTTCTCCTGTGAGATGAAGTATATAGATCTTAAGAATGTATATTTCTTATTTCTGCAGTGAACCAATGATAAACAAGTACAAATTGCCACTGAGCTTTAGTTTTCCACCTCCTTCCTTGTTCCCATTTGCTGCCTCTGCATTGTTCTACTGTTTTTCTGACATTCATTCTGGGATAAGTTGCAATCTCTTCCAGCTAAACATTTGGAAGACCGAATCCATTATTTTCACCTCTGCCCATAGTCTCTGCACCAGTGCCACTAATTCCATTTAATCTGGCCATTGTCTCGGATTGAAGCAGACTGTTCGCAGTCTCAGTCTCCTTTGTGATTCTGACCTAAGCTGTCAATATTCTCTTCATCACAAAGACCTCCAACTCCAGCTCTATAACATTGCCTGTTTCCGCTCCTACTGCTACTGAGAACTCATCCATGTCTTTGTCACCTCCAGACTTGACTATTCAATGCTCCCCTGACCCTCCATAAACTTCAGCCCAGCCAACACTGTGCTGCCCCGATCCTGTTACATACCAAATTGCACTTACCCCTCTCCTCTGTCCATGTTGTGTTAGCTCCCAGTTCACCAGTGCCTCAAATTTAAAATTCTTATCTTCATGTTTTTAATTTCCTCATATCTTTGTGCCTCCCCATCATTGTAACCTCCTCGAATTCTACAATCCCCTGTACTCTCCGTTCCACTGATTATCACCTTTGATGCATTCCCTTCTCCCCTCGCTCCATCATTGGCAGTTGTGCATTCCACTGCCAAATTCCATTCTCTGGATTTTCTTTGCTAAATTCTTCTGCTACTCCACTTCCAACTCCTCCTTTAAGAGCCTCCTAATATACCCACCCCTTTTATCAGGCATCACTTCTCCTAATAGCTGTTTCATTGTCCTTTCATCCATTTTTTGATCATGCCTCTGTGAGCACTTTGGGACATTTCCTGCTTTGAAGGTGCTATATAAATATAAGTGTTGGGTGGCAATGTCTTCATTCTTTGAAGGAGAATAAACAAAAAGAGGGCTACCCTCTGCATCCAGGCTAGTCCTTGAGCACACCATTCCTATTCAAACAGATTCGGTACCAGTTGTGCTCCTTTTGTTCTGTTCCCAACTTCATATGCTTGCCTCTCCAACATCATACTCAGCTGCACCCTTTTTTTTGATTCATTCATCTCCAGCCTCTGAAATGTTTCTATCCTAATTGCTCAGTACATTATCTTCTCTTCCCCTTACTCAAGCAAGCTGTGAAGGGAGAAGACTAAGGTGATCAAAGAGATAAAAGTTACAGACTTGTAGGCTGATGTCATTTTCCCCATGTTTCAAAATGGAAACCTTTTCACCACTCCGCAGGATAATTTCTGAATCGATGCAGGGTTCCAGGCTTTTGGAATAATTCCTGAACTATTTTGTTTATAAATTTGTAGGACAGAACCTGAGGTGAAATATTATTGCTGATAAGCGACAACATGCCTTCACTACTTTTTCACACTTGCTCGGCCTGTGACTTCTCTTAGTCCCTCCGCTTTTCTCTGTGTCTCTATGAGAATCTGAAAAAAATCCATAAATGTCACTCAGCCATTTTAAGTTTGTTTACAGTGGAATACAGTACTCAAAAGTGCTGAGAAAAACCTTCTCAGGGTTGGAAACATAACTTTTATTTACAGCATTGGTGGGAGTTATATTTCTCTTCGTAATAATATCTGAGCATATAATCCGTGCTTCTTTTAGCCTAGAGGCTGAAGCTATGATCATCTGTTTGACAGCTTCATGTCAATCCAGAGGTGGGCTGTTGAAGTGTTAATGCAATTGACTGTCTAGGTTTTTGATTTCTTACCACTGTGTCCCACCTGTCCAAAAATTCCTCTTCTGCTAGTGTTGTTAATGTTGTGGCTTGTCAGAGTTTCTGATGACCCCTGAAGAATAGCCAGTAAAAAGAGGGAAAACATTTGGTCTTCAACTTGTCATTGCTCAGTACTGTGGCTCTCACTTTTCTTTGGATTGTTGGGCATTAGCAAAGCTAATGTTGCATTCTACTTGATCATCCTCAAGCTCCTCTGTACAAACAGATTCTGTCGGGGTCAGATGTTACAATATTCAATGGCAAAGTACACTTCAGAACTAGATTAGCTCCAAAATGTGACAGAAAGGAGTGTGCGGTAATGGTAGGCAACACAGAAGGAGGGCATGACACAAGAACACGAGCAACGCACAGCTTACTGAAGCATTCTGTATATTGAGGATCTTCTTGAAAACCTACTCGTCACTCTGAGTGTTTATGCATGAGCCATCATCTACTATTCACTGTTCTGTAACCTAGCAACTAGCTTTTTTATTTTGTACCTCCATCGTTCTTTATTTTCTCCTTTCTAGGTCTGATATAGCTGCTGCAGTCCCCCTCACTATGATGTTGTTGTAAATCCTCCCCCATTGCCTTATTTAATCTTTCTATAAAGAAACTTGTCCTGGTCCATTTGTTACAGATCAAATTCGGATCAATTCCTCTAAGTTTCTCTTACCCAGAGTTCTCTGCGTAGTAGGGATTTGAAATTTCCCCCCTTCCATCTTTTAACTACATGCTGATGTGTTTAATCTTCTTCTCCCTAACCTGTCCAGCATATGACACGAGGACAAATTGTCCTTATTTTGTCTAGATTATTCCATAAGAAGATCTGAATAATGAGATATAATGCTGCCTCTGTGGGAGAGATTCAACCAGGATGAGAAAGGGATGTGGAATAGGACATAGCTGGTGCTTCATTGTTCGAAAAATTTCAACAACTTAAAGAGCCAGCTACATCTCCTGCTGCCACCCTGCAACTTTACATATGAACTTTCTCAGCTCATAGCTGAAAATTCCACCCAGAGGGGAAATAATATGCAGGAACTGTGACATATGATATCGCACCATCATTATTGACTGACATAAAATGTGTCTATCCTATTCAGGTGGGCAAATCAGACATCAAAGGTTCCAATGGACAACCCCCCAAACTCCTTCCACATCTGGTCTGATCTTGGCCAGAGCTCCACTTCCCTGCCTGTTCTCTTCACTATTGATTCACCTCTCAGCTTTGAATATACTCAATGTCTCAACCTCCACAACCCGCTAGGTAGAGAATCTAAAGATTCACAACCCTCTGAGAGGAGAGATTCCTCCTCATCACCACCTTAAGTGGATGACTCCTTATTCTGGATGCCCCCCAGTTCTAGATTTCCACCATGAGCGGAAACATTCTCTCAGCATCTACCCTGTTAAGCGCCTTGGGATCTTATATGTTTCAATAAGGTCACTTCTCATTCTTCTGAACTCCAATGAGTATAGGCCCAACCTGTTCAGCCTTTCCTCATAAAGTAGCTCCTTCATTCCAGGAATCAAGCTAATGAACCTTCTCTGAACTGCCTCTAAGGCAAATATATCCCTCCTTAAATAAGGAGACAAAAGTTGCACACAGTACTTTCAGTGTAGAGCAAGACTTCCCTATTTTTATATTCCTTCCCCTTGCAATAAAGGCTAACATTCCATTTGCCTTCCTAATTACTTGCTGTACCTCCATGCTAAATTTTTGTGTTTCATGTACAAAGATACCCAGATCCCTCTGTACTATGGAATTCTGTAGTCCCACTCTATTTAAATATTTTTTTACTCTAACTAGCAAAGTGGACACTCATATTTTTGTACTTTATGCTCCACCTGCCAAATTTTTGCCCACTTACTTAGCCTGTCCATATCCCTTTGAACTATACGTGTCCTCCTCATAACTTGCTTTACGACCTATTTTTGTATCATCATCAAACTTGGTTACAATACATTCAATCCCTTCATCCAAAGCATTAATATAGTTTTTAAATATTTGAGACCCTAGCATTGATGTTAACAATACCCGACACAAGTTTCAGTTTGCCAATCTGGAAATGGCCCATTTATCCCAATTCCCTGTTTCTGTTAGTTAACCAATCCTCTATCCATGCTAATATATTGGGCTGGATCTTACAGGGGGACATATTGCTGAGCACTCCCCACCCCAGTCAGAAAAGTCCGTGGTGAACTGACCAACTTTAAAGAACGCAGCCTCAACATGCTTAGCATGAGACTTCTGCAGCTCAGTGGAAGGAGGTCCTGCCCTTGGGAGCTACTTGCCAATCTGATTGGCTGGCAGCTCTTGAAGTTCCAGCAGCGGCAGAACTCAATAGTGGGCGCTGCTACAACTGCAAGCAGTCCCATGAAGAAGACAGCATGAATTCCAAGGCAAGCAGGGGAGGCAGAAAGAGGGAGTACCAGCTTAGGGATGCACACAGAACACCCCAAAGGAGGTAACACCCCCCACCTACCTTCCTACTTTTTCACAGAATTATAGCATGATCAGCATGGCATTCAGGCCAATTGGCTTGTTAACAAGTTTATGTGCACTTTAATGAGATTTTTTTTAAATGGTGGGCAGGCTGCCGATTTTGGCACCCAACTTATTGCTATTGTAGGAAGCTGGCCAGTTGACATGAGGTTGCGACCCAACATCAACGTGCCAGATTTTATGCATGCAGAGCAGTTCAATTTCTATACCTAACATCATTCCCAACACCATTGGCTCTATCTTAAGCAGTAACTTTTTAATGTGGCACCTTATCAAATGTCTTTTGAAATCCAAATACACTATATTTACTGGTTACACTGTCTCCACCCTGTTCATTACACACCACCACATATAAAATAGCCTGTTTGTTGGTTTGTTCCACAATATATTATTCTAAGAAACTCTTCCAAATACACTGTGTGAATTCATCCTCAAGGCTATCTTTGCCAATTGGATTTGTCCAATCTAAATGAATATTCAAATTGTATACAGTTACTGCAATGTTTCACAAGCCTGCACTATTTCTTGATTTATACTCCATCCTATAGTATAGCTACTGTTAGGGGGCCTATGAACTACTCCCACCAGTGTCTGACTTCCTTTGCTGTTTCTTATCTCCACTCAAATTGATTCTACATCTTGATCTTCCGAACTAAGATAATTTCTCATTACTACTCTGATCTCATCCTTTATTAACAGAGATACACCACCTCCTTTACCTTCTATCCTATCTTTCTAAAATATCAAATTCTGTTGAATATTCAGTTCTCAGCCTTGGTCACCTTGCAACCATGACTCTGTAATGGCTATCAAATCCATTTATTTCAGTTTGTGTTGCCAAGTCACTAATTTTGTGACAAATGCTCCACTGCATTCAGATGAAGAACCTTTATTTTTCTTCTTACCATTTTCCCCTATTCTGACCCTATTTGATGGTACACTCTTATGTTTGTACACCCTATCCCTTCCAGTCACAATCTGATTATCATTACCCATATCTTTGCCCTGCATTATTGCCTTGTCCTTATTAAACTCCCCTTCATTTGAACACTCCCCACCCTCCACTATTTAGTTTTAAGCCTTATCGACAGCCCCTAGTTATATGATTAGCCAGGACACTGATCTTAGGGTGGTTCAAGTGAAGCCACCCCAACAGAACAACTCCCCTTCCCCATTAGTAGTGCCGGGGCCACATGGATTGGACCCATTTCTCACACACTAATCTTCGCATTCAACTTTCTGATTTTATGCCAACTTGCTCTTGGGTCAGGTGGTAATCCATAGATTATTACCTTTGTGGTTCAGTTATTAAAGTTCAGTTTATTCCAAAATGTGCTCAGTTCTTGGCGAAACAACAAGGAAGTTACTGTTCAAAGACTGTTGCACAAAAGGAACACTGCAATCAGTCCTCTGGTGGACACTTTGAGAAGTGCTAAAACATCAGTATATTGAATGTAAAAAATTCTGTTGTTTCATTTAATTTTTAAATGCTCTCTTATCTGCTCGTACTCATTTAACAGAACCTCTTTCTTAGACATACCTATGTTGCCTTTACCTATGCCGACTGTGATAACTAGATCGTTCCCTTCCCATTCAAGTTCATTTCCAGCCACAAGATGTTCTTAACTGTGGCACTGGGCAGGCAATACACTTTCGGCACTCTCACTTTTAGCTGCAGAGAACAGTATCCATCTCCTTGTCTGTATTGCCCCCTATCACTACGCCATTCCTTTTTATGCCCCGACCTTGAATGGCACCCTGTACCATGGTGTTATGGTCACTTTTTTCATCCTCCCTGCAGCCCCTACCCTCATCCACATAGGCTGTAATAACCTCATACCTGTTGGACAAATGCAAGGGTTGAGCAGCACTATCTTCTGGACCCCCATAATTGCGTCACTCATAGTCACAACCCCCTTGGCCCTGACCACAGACCAAATCAGTGGTACTTAACCTAAGAGGAATGACTGCCTCCTGGAACAAAGTGTCCAGGTAACCTTCTCCCTTCCTGAAACATTGCTGTGCCTGAAGCTTGGATTCCAGCTCATCAATTCTAAACCGATGTTCCCTGACCTGCAACCACTTAACTGCAGACATGATTGTTGTGGAACATAATGGTGTCCACCAGGTCCCACATGCTATCGCTGCAACACATTACCTGCCATTTCTATTATATCTTGGTTAAATAATTAGGTTTTCAGTTATGAAATGTCTCTTAATTGTCTATTAATAGTTTTTAATCTAGGTAATAACCTTGCTTAGTTCGTTAAATTTAGTTACATGCAGTAGTTCTTTAGTGTAACCTAGTCCACAGTCTTAATTTAACCCTATTTTTGTATTTTTTTTACATTTCAAGCAGGGTTCTTACCCCACCTCACCAAATTCCCTTCTACTTTGGTAAAATTTGCACTTGGGTGCTCTGTTCTAATACTCTTTTCATTAATTCACTTACTGTTCTACTTACACTGATTGAATTTTTTAATTCTCCAGCTCTTACTTTCATGCCCTAGATTAGAAATAAATAAAAACAGAAAATAGAAAAATACTTACCCGCTCCCTTGTGATGTCACAAGTTGATTTTATTCGAGTTCTTGATTTGGTTGTGGTCCTCCCGCTCCCAGCAGGAACCTTGATACGACACTCCGGTCGCGCTCAACTCCCATTCCCAGCAGGAATCTTTATATCCCACTCTGGTCTCGGTCAACTCCCGCTCCTCCTAGTCTCGGACCTTCTCTGCCATTGCTCTCTATATCCCATTCTTGACTACCCTGACTCAGTTAGTAACACTTTCACCTTTGAGTCAGAAGGTTGTATGTTCAAACTTCTCTTCAGAGACTTAAGCACATAATTCAGGCTGACATCTAAATGGGAGATGTTGTCTTTTGAGTTAGATATTAACGAAAGACCCCATCTTCCCTCTCATATATATAAAAGATTTCATGCCACTATTTGAAGAAAAGCAGGGTGCCCTGCCAAACAGACATATCCCAAAGAAATATCTAAATTTGAGGTGGACTCTTCCCCAGTGTTCTTGCCGCTGACAGGAAAATAGTTTGGTATGCAAAGTCACTAAAATCTGGAAGACAGGTACAAAAAAAATCACTTTAAAGGCTAATTGAATATTAGCCTTAATCACAAAACGACTGAAGTACAAAGGAGTGAAAGTTCCATTCCAGTTGTACAGAGCTCTGCAGAACCTATCTGGATAATGCATTCAATCCTGGGAATCACACCTCAGGAAGGATATATTGGCCTTGGAGGAGAAAATATGGATTTAAAAGGATGAAACTGGGGCTTAAAGAGTTAAATTTCTAAACTGAGATTAATAGATTCTTGTTATGTAGATGTACCGAGAGTAACAGAATCAAGGTGAGTAGATGGATTTCAGGTACTAATTAGCAATGATTTAACTGACTGCAGAACAGGTTCTAGGGGCTGAATGGCCCACTCCTGTTCCTCTGTTCCCATGTAAGTGGTTGCAGATCCAGTGTGTCTTAATTTCAATCTATTTTCCAATATAATTTATGGCATGATAACTGGTAACTAGCTTTAGAAGGTACAAAGTACCAGCTATAATAATATTGATAAAAGAAGATCAATGGTCATTCAGTAATCACTAGTATTGTGTTAATGGAGGAGGAGGAATAATGTTCATGATCCTGCACCATTATATATTTGAAAAAAGCAACAGAGTTTGGATGCAGCTATCAAGCAGTATTAGAAAGATGTCATTACTCACTGGGGATAGTGCTCTGCAATATCAAGCCCCACTGTTCCCTGAGCTGTGACAAATGTGAAAAGTTTGACCAAACTGCCAGATTACCCCAATTCTATCTAACTGTTTAATTTAGGTTAACAGAATACAAGTTCAATAGCACCGATTCCGGAGTACAGGATTCGATGGGTTGATTTTGATCGATGTCTTCCAAATTCCTTTCAGTTCTTGGTAACATGAGGTGGTCTTGCAGCACTTTCAGTAGTTAGTTCACTGGTTGAGCACTTGCCTTTCAATGTCTCTAACAGCAATTTTCCCCTCTACCTCTTGATGGGGGTTTTCAGAGAGAGCAGATTATAGAGAATGAGGAGAAAAGGCCAGCTAGCTATTGTTGTGGAATTACTGGAATCCTCCATGCACAGGAGAAAGAGGTTTTAGGTCTTGTTCCTTCCAGCCTAGGGGCTATTCTGCTGCACTTCTCTCACACAAAACCCTGGTCACTTGGTCAAGTGCCAATTGAAATGCTGTTGTCAGGCAGCTCCCTTGGTCCAGGACTCCTTTCCAGCAGCATCTTGTCTTTCATGGCACACTCTGTTGACTGCAGCATTGAATAGATCTCTCATCCTGTTCCAGTGAACATGTCTTTCAACCTGCAGCCATTGCAACTTTTAACAAACAGAAAATAAAAAGATATGTTCTTTACAACAGGCCAACAGAAATAAAAATATATGTTCCTTACAAAGGTTTCATGCTTTCCTATCTTATCAATAAGGTTAATATTTGAAAGATTCAACCTAAGTTAAAGGAACACTTGCTGGGCCAGCATTTTATTGCCCATTCCTAGTTGCCCTTGAGAAGATGGTGGTGAGCTGCCTTCTTGAACCACTACAGTTCATGTGGTGTAGGTGTACCTACAGTGTTGTTAGGAAGGGAGTTCCAGGATTTTGGCCCAGCGACAGTGAAGGAACAGTGATATATTTCCCAGTCAGGATGGTGAGTGACTTGGAGAGGAACTTCCAGGTGGTGCTGCTCCCATATATCTGCTGCCCTTGTCCTTCTAAATGCTAGTGGTCATGGGCTTAGAAGGTGCTGTCTCAGGAGCCTGCAGTGCAACTTGTAGATGGTACACACTGCTGCTACTGTGTGTTGGTGGTGCAGGGAGTGAATGTTTGTGGATGTGGTGCCAATCAAGCGGGCTGCTTTGTCCTGGATGATGTCAAGCTTCGTGAATGTTGTGGGAATTGCACTCATCCAGGTAAGCAGGGAGTATTCTATCACACTCCTGACTTGTGCCTTGTAGATGGTGGACAGGCTTTGGGGGAGTCAGGAGGTGGGTTACTCATCACACAATTCCTAGCCTCTGACCTGCTCTTGTAGCTACAGTATTTATATTGCTGGTCCAGTTCAGTTTCTGGCCAACGGTAACGCCCAGGATGTTAATAGTGGGGGATTCAGTGATGGTAATGCCATTGAATATCAAGGGGCGATGGTTGGATTCTCTCTTGTTGGAGATGACCATTGCCTGACACTTGTGTGGCGTGAATGTTTGTTGCCACTTGTCAGCCTAAGCCTGGCTATTGCCCAGGTCTTGCTGTATTTAGACATGGACTGCTTCAGTATCCAAGCAGCCACGAATGATGCTGAACATCAGCGAACATCCCCACTTCTGACCTTATGATGGAAGGAAGCATTGTGAAGCAGCTGAAGATGGTTGGGCCGACAACATTACCTTGAGGAACTCCTGCAGTGATGTCCTGGAGTTGAGATGATTGACCTCCAACAGCCACAACCATCTTCCTTCGTACTAGGTATGACTCCAACCAACTTAGAGTTTTCCCCTGATTCCCATTGACTCCAGTTTTGTCCATGTTTAAACCAAGTCTGTAATGAGGTTAGGAGCTGAGTGGCCCTGGCGGAACCCAAACTGGGCATCAGTGAGCAGGTTATTGCTAAGCAAGAGCAGCTTGATAGCACTGTTGATGGCCACTTCCATTACTTTACTGATGATGGAGAGTAGACTGATGGAGCGGTAATTGCCAGGTTGGATTTGTCCTGCTTTTTGTATACAGAACATACCTGAGCAATTTTTCACATAGCCGGGTAGATGCCAGTGTTGTAGCTGTACTGGAACAGCTTGGTTAGAGGTGTGGCAATTCTGGAGGACAAGTCTTCAGTGCTACTGCCGGAATATTATCAGGACCCCTTTGCGGTATCCAGTGCCTTCAGCCATTTCTTGACATCATGTGGAGTGAAGCAAATTGGCTGAAGACTGGCATCTGTGATGCTGGGGACCTCTGGAGGAGGCTGAGATGGATCATTCACTCGGCACTTCTGGCTGAAGGTTGTAGCAAATGCTTCAGTCTTATGTTTTGCACTGATATGCTGAGCTCCTCCATCACTGAGGATGGGGATATTTGTGGAGCCTCCTCCTCCAGTGAGTTGTTTAATTGTCCACCGCCATTCACAACTGGATGAGGCAAGACTGCAGATCTTACATCTGATCCGTTGGTTGTGGGATTGCTTAGCTCTATCTATCACTTGCTGCTTATGCTATTTGGCATGCAAGTAGTCCTGTATCATAGCTTCACCAGGTTGACACTTCATTTTTAGGTATGCCTGGTGCTGCTCCTGGCATGCCCTCCTGCGCTCTTCATTGAGCCAGGGTTGATTCCCTGGCTTCATGGTAATGGCAGAATGGGGGAAATAAGGTTACAGATTGTGTTCGAGTACAATTCTGCTGCCGCTGATGGCCCACAGCACCTCACGGATGCCCAATGTTGAGTTGCTAGATCTGTTCGCAATCTATCCCATTTAGCATCATGGTAGTGCCACACAACACGATGGAGGGTATCCTCAATGTGAAGGCGGGGCTTCGTCTTCATAAGGACTGTGGGGTGGTCACTCCTATGGATACTCTCATGGACAGATGCATCTGTGGCAGGCAGGTTGGTGAGGATGAGGTCAAGTATGTTTCTCCCTCTTGTTGGTTCCCTCACCACCTGCCGCAGATCCAGACTAGCAGCTATGTCATTTAGGACTCAGCCAGCTCGGTCAGTATCGGTGCTACTGAGCCACTCCTGGTGATGGACATTGAAGAACCCCATCCAGAGTATATTCTGCATCCTTGTCACCCTCAGTGCTTCCCCAAAGTGGTGTTCAACATGGAGGAGCTGATTCATTAGCTGAGAGAGGGGAGTACATGGTAATTAGCAGGAGTTTCCTTGCCCATGTTTGACCTGATGCCATGGGACGTCATGGGGTCCAGAGTTGATGTTGTGGACTCCCAGGGCAACTCCCTCCTGACTGTATGTCACTCTGCCGCCACCTCTGCTGGGCCTGTCCTGCTGGTGGAACAGGACATACCCAGGGATGTTGCAGGTGGTGTCTGGGACATTATCTTGTGATTCTGTGATGTCAGGCTATGTCAGGCTGATGCTTGGCTATGTCAGGCTGATGCTTGATTAATCTGCGTGACAGGTCTCCCAATTTTGGCACTAGCCCCCAGATGTTAGTAAGAAGGACTTGGCAGCGTCGACAGGGCTAAGATTGCCGTTGTCATTTCCGGTGCCTAGGTCAATGCCGGGTGGTCTGTCTGGTTTCATTCCTTTTTAACTTAAAAAGAAAAATCATGGCATCTATGCAAGAGCAGACTAAAAGCTTCTTGTAGTATATTTTGGATTCTTACATTAAAGAATATGAAGATTATGATACAGCAAATTATAAAGTAATAATTTCTTACTGTAGTACCATGAGGAACTCTAGCATCTAAGTCCTAGGTTATTCTGCACCTTGATTTGAGGCTTAACCTGGATAGTGTAAATAATCAGCAATGATGACCAAACACCAACAGTGTGATTGGCTGTTTCTGCAGTTTGCTTCGTGTTCATCATTGGGCATCATTTTAAGTGTATCCCTTTAAATACTGAGATTTAAGTATAAAAGCAAAGCACAATACAGATTGTATTTAGCAGGCCAGGAAATAAAACTTTACCAAGGCCTATGCAAGCTATATATGTTCTTCTCATTATTAACATTATTTTATGCTACTATATTTGACACAGAAGAAACTTCACAGAAATGTTTTTTGAGCAGGAACAAATAGATGGATTTTGGGGTTTTAATTAGTCAGTAAGGCTTGGCAAAAAATGATCACCAAATATTTTCAATTTGAACAGTTTTACTCATTACAATTAAGAGAGAGAGTGAAATACTTGCAATCTAATTAGCACCTCAGAATACTTAGACTTCAAAACAATCAGAGTAAATCAATAATTGGGATACATCCATCCAAATGGTGCACTGAACCTGAAGACTCTTATTGCATGCATGATGAATAATTATTCTGACCTTGCTTAAGGCTTGTTACTTGCTTAAGGAGAATCTTAAAAGTGGAGGGAGAAGCAGAGAGATTTGTGGAGCAAATTCCAAACCTCCATTCTAAGCAGCTGAAGTCATAGTTCGCAATGTAGGGCAGAGGTACGGATGGATGTATAAGAGCTTAGAGTCAATGGAATGGAGCAGTTGGATGGTGGAAGGAGTTGTAGGGTCGAAGAGGTTATGTTCAAAAATATATTTACTATCCCATATAAATCTCAGGCAAAATCCAACACACATTGCTTTGCAAAGTGCTCCAGTTTTTGAAATGTCAAATAATAAGTTAAAACTTGGACAAGATCACTTCAGGTACTTCAGTTAGCCTATTACCATTAAAAAAAATCACGTGGAAGATTCAAAATGCAAAACATTGTTCCTCAGAAACACTTCCATATGATTTGCAGGATTTCACTTGATAGTGGGAACTAAATGTATCTAGGAATTGTTGAAAGCTTTTAGGTTGTACACAGGTTTTGGACTACTCAATTTGTTGTTTCTCAGAAGCTGTGTCGGGGCAACAGACCATGTGACAGCAAAGAGTAAATGCTAGTTTTTTTTTCATGAAATACATTTCATAGGAATTCAGCATATGCTCTGGATGGATAGTTTGATGACAAGCTATTACAATTAACTGCTGTCCGCAAAAAAATGAACCGTATTGCAGATTTCTAATTTAAATTAATTGAAGGTGCATGGAATTTTACATTGCAAAAATAGCTTAAAAACTGACTTGTCAATCAATAAAGTAGAAAACCCAGAGAATGGATACTAAATCAGAACAGTTATCACCCAGGCAAATACTTTTGCAGTAGAAATGTTCTCATTTTTACAATAATCTTGGAAGCAACATATGTGGCACCATTATTGATTGTGAAAGTTTTGAGGACATTGTAAAACTAATGATGCATTCAATTATGGATCTCAGTGGCACTGTAGAGCTTAGTGTTTAGCCACATTGTGCATGGTTGAGATGTTTTAACAGTGGATTATGTGGTAGAGCAAGCTTTGTTGTTCTGCTGAAAAACGATTGTTGCATGGACTTGGCCTTGGGACCAATGATAAGACTGCCCTAATAGGGCCTCTGTTCTAGAGTAAAAGAACAGAATCCAACCTGAATTAGACCTTACGAATATTTCTGTGCTATTTTTCCTGTCAAATGGTATCTACAACAATTTTTCTCATGCGGATTTTACAGGCAATGGCTCCCTACAGTGCGGGACAAGGTCCCCCAATTTGTTAAATTCCCAGATGAGACCCCCAATTTATAACAACTGGGACGGGGCCCCAATTTTGTTATGATCCTAGGTGAGAGGGAATGAGCTGTCTCCCCCTCTGTACTCAACCCGCTCGGCTGGATGCAACAAGGTTAATTTAAAAACCCTTTTCTCAGTCTAAATGTATTTACTTTTTATAAGGAGGCAATTTAACTAGGCTTTCTTGAGTCAAAAATGAGTAAGTTTACTAGTTACTAAAACCCAAGAAAAATAATAAAAATGCAACATATTTTATACACACATCAGAAATGAGAAGTTAAGAATCCAAATAAAAGTTAAACAAAAAAAATACAAATCAGTCTTTTGCTTATCCGTGAGGCATTGATGGCAGTACGTTGTGGCTCTTAAATTAGGTGATTCTGGTAGAATTGACCTTGGCATTTAGCAGTCAGTAAGAGACACTTAGCTCTGCATGGTAGCTGAAGAGACTGTCCTTTTTCCTTTTTGATTGTGGCTTCTGCTGAGCTTTGCCTCTAGCAACAGAGAGAGAGAAAGAGAGAGAGACACTTTGCCTACAAACTGCAGGGGTGACTGTTTTTTCTTCTTGCTGGTGCACTCACACAGTACACTGGTCTGCAGCTAGCTTTTTTAACCCATTTATTCCTGTGTATTCCAAAAGACAGAATAGTCATGTCTTGCATCAATCTCAGAACTAATTACACATTCTGAAACATAAATCAACAGGCGATGGACTTTTGGGTGATTGTTGAGATGTGCAAGTCAGTCTTTTGTCTCTGCAACTACAAGAGATTAAAGTTCAGTCTTTTGCATCTTTCCTATTTACATGTCAAGTGTCTGCTTGAAGAAGGCCATGCCACCTTTTCAGGTGTGACATTCCATGTTCTCTCAAGACCAGTTAGTCAGCTATAATCCACATAGGTATTTTCCAGAAAGTGGTCACTTTACAATATCAGCCATCTTTTGCTTAATGTCTTTGCTTGCATTTCTTTAACAAAAAACACATCTTCGTTAAAAAAATTCAGTATGCCTGTAAGTAATTTGTGGCTGTAATCTGCTAATCTGACTCTTGGTGCATCAAAATTGGTGGGAAGTGATTATAGGAAAACTGAGATGACTGTGAATACTACTATATTGCTTAATGGAATTAATTGTTCCTCACCAAACCAAGATTCACACATGTACTAACAGCATAATAGAGTTTTGTATTTTTAATGTTGTTATATTGCAATTGTGAGGTTTATAAGGTTATGTTTTGGGATGATATCGTTTGGTTTATCTGTTTACTATATTTTGAGACAGTAGCTTTAAATGTAGGGTAGATGAAAGGGATTATATGACCTGTGCTGGAGCCTGTCTATCAGTATATCTGGTGGTTTAATTGTTGGAGATATGAGGAAGACTAAGATTGTTTTATTGGGAGGGAGATACATGGTATTTATGCTTGGGAACAATGATAGCAGTTTCTAAATCTAAAATGAGTAGATCTCTCCCAAAATCTTGGAGAGGTGCTATAGATATTAAATTGTAAACGGTTATGCTGTAAACTATCCCTTTGCTTCTAAGATGAAAAGGGAGTTGGGGTCAAAGATAATGATTAGCATTTTGACTTAAATACAAAGTTAATGTGTTTCCTGTTGACATGGGGAAGAAGCCATTTTGAGATCGGTTTACATGCTTCAGTGTAAACACTTGAACATCAGGGACACCCAGAAGTTGCAGTTTGGTGTTGTGTGGCCTGCACCCACCTGAAAGGTAAAGAGCGCAAAAGAGAGAAGCAGCCAGGCCTGCACCTTAAGCAGAGAAAATGCTGACTTTATTGTTCACCATGCAGAACGTGGGTGGGATCTCATGCTCAGATTGAAGACCAAATCTTGTGGAGTTAAATGGGGCTGAAGATTTGCATCATTCAGCTCCTAATATTTTGCACCTTAACTTGCTGGAAGTGAGAGCTGATAATGCTGCGGTGAAGAAGAAGAGGCACCTGGGACCTGAATGAATGACAGGACCAGCACTGCATCTCATTAGCCAATAAGATTTAATGATTGAGAAAGAAATTGAGGAAGAACTGAGAAGGAGGATGAATTAGAGACAAACCAGGTATTGAGAGAGAAATAAAAAGAAAGAAAATTTTTTAGGGAAGAAAAAACACAAAAGCAAAGTAAGATAAACATTTTGAAATTTAAAGTTTGATATTTTTGAAATCATTAAGAATTTCTCACCAGAAGGATTGAGACGCTATAGTCAAAATTTTTCAATTTCTGGGGACTGTATTAATAATAAAAAAGTTATATGCACTGCTAAGATAACTTTCTGTGGTGCACTTAAAGGGAAATTAAGGGACAAAAAGTTCTTAAACATAACAGGGGGGAGAATTTTCTCCCCATCGGGCAGTCTGGGTGGGAGTGGGCGTGGCTGCACGCCGCCATTTTGCACGAGTGGGCCAATTAAAGCCCGCCCAGCGTGACGTACACCTGGAAGCGCTGAGTGCTCCCTCTGCGGGCGGGGGAAGGAGGGAGAGTCAAGGCCTGCGCTCTTTCGTGCATGCGTGTGAAAGACCGCAGAAATCCCCCTGAGGCATGGATCTGCTTCAGGGAGATTACTTTGATTATGAAGAATTGAAATAAGGAAATTTAATATTCTGACATGTCCCCTCATGTGACAGTATCACATGAGCCGAGACATGTCAATGAATTTTAATAAATTTTTAATTTATTTTATAAAGCCTTCGTGAAATCTCATCCCGCCCATGGATGAGGCTTCATGATAAATGCGAAGGCCATCTGGGCTCTTTGCCTGCCCGCCAACCTTAAGGTTGGACGGGCAGCCCTGTTAATTGTTTCAAATGGCTTTTAAATGGCCTTAATAGGCCTTTGACAGTTCGGCGGGCATGCAGCCGACCCTGGTGCACACCCACCGAACTGAAGGTCAGAATGATGCACGGTGACATTGGGACGCATGCCCGATGTCACCGCATGTCATTTTACTCACCGACGAGCGGGGCCCGCCCCTGCATGCCGACCAGAAGATTCAGGCCAGAGAGGCACTGCAGTGTAAATCAACCAACAGGTTCTGTAGATTCATAACTCATGGCATATCTCTTAAACTCTTGAACTTGTTGCTTGAATTACACATTAACAAAGGTGAGCATCTTCAACATGCCATTATTTTTACAACAAAATATGGTTCATGCTGAATGTCTATTTCTAATATATATTTCATAGAGGGTTTTAAAATTGATTTGGACAAAACATATTAGTGTGCGCCTAAAATATGGTCCATAAATCTTTCTTACTCAGGCACTATTACAACACACTTGCATTCTAGGGTGAGACCTATCTCAGCTAGATTTCTGTCCCTTAATGGAATTAAAGTAATTGACTGATCCTTGGCCACTTGGTGGGAGCCTGTTGCAAATTCCAATGCAGCTGTTGAAAAGAACAGGGGCGGAGAATATATCAGTAAATTCAAGCGGGAGCTGGACAAGTCCTGGTGAAAAAAATGATTGAATTATATGAGACATATGGGGAATTTTATTAGTCTTATAAATGGCAAACACCATGATATAGGTCCATGATATTGGCCAAAAAAAATTGTGCCCATCTGACTTTTCAGGTGGGCATAAATTGGCACTAATTGAAGGAGAGTTGCAGGGTTCTTCTTTCCTAGATAACAATTATCCCTCAACCAGCATGACTAAAGCAGATAATCTAGTCATGTATCTCATTGTTGTCTGTGGGAGCATGCCATGCACAAATTGACTACTGCTGTTGTTCTCTAAGAGAGAGGAACGTATGTCAGAGAGTATGGTGTAATGTGACTGGGTGATATAGCTGTCATGGTCGAATAGAGTCATAAAGTCATTTCCAGCACAGAAGGAGGCCATTATGCCCATCAAGTACACATTGCTTCCCACAAAGCAATCTAGTCAGTCCCATTCCCCTGCTTGATCCCCGTAGCCCTTCAAAGTTATTTTCTTCAAGTGCCCACCCAATTTCCTTTTGAAATCATTGTTCCCGCTTCCACCACCCCCTTAGGCAGAGAGTTTCAGGTTGTTGTCATTTGCTGTGAAAGAAAGTTCTTCCTCACATTCCTTTTACAGCTCTTGCCCAAAATCTTAAATCAGTGTCAGTTAGTCCTTGAAGCATAAATTAGTGGGAAGAGCTTTTCCTTGTCTAAGCCTGTAATTATCTTGTGCATTTCTATCAAATTTCCCCTCAATCACCTTTGCTCCAAGGAGAACAACCCCAGCCTTCCCAACCTAACCTTATAACCAAACATCCCTCCCCCATACCTGGAACTATTCTGATAAATTTCTACTGCCCCCTCTCAAGGACCTTTACATCTTTCCTATATTTTGATGACCGGATTAGATGCAATTCTCCAGTTTGGGCCTAACCAGACGTTTATAAAGGTTCAGCATAACATCCCTGCTTTTGTGCTCAATGCGCTAAAGTCACTCTGACTCAGACTGCCTTAATGTCTGCTCACTTCCTGATGGTTTAATCTCTTCTCCTGAGACTGCATTCCATGGTATTCACAAAGCTACACTCCCGCCTCTAAAGACCAGCATAATTCCAAGTCTTCTGCAAACTGCCAGCTTCACTAAGCTGGCAGTGCCCTTGAGTTTTTCCAAACTCCAGTCTTCCAGCTGCACCGAGCTATAAGTGGCTCCCAGGGCTTCTTCTGAGCCCTAACCCTCTTCACTACAGAACCAGTGACCTTCCACCACCAAGCCATCACCCCAGGACTTCTCTGAGCCCCATCTGCCTAGAGCCTGCTAACAGCTCCCGGGCCTTCTCTGTGAGCTGTAAACCACACCAGGTCCAAATCGCAACTAATTCCCTCTGCCGGCAAACACATGGCTAAATTGAAACTAGAGAACATTCTTAAGTTTCATCGGTCTCCATGTCAGTGTAGTCTTTCGTGGTTCACTAAATGCTTTTAAACTAATCCAATTCCCAAAACAAAACATATCCCTGGACTGTAGTTCTTTGCAAGCAGTGTAGATATTATTTCTCCAGCTAAGTAAGCCCACCTTCTGTGTTATGGTGCTTAGCTTTCTAGCTGTTAGCCGCTTAAGTCTACATGGCCCCAGTCTTTTAAGTGTGATAGACTCCAAGCTGCTTAGTTGCATTTACCCCATTTTCTACAGTTAAACATTAAACTTCCCAGAACTAAAATATTAACATCAATTACGAACAGGATATTTGTTCCAACAGAGGGTAGTGTGACATATGCTGAAGAACTTTGTCTTGACTTTAAAGTCTGCACAGATCACTTGCTCCAAAACAATGGGTACAATTGTTTAAATCTCTTGGCCTACAGCATGACAGGGAGATTGAGCAGGGGCAAACACAGGGAAGGACAAACTACTGTGAGGAGGAGGAGGAGGGGGAAATGACTCTCTGCACCGCCATTTTATGCAGGTGGGTCAATTAAGCCTGCCCAGTGTAATACCCAAGCCATAGCGCTCAGCGCTATCTGTGCGGGCGGTGGGAGGAGGGAGAGTGGGGGCCAGTGCTCTTTTGTGTATATGCACAAAAGAGCGCTTCATTCTCCCTGAGGCACCATGTTGCCTCAGAGAGATTGAATCAATGTTGAAATAATTAAATAAATAGTTAAAAAATTTATTTAAACATGTCCCATCTCATGTCACTGTGTCACATGAGATGGGACATGTTTTTATATTTAGGGAAATATTTTTATTCATTTAATAAAAGCTTTAGGAAACCTCATCCCGCTTATGGATGACGTTTCCTAAAAAACGCGAAGGCCGCTTGGCCTTTTCACCTGCATCAATTATTTTCTTCATCGCCTTAATAAGCTGTTTACATTTCGGTGGGTGCGCAGCTGATTCTGGCGTGTGCCCGCTGAATGAAATATCGTGGGACTGCCTGATGACGTCGGGATGCACTCCTGACGTCATCGCGCGTCATTTTACGCACCGGCGTATCAGGCGCTCCCCTGCACAACAACTGAAAAATCCTTGCCAGGGAGCAAGCCTGCTTACTGAACCTCAACAAGACACAGTGGGTTGAATTTTACCTGCCCTTTGAGGAAGAGCTGGGAGGCGGGAATGCTGACAAAATGACATGGGAGGCTATTGGGTGACATACCTGATGTCTTCCCGCTGTCATGCCATTTTGCTAGCGGTTGGAAAGATGGCAGACCACCTACCTGCCCAGAGCCCAATTAAGCCGCTTACATGGCCAATTAAGGGACTCTTCTGCTGGCATTTTACCAGCTGCTGGGGGGCCCAATGTTGCATGAGTAGACTGCTGGCCTTCCAGCTGGCTTTAGTTGGAGCCTCTCCTTTCTGGGCATTCCATGGCCCACGCAGGGATCCCCTGGCAGCAAAGGTCAGCCCCCTGGCAATGGCACTGCCTGCCCTCAGCAACTCCCCACCACCCCATGCCGGAGCCTGTCTGGCTGGCCGTGGTGACCCTAGACCCCACGTACATAAATATGAGGGCTCATGGCAATCGATGTGCACTCTTCCTGAAGTTGCAATCTTAGCAGTGGCCACTGCTAGCTGTGGTGCTGCTGAGCTGCCAGCTCTCTGACTATGTCCACAAGTGTGCTAATAACATTGGCCATCGCTTTCAGGATGGAATGAATGGAATTTTGAGCATAACGGATTTTACCAAGTTGGTGCCAGACTGCTTGACATTGCATCTAGGCTTTTTGATCAGCCTTCCAAAGGACCAAGCATTTAATTGCACACACTCAGCCGTCACCTTCTGGAGTCTGCTCCATTGAAGTGATTATCTGAGTATTCTGTAACAGAACTCATGTACTACCTCACCCTCAAGTGAGCTGGCACAAATGCTACCCTTTCCCCCTACCCTGGGTGCAGGCCACTTATGCCCAGTGACTCATCATGTGCAGATCCCCACTCTAAACTGTCCTCTAAATTACACGCAGTGTCATTATCAGAGCTGGTGACAGTGACTGTGAAATTGAAGCCTGGATTTTTATGGAGTCATGGAGACTCCGTGGACCTTTAAAAATGGCAGGTGGACCCGGATGTGGAAGGTCCACCCCCATTTCTGACAGGTCCCATTTTCACCATAGGCACTGGGGGTAGGACATGAACCACACATGAGAGAAATATAAACTCAGCAGGGTCTTTAGAGCTCAGTGTTGAATTCAAACAGACCCCATTTTCACTGTAGCAAGGCCCTTAACCACAGTATGCATAAATGCTCTTGAAGGATGAAGAAGGTCTGTAGAACTGTCATGGTGTAGTTATTTAAATCCCCAGCCCATTAAAAATTCAAAAGAACAGCCAGCCTGCATCAAAAAATGCAGTTATTCAATCTCCACTCCTTTAAAAAAAATTAAAACAAATAGGCTGTCTCTATCAGTGTGAGTTGAAAACCTCTGTTCAAGCAGTTACAACAGCTATTTGTTGCCATTTCTCCAGGACTATTTCAATGTCAATATAAAACTTTGCTGCCTTCCATAAGCTATAATTATCTCAGCAGAGGGTCACAATTTGGTTGACTGCTCAAATACATTATCAAAGGATTCATTGTCTTTGATGTGGGTTTACGGATAAAAGTGTATTTGTTTTTAGGAGGGATTAAGCACTTGAGATTTAAATGTTTTGTATGAATTTTCATGAATGGGAGGGTTCGTTTTAAATACAGTGAAGGCTTCAATAAATACTTGGACCTTTGTTTTATTTCATCTCAGCGTGGCTCCTGGGGTCTTCCCAGGGTGGATGCTGGGTGATTTGGCATAAAGGTTATAAAGATTTGCATGAGTTGGAAATAAGTTGGTATGAGGGCTTGGAGATGGTATGGGGAGTGGGTGGGGGGGGTAATGGGGCCTGAAGGGTGAAGGCTAAAATTTAACGAAATAATTGGGATGAAATCCCAGAGAACCAGAGCCTCTTAAACAGCCACTTGGCAGCTCCAGTGGCTGCCTCCAGAAAATTGGGTCTGGCGGTGCACTTTCTACTGAGTTGGGTCTGCCGAGTCAGAAACTACCTGCCTCAGTAGTGAAAATCCATTTTTTCTAAATTGTCAGTGTCGTCTTGCTCTTCCACCTGTTGTGCTTCCATCACTGCCTGAACAAGTTGCAGTTCTTGTGCATTTGAAAGGAGAAACACACAAGGTAATTGTGGTAAGGGGAGGTGGAGTAAAGTAAGGAAGTGCATGCTGACACCATCTGCAGCTTCTAAACCAGAAGGGATTGTGAGATAATGGGGCAGTGGGATGTGAAAAGAAGGATTAAGTATATCATCACCTTGGATGTTTTCATCCCCACTGCAGGCCATGGCCTCAGAAATGGCTGCTTCAATAATGGTGAACACCATCTTCTCCATGGAAGGTGGGACGTACAGACCTGTGGTCTGCTAGTTAGCACCTGCTGCCTTCTATTATGTGCCACCTTGTTCTGCAAGAAATTGGAAATTGTATATGTGAGTGTGATGGAATTTGTTTGTGTGATGTAGCTATCATGGTTTATATGCAAGCTAAGAGTTCTGACTAAGAGGCTTGCAGCATTGCTAAATGTGTAAGGGTGAACGTCAGGTATAAGTTACGGATAATAGTAAGTGATGGAGGTATGGTGCATTGAGCAGTGTGTGAGGCTAGTGGTGCAGTTGGTGGAATAAGGCATTTGAGAATCATTCACTGACCTTGACCACTCATGTGAAGTGTTACAGACAGGAGTGGGGGTCAGTTCAAACAGCACTGTTTTCCTCTTACCTCTGTAAACAGAAGATGTTTTGAATTAGTTTGTTTTAAAGAATAAGTGGCAGTGTATTTTTTCCCAACCCCTCAACTTTTGTGTGATCCTATCTTACGAATAATCCACAGTAAACTCGAGTTAGGGTTAACTCAGAAATGTAGTTTATTTCATATCTTCAAAACCTGTGAAAAGGAGTGTTAGCAAAAATACATTCCATATTGACACAATAAAAGGGGGATAGAGCAAAGGGGAGGTTTACAGTACAAGAACCACAGAAAAACTCAGTATTGGTTCATATGAGTTCCAAAGTCCCAAAGCCAGAGTCCAAAGAAGAATTCTTTCACGTAGACGTTTAGAGTTCAGCTGGCTGAAGACCGGTGTTGTAAGAGTCGCCTTTCAAGTGATGTTGATGACACAAGATGAAGTAGACATGCAGAGATTAAGTCGGTTCTGTAGGTGATGGTACAGAATCTTCCAGCAGAGCCAGGTTAGAGGGGCCAGTTGTCCCGCCTGGACAGAGCCAACTTCTTTGGTAGCTTACCAGTCAGATGGTAAAACAGACTAGGTGTATGGCCTGGAAATGTAATATTGAACTGCTCAAAGGGCCAGATTCTTGGGTCATGTGACCTTCCTCCTCCACAATTACTTCAAAAGGAATGTTTATCCAACATCTGAATGGGCTTTGTTTTCAGAATTGAAAATATCTCAGCTATTATGGGCTGAAAGGGTGAAATTTATGTTGAGGGCATCAGTAGACACACTGACTCCCCTAGCAAGGTTGGCTTATCAAATACAAATAGCATTCCTGTAGCTCCCATTGCAATTGGTCTGACCAGTTCCAAGTCATCTGTTAGTGGCTAACTCGGCATAATGATGTGAGACATTCCACAAACTAAGATAATTCTATTGTTCTGGACAAAGATCAAGCATAAAAATTAAAAAATAGCAATAAGAATAAAGTTTTAAAATATGTACAGGCTGGGATTTTCCATATCTGCTGGCATCGGGTGTGTTCGATGACGTGAGCAGACAATATGGCGAGAAGGCCAAAAATCGGCTTCATGACATGGTGAAACCACTTTGCAATTGTCCATTAAGTCCGTCATCAGATGTTGGGAACCTCATTGTAATACATCAGCATATAAGGCCAGCCCGCCAGATTCATCCCCCCCCCACCCCCCCCCCCCCCACCACAAGCTGGATCATCTGCCCACATTGGCGGGAAAACACGCTGGTGCAGAACACGTCATGACAACTGTGATATGCAAAAGTCGGGACTTACAGCCAGGGCCTTGCTCACATCGCAGACATCCGAGGAGCAGAGGACGCTGGAGCCCAACAGCTATGGGACCCTGGAGGAATGTCCATGGCCTGCTGGGTGGATTCTCATGGACATAGCTCTGCTGCGAAGAAGCTCACGGAAGTTGGAAAGTCACTGTTGATGCTCATAACGGATGATGGTGAGAGGAAGGTCTAGGATTGACTGTTGACTGAGAGAGGAAGAGGCAGCGGGGTGGGGGGGTGGGGGTGAGGTTGCCCGGGGGGGAAAATGAAGGTGCCAGTAGGGGGAAGGTGAGGTTAAGGGAGGGGGAATGAAGGTGTCAGGGGGGGTGAGGTGTGGGGGTGGGGGGGGAGTACAGAGGGAGGGAGTTAACGGGGCAGAAGATGGCAAATGGGGAGGTATGTGTACGGGGGTGGAAGGTGTAAGGGAAGGGTAATGGAGGGGGGAAAGGAATGCACAGAGAGCAAAAAGTCCAGGACGTGGAAGGAGTGCAGAGAGGGGAAGGAGCCCAGGGGGAGGAATGAGTGCGGAGAGGGGAGGGAGTCCGGGTTGGGGGGGGGTGCGGGGGGGAGGTGGGAGGAAAGAGTGTGGAGAGGGGAGGTATTGAGGGTGGAGAAAGGAGTCAGGAAGGGGGAAGGAGTAAAGCTGGAGGAAGAAGTGAGACTGGAAAAAGTAGTAAGGCTGGAGGAAGGAGTCAGTGGGGGGAGGTTTAATGGTGGAGGAAGAAATAAGGATGTCTGAGGTAGTCGGGAAGGGGGAGGGACTAAGCAGGGGGGAGTCTGGGGGGTGCTGGGAGGAGGGCTCCTGGGGTTGGTGGGTTCGGGGGGAAGCAGGGCTGAAGGGCTTCTGGGGTGGAATGGTGTTCCAGAGAGGGAAGGGGCCCGGAGCAGGAAGGGGGGAAGGGATCCGGCAGTGGGAGGATGTCCAGATGAATGTGCAAGGGAGGGGTCTGACGGATCCATGACTGCCTCCTGGGGAGCGAACTGAGGGGAAGTGGAAGGTGATTCCACGGGGGGGTCAACTGTGATGGGGGAAAGGAAATGGGTGACTGGGGGAGGGGAAAATACAGGGGAGACACGATAAACTGAATCCAGGTCATGCTGTCCAAATCGAAAGTGAAATGACAGTCGTGGTCGGCGAGATCAGGTGCTACATGGGAGTGTGATCATTGGCTGGGCAGTGATGCAGTTCAGCTCAGATGGACAACTGAAAGCGAACCCCCAGCAGGCAGCATTCAAAATGCTCAGAAAATTGAAGGGGCTGTGGCCTGACTCCTTGAGGGGAAGGAGCACCTGGAATGACATTGAGGTGCCCCGTTTCTCTCTGCTTCTGCAGGAACTCACCCATGGCTCCCATGATGGAGTGCAGGTCTGCACACATCTTTGCGCCCTGCTGGACCAGGGTCTCCATAGCATCCGTCATCCTCCCCATGGAGACCTCCATACACGCACATGTAGGCACTTCTTCATCAGAGAGCAGGCGGATGCACTCTTCCGACTCGTGTGCCACTCTGCTGAGGACTCCCGACAGCTCAGTGTGTGATGTCCCCAAGCTTTCTGCTGACTCTCCAGGATGAGTTGGAAGGCCAAATCTAGAGGCCCATCATCTGACTCTAACTTCACAGATGACTCTTCCCCAGCAGTCCTCCGAATGCTGGGGAACTCAGTTAAACCTGCCTCTTCCTGCAGCGGACATGTGTCCATGCAGTGAACACCAGATGGTGAACCCGAGCCTGCTCTAGATCCAGGTTCTACCTTGGTATGTGTCTGCACTGGTGCAGGGTGTGGGTAAATGCTATGACGGGTCTTCCAGGATGCTTATTTCCAGCTCTTCAATGGAGGAGGTGTCCTCTTGGCTGGAGGTGAGGACATGGATGGAGCAGAAGGACTGGCTGCCTGAGTGCGTTGGTCGCTTGGCAGAGCTCCCTGTGAACCAAAGTAGAGATAATTAGTGCATGGCAGCAGAGTCAAAAGCAGGAGAGAGAGCACTCACTGTTGCGATGAGAGATAGATGATGTCATGCAGGATCCTTGAGAGGGTGTTCGCTGTTGATCTCACCGTCACTGCAGGCAGGACCCACATCCTCACCAGTCAGCGCGGTGGCACATTCCTCAAAATGAGTGAGGGGCCTAATGTGGACCCTCCACTCCCACTCTGAGACCTCTTCCTGCTGATGTGAGCAGGCTTCTCCTGCATGGAAACAGATGGAGAGAATGCGAGCAGGAGACATGGCACTGAGTGGAATGTTTGTGTGGTGAGCGGAGCCATGGTCAGGTTGAGGACGGGAGCTTGAGAGGGTATGAGCCTGATGGAGATGTGAGGGTGTGTGTGAGTGTTAGTGATGTTGCCCCTTGAGTGTGAGATCCCTGTGGACGGGTTTCTGAGTGTGTGAGCTGAGAATGATGAGAAGAATGAATTACTCTGGCAGAACAGATGAGACTTTCATCCTTTTTCAGCACTGGGTGGCTGTCCTCTTTTGCAGGATATTGGCGCTGACCACTGCCACCACCGCCTCCCAAGCCAGATTAGTGAGGATCCTGTTCATCCTGCAGCCAAAGTGGGAGTAGAGGACTTCAGGGTGAGCCTCCACTGTCTCCAAAAGGCGCTGGAGGGATGCATCATTGGACCTGGGGCCTTTTGGAGCCATGTCTTCTTTGCAGCAGTCGTGGGCTGGAAGTACTGAGAGGTGTGCACGCGGCTGGACTTTAAACATAGCACTTGGCGTGATGAAGCTGGGAGGTGAGGGTGTGGTGGGTGAATGAGAATCCCCTGCCATGGAAATGGCGTGTTTCCCAGGGATGCATAATTAATGTGGCGGGTTTGGGACAATACTGCATGAAAAGCTGCCATTGCGGCCGGTGGATATAACATTGTTTTACCCGCCCATTACCACACTTAGTACAAATCTGGGATGATTCTGCCCACGGTGTTGGGCTTCTTTTCCATGTTGCAGGAACCCAATAGAAGTCACTGAATGTTTTGTGGCACTGCATCAGGTTCTTGGGGCTTGACTCCTTGCATTGGTCACCACAGCTATCTGATGCTGCCACCTTCTTAGAATTTGCCTGGAGGGCCTTATAGCCACCTATCAATGACCCTTCTGTCGAAGGGTCATGAGGACTTGAAACATCAACTCTTTTCTTCTCCGCCGATGCTGCCAGACCTGCTGAGTTTTCCCAGGTAATTCTGTTTTTGTTATCAAGAAAGCAAGTCTGTCCTCCTCTGTATCTCCTTGATCAAGGGTTCCAGTGCAGCATCAGAACATCTTGGAGTTCACTCACCCATGTTGTGCAGTTCTCTCCAGGTCTGGATCAGTTGTAGAACAATTTCCAGCACTGCTCTAGACCGAATTCCCAATCCTTTTGAGTGCTGCAGGCTGGCTTTAAGCCAAACAGGTTGGCTTTAACTGGTATAAAAACAGAAAATGCTGGAAAAACTCAGTAGGCCTGGCAACATTTGTGGGAAGAGAAATAGAGTTAACTTTTCAGGTTATGAGAAAGTTGTCTGATGATTTCCTGATGAAGGGTCACAACCTGAAATGTTAACTGTTTCTCTCTCTCCACAGGTGCTGCCAGATCTGCTGACTATTTCCAACATTTTCTGTTCTTATTTCAGATTTCCAGCATCTGCAATATTTTGCTTTTAGCTTTAACTGGTGTTAGCCTCTCTCAATTTTGGACCCCCACTGAGACATGCAACCACTCAACAGTGTGACTAGTGCTGATTGCATGTTACAATCATGTTAATTGGTAGACAGCATGAAGTTGGCGCGCTGCCTGTATCAGAAGCAACCCTGCATCGTGATTCCTGCATACATTTTTTGGGGGCTATTGATTTTAGCCTACTACTTTAACTTTATTTGTTAACCTTTTATTTCTGCCCTGATCTTTCAGGTAAAAGAATTCTGTTCAGCCTCAAATCCACTCCCCGCACCCCCCCACACCCACCTGACTTTGTTTCTTGTTCAACCTGCCTGCTAGGCTCAGCTGTTTCTTTCCCCTCTGGTGTTTCAACAGACCATGCAGTGCCCCTACTGGAGGTGCCACTTAGCATCTCGCCATGCAACTTAACTAGGTTATTTGGTTCTCACTTGAGAAACTGATCAGCCTTTCACCCCCATGCTTTTAGACAGTTAACGTGACCCTCACTGTCTTCCCTGCTCTGCCTGGCCATGATCCACAATAATCGGCCCCATTCTATTGAACTTCCCCTTCTGCTCTCCTGCTGTGCTAACCTGTTATGTTTGCCAATATATTGTACAGTATATTCTAAATTTAAAGCAATGTGCTATGATAAATCTCAATAATTGATTAAGTGATCTATTTTGTATTAAAATTACTGACCAGATTGCAATAGTCATACTTTTATGTCAGTCTCTGCCTGTGGCAAAATCAATGTTCAAATTGTGAGCACCTCAATACCGAACCATTTGGCCTATAGATGTTGCTGAGATTGGTTACGTTGTTAAAAATGCCATTGAGTTACATTTTCCAGCTAATTTACAAAGCCAGTGTCGGGCAGGAATCTGTTGTTGCTTATCGCAAACTCCCTGGCATCAACAATACTTCTGTTCTGAACTGTAAATTCACAGGTAGAAATGTAATAAATTAAGTGCTTCAAACTAACGTTCTTCCACTCTCACCGGCCCCTCAAAGTGCAATGTCATGCGAGAGAAGACTAGACTATATAAAACATATATACATTTATTAAGGTTTAAAAGTAAAATATGAATATATTACATTTCTATTTTGACTTTTATTCAGACATTTTAACTTTCACTTATTATCTTTTCCAAATTTAATAAACATTTCCCATATTATTTTTGGTGACTCTTCCCACTGCTTTAATTTCTTTGATACAACTATCACGCAAATTACTTTCTCCATAGATGCCATCATTTATATACATATATATATAATATATATACATAGGATGAGGCAACGTGTTTAAAAGGTTAAGCTCAGGAAACTGGTGTTGTTCACCTTGGAGCAAAGGAGGTTGAGGGAAGATCTGTTAGAGATGCACAAGGTTGTGACAGATAAGGTAGACAAAAGTTGTTCCCATTGGCTAATCATACAAGGACTAGGGGACACAGATTTAAGATTTTGGACGAGAGATACAGGGGGAATGTGAGAAAGATTTTTGCACAGCGAGTGATAATGGAACTCGCGGCCAACACATGTGGTGGAACCAGCAGCAATCAATGATTTCCAAAGGAAATTAGATAGGCAATTGGGGAAAATAAACCTGCAGAACTATGGGTATAGAGCAGGAGAATGGGATTGACTAGATTGCTCTGCAGAGAAGTGGCATGGACTCAATGCACTGAATGGATTCCTTCTGTGTTGTAATCACACTATAGATGGTATTTAATTGAGGCGACAGGGTCTCACTTGTTGGCTGGAAAACCGGTGACAGCCCCACCTTGCATCCTTTCAGGCCATCCATGAGCCTTTCCACCCCTGACTTAATTGGGGAGAGGCGGGAAGGCGATGGGGTCCCCATCTGCCAGCCTCTTGCCTGATTAAATGCCCCCTGCCATTGAACTCACCTCGGGGAGAACATTAAACTCATAGAAGCCCCATGACAAAATACAGATCAAGAATGTGATGGAGCACTCTCCACTTCCCCGAATGAATGTAACAGCACTCAGAAAGCTCAACATGTTTCAGGAAAAAGCTTGATTGGCACCTCATGCACTCGCCTAAATATCCATCCCTCCATCACCAATGTATTGCGGCTGTAGTGAAATCTGTCCACAAAATGCACTGCAGCAATTCGCCCTGGCTTCTTTGACAGCATTGCCAAACCCATAACCTCTACTACTTTGAAGCACATCAGCAGCAGGTACATGGCAACACTATCGCCTCTGAGTTTCACTTCAAATCATACATCCTTACTTAGACATCATTGGCACTGGGTCATAGTTCCCTATCTAACAAAATCAAAATTGTGGGAGTAGCTTCACTATGTGGACGGCCAAGGTGCAAGCAGGAGGTCCTCCCATTGTATTCAACAACTTTCACAGCTTGTATTTATATTGTGCATTTAGCTTAGTAAAAATGCCACAATGTGCTTCACATTGATTGTGTATCAATCAGAATTTGACACCAAGTCACATAAGCAGATATTTGGTCAGAATGTCAAACGCTTAGCCAAAGATGTAGGTTTTAAGGAGTCTCTTAAAAAGAGGAAAGTGAGCTTACGAGGCACTGAGCTTTTCGGTTGCGGGGGGGGGGGGGGGGGGGGGGGGGGAGAATTCCAGAGATTAGGGACTTGGTAACTGAAGGTATGCTGCCAGTGGTGGTACAAATAAAATTGGAGATGTGCAAGAGGCTAGAATTGGAGAAGTGCAGATATCTGAGAGGTTTGGAGGAGGATGGGGAAGGGCAAAGCCTTGGAGGGATTTGAAGACAAGGGTGAAAATTTTAAAATAATGAACAAAGGTATTTTGTATGAATGTATAAATATTTGCATGTGATACAGACACCTGGAGAAATTTTTTTTTAAGTTGCAAATCTTGCATCTGAATACACTTCCTGTGAACTACAATATTTCCAGTATGAATTTATGTGTGCGTATTTATAACCAAAACTGCCTGTTAAACTTGTCACCCTGTAATTAAACCTTTGTGCTGGTGTTGCAGCACTTCAGTCTGTGCTGCAGGGAAATTTCTATGCTGCAACTAGTTCTGTTTCTCTGCCCTGCAAATTTCCAAACATTTTGCTCTCTAAAAATGAATAACATAAAATCAAAACATTACAATAGTGACTGAATATATGGTTTTAAAAAGATGACGACTGAATCGTTTGCATGCCCTGACCCCATTATCCCTGTCTTCTAATTTCATTGCGCCTGAGGACTACTTATGGTCTCAACTCCATGGGAGAGATCTTGAGGCCTCTCAACTAATGGCAGCACACAGAGATTGTGGTACTTACCGATCCCTTTCCGGTAAGGCATATGGTAGACCCTTTTAATATGCAAATGAGATCCTATAGTGTACATAGGAATTTGATTGCCATTTTGATAGTGTGATGAAAAGCAAAGATTATACACCTCCAACTTATAAGGTCCATGATAGGCTACCCCAGTTGAGTTTTTGAACTTTCTTCTAGATTTGCATCCACATCCTCTGAGTGTTGATTGTTGTATTTAAATGCCAGCACCTCTGCTTCATTTGCTGGAGTTACACTTCATAATCTTTGGTGCACCTCCACTTCTCTCCATCCAGCCTTTAATATAAATTAATGATGTATATTTTGCTCCAAGAAAACTACCCTTTAAAGTGCCATTACAAGCCTTTGAATCCCACAGCAGTGGAAGAAATTTCACCCAAAAATGAGCTTCCAGTAGTAGGTGTTCTTTATTCTGGGAGCTTGCTGGAAAATTATTATAGTTGACCTTAAATTTGCAGTGAGGTCAGAATTGAAACAACACAGTGGGTAAAAGATCCAATTTATCTCCCTCTAATCTAGTCCCCTCAAACTGTACAATATTTGTTTAAAAAATGCAAAATGTTTTACACCAGAGAATGTAAGAGAAATGGAGCTCTCAACAGCTAACTGTGTTGTCATCATAAATAGGGGAGATTGGAGATCAGTGGATTGGAGAGTTATTTCAGGACAAACAGGTTTGGTACTGTTTGGCCTTTGCAGTTGGCAATTTTAAAAAAGAAAAAGACAGCAAAGGCAGAAATGCCAACTTTGTGACAGCTC